>NW_026020130.1:713366-1034111 GCF_900185275.1 Solanum verrucosum
TTGTATTAGAACTAATGTTTATTGTCTTATATTTGCAGGAAATAGGCCTGGACAAGGTCGAGAAAGATGACAGCTGAAATTCTGCATAAGGAGCCACCCACGGAAGTGACCTACGGACCGTAGGTCTAGTCACGGTCCGTCGTGGGTAGCATGGAATGATCATCAGGGAAGTCAGATTAAGTGTGGAACTATAGAGGTGAGTGATGGAGCGTAGGTCAGCCCACAGGCTGTCCTGCACATTCGTCAATGATCACTGGGAGTTGAAGTTCCCAGTACCTGATGAAAAGTTACAAGTGTGGAGTCACGAAAGGGGACCCACAGACTGTAGGTCAACCTACGATCTGTACTGCGCATCCGTCGTTTGTATCTGAAAGTTGAAGGTTCCAGCCTTTGTGGAAAAGTTCTAAGTATAAAGCTACGGAAGGGACCTATGGACGGTAGGTCGATCACGGTCCATAGGTCAGTCTCGTCAATCGAAGCCATGTCCAGAAGTTTTATTTCCTTATTTCATTTCGTTTTTGTTTAGGACAAGTTTTTCTATAAATAGGGTATGTAACCTCGTTTTTGAGGGTTAGACACCATTGTGTACTTTTAGTTCTTGGTATTTTCTTGGGAATTAACTTGCAAACTTTGGAAATTTGATTTCCTAATTTCGGTTTATAAATATTTTTGCTTTGAATTTCAATTGGAGATTATGGGTTTCTTCTACTCAATACGTAAGTTCATGAATTCTTCTTCTAAAAATAGGAATTGTGTTCTTTGAAGCATGAGTAGCTAAATCCACAACTAGGGTTGTGGGAACCATGATCAACTAACAATGTATGAATAATAACTAACTAATTCTTGAATAGTGTTGATGCATGTATTGGTAATTCTTTCACCTAGAAGTCTTAAAAGTCTTTTTAACGGTGGCCAATATTAGAACTCGCCTTGTTGCTACTTGCCAGACCAATGAGGTAGTTAATAAGTAAAGAATTATTAACAGAGATTTAGTGTGATACTATCAAATAGTATAATGTCAATTGGTACGAGGGTGAAAACTAAGCCATACATTGATGTGATGTCTAATCTGAGGTAAAGGTAATGGTTTGTAAATTATACACACGTAGTCGAACCAAGGTGAAGTGTGAAATTCCCTATTTAGAGGACCAATCAATTAAGGATACCTAACTTACCAACTTTGCATATGATACACTAGGAAAGGATTACTATTATTAGGATTATCGCATTAAGAGCTTATGGGGAACACATACACCCTAGTTTCTCTCTCTCATTGATAACAACAAAGTTCGAATCTTGCGCACTTGTTAATTAACAACATTCAGTTATTTGTTTCACAAACCCCTTCCCCCCTTTACTTACTTGTCTCGGAAATAAGTTGACTAAACGAATATAATCGTAAGTTAAGTTTAAGTCTAAACCATAATCCTCGTGGGATCGACCCCAATCTCCAAGTTGGGTTCTTTACTTGATAACGATCGCTTATACTTTTTTAGGGAAGTGTAATTTTAGTGTGGTCAAATTTTGGCGCCGCTGCCGGGGAATAAGGCTTTAGATTAAGTTTAACTACAATATTAAACTTTAGTCAATTATTTCCTAATTTTACGTTTTCTTTTGTTTTTGTTTTCTTTAGGTTTCCACTCTAGTGTATGCCAAGTAATACGAAGTTGAGGCAAACCATTGACCCTATACGATCCAGAGTTGAGAAAAACTTTGAGAAAGATGAATAATCAAGGGGTCCGTGATAATCCAGTCATAAAGGAGCATGAGGAACAAGTGGATAATGAGAATGCTCAGGTTCAGGGTGATAATCTACTTGGAGATGCATTGATAGTGCAGAACCCACATGAACCAATTACAGGGTCGAGTTTAATACCGTTGAATTTGAAGGACCCATTGTTCTCCCTCCACTACCGCCAGGGCATACATTTGTGGTGACGAGTAGTCTGATGCAGATGCTTACTGCGAGGGGGTTGTTTTCTGGTATGGCTTCGAAATATCCACATGGCCAAGTTGTGAAGTGTCTGCAAGAGTTGTGTAGGGCGACCGGAGTTGGATATGAACGTCATAGGGTTGAGAGTCTTCCTTTTATCATTGACCGGAGATGCTGCGATCTGGTTTTCTGAGCTTCCGTACAACTCGATTCACACTTGGGATCAATTGCACAAGGTGTTCATGGCAAAGTATGTTCCGTTGTCCAAGAAGTTGAATCACAAGGACAAACTGAATAACTTTGTAGCACTACCTGGAGAGTCTGTGAGTAGTTCGTGGGATAGGTTCACTGCATTCATACAAAGTGTTCCAAATCACTGCATTGATGATGAGTCACTGAAAGAGTATTTCTACAGAGGCCAGGATGACAATGGTAAGGTTGTGCTTGATACTATCGCTGGAGGATCATATGGTGAGTGCACGTTTGAGGAGATTGCTGAGAAATTGGAAAAGATTTCCTGAAATAATAAAGCATGGAACACTATAAAGTCAGACACTCGAAGAAACACTTTTGCAATTCAAGCTGCACCTAGTCAATCTGCCGATGACATTCGTGAGGAGATGGCTCAGATGAGGACAAAACTTGGGTTGGTGTTGAAGCGTATGAGCGGAGGTGCAGAAAATGTGAATGCGGTAAATTATTTGGCTAGAACTCCACCACCACCACCAGTTGAGGAATGCTACTATGAGGAGGATGCTTATTTGGTGAATGATCAGATGGGAGGTTTTCGAGTCAATGCCCAAGGTTCCAATTCGGATAATTGGTGCCAAGGTCAAGGAAACCAAGGTCAGAACTATGGTAATTACAATCGAGAGAGTCAGTATGTCTGGGATGGGAACTACAATCGCGATAACAACTACAATCGGAACAACTATGGCAATAAAAATGATAGGGTTGGGCCTTATGTTCCTCCTGTGAATCGGGAATCTGGCAATAGGGAAGTTGGGGGTAGTATGTCACGTATTGAGGATATGATGCAGAAGATGATGAAAAGGTTTGATACGACTGATGAGAATGTGAAGGAGATGCGAAATGACTTGTCTGGAATCGGTCAAAAAGTTGATGCCCATGCAGTGTCAATCAAGCAACTTGAGTAGTAAATGAATCAGTTGTCCACTACAGTAAACCCACGTTAGCCTGGCACACTTCCTAGCAACACCATCCAGAATTTGAAGAATGATGGGAATTGTACGGCAGTCACTACTCGATAGGGTAATCATACCATTGATCCACCTATGTCGTCTGAGATTGAGGTTACTGGAGAGTCCAAGAATGCTACAAAGAATGAAGCAGAGATAACCCAAAAGGTTGTTCCCATGCCTAGACCTCTACCTCCATTCCCACAGAGGTTGGTAAAGAAGAATGAAGAAGGGAAATACTGCAAGTTTATTACTATGTTGAAACAACTTTCCATCAATGTCCCGTTGATAGAGGCTTTGGAGCAAAATGCCTGGGTATGCAAAGTTTATGAAAGATTTGGTGACTAAAAAGAGGGTCGTCAGTTTTGAAGATTATGATAGGTTGCAACATTGCAGTTCTATTGCTACTAGGTTGCTTGTGCAGAAGAAAGAAGATCCTGGTGCTTTCACTATTCCTTGTACCATTGGGTTATTGCATTTTGCGAAGGTGTTGTGTGATTTGGGTGCTAGTACTAATCTGATGCCATTGTCTATTTACAAGAAGTTGAGTTTAGGGACTCCAAAATCGATTGCGATGTGATTACTCATGGCTGATATAATTGTGAAGAGGGCCATTGGTGTTCTCTAAGATGTACTTGTGAAAGTGGAGTTGTTTATTTTTTTGGCGGATTTTGTGATACTTGATTGTGAGGTTTATTTTGAGGTTCCCATCATCCTCGGGAGACCATTCCTTGCTACTTGGAGCGCCTAGGTCGATATGGAGAAAGGGCAGATGAAATTCTGATTGAATAGTGAAGAGGTAACTTTTAATATCAGTAGGTCCATGAAGCAGGAAAGTGATCTCAAGTCAGTGTCAGTGGTGAACCATATGGTGGAGCGAGGTTTTGATGCGTCTATTGAAGAGAGGTTGGGTGCTGATGCACTTTCAACGGTAGTGATAAATTTTGAGGGTGATGGTATTGAAGACTATGATGAGTTAGTTGCCGTACTTGATAAGTTTGAATTCCGTTCCAAACTGAAGAAATTAGAGTTAGATATGAAGAATCGCGACTCTCCACCCGCAAAACCGTAAGTTGAAGAGGCTCCAAAATTGGAGCTTAAGGCTCTACCATCACATTTGAGGTATGTATTCTTGGGGAGAGATAGTACTTTAACGGTCATCATTGCGGCCGATTTGAATATGGGACAAGTTGAGGCTTTGGTTTCTGTGTTGAAGAGGTTCAAGCGGGCTATTAGGTGGATTATTGCGGACATTATTGGGATCCCTCATGGCATTTGTTCTCATAAAATCCAAATCATGCCGGATCACAAGCCTATTATCGACCACCAAATGAGACTAAATTCGCCTATGCAAGAGGTAGTGAAAAAGGAAATCATTAAGTAGTTGGATGCTGGAGTCATATATCCCATTGCAGATAGTAGTTGGGTTTGTCATGTTCAATGTGTTCCTAAGAAAGGTGGGATTATTGTGATTCTTAATGCAAAAAATGAGCTTGTGCCGATGCGGCCAGTTACTGGATGAGGAGTATGCATGGACTACCGAAAATTAAATGCTTGGACAGAAAATGATCACTTCCCTATGGCGTTCATGGATCAGATGATGGACTGCCTTACTGGTAAGGGTTGGTATTGCTTTCTTGATGGTTATTCGGGCTACAATCAGATCTCCATAGCTCCGGAAGACCAAGAGAAGACCACCTTCACTTGCCCTTATGAGACTTTAACCTTCAAACGAATGCCATTTAGGTTGTGTAATATTCCAACGACCTTCCAGCGTTGCATGATGTCGATATTTTCTGATATGGTGGAGGACACTATTGAGGTATTTATGGATGATTTCTCTGTGGTAGGTGACTCATTTGATGGTTGTTTGGATAATTTTGCAGAGGTACTTAAACGGTGTGAAGAGTGCAATCTTGTGCTCGATTGGGAAAAGTGACACTTCATGGTGAAAGAGGGTATCATTCTAGGTCATCAGATTTCTGAGAAGGGTATTGAGGTTGATAGAGCTAAAGTCGAGATAATAGAAAATCTTCCACCACCTATCTCTGTTAAAGGTGTTAGAAGTTTTCTTGGGCATGCAAGCTTTTATAGGAGGTTTATTAAGGATTTCTCCAAAATTGCACACCCAATATGCAAATTGCTCGAAAAAGAGTGTAAGTTTGATTTTGATGATGTTTGTCTGAGAGCATTTGGAGAGTTGAAAGAAAATCTAGTTTCCTCACCTATCATTATTTTCACCGGATTGGGGACAACCATTTGAAGTGATGTGTGATGCGAGTGGAGTGGTGCTTGGTGTGGTATTGGGACAGAGGCGTGAGAAGATTCTTCATCGTATTTATTATGCCAGCAAAGCTTTAAATGTGGCTCAAAAGAACTACACGGTGACTGAACAAGAACTCCTTGCTGTGGTTTTCACATTCGAGAAATTTCGATCATACTTGCTTGGTACTAAGGTCATAGTGCATACTGACCATTCTGCATTGAGGTATCTGATGGCTAAAAAAGATGCAAAACCGAGGTTAATTAGATGGGTGTTGTTGGTGCAAGAGTTTGATTTTGAGGTAAAAGACAGAAAAGGGACAGAAAATCAAGTTGCCGATCATTTGTCCAGATTATAGGAGGAAACGATGCTCAAGGTAGGAGATGTGGCTGAAATTAATGATGTTTTTCCAGACGAACAGGTATTGGCTGCTTCTCATGGTCTTATTCCTTGGTTCACAGACTTTGCTAACTACTTGGCAAGTGATCTGGTTCCATCGAATTTGTCATTTCACCAAAGGAAAAAGTCTATGCATGATGTGAAGAAGTTCTTTTGGGATGAGCCTTATTTGTTCTGTATTTGTGCTGATGGTATTATTCGTCGCTGTGTACCCGAGGTGTAGATAATGAGTATACTAGAGGCTTGTCACTCTTCGCCTGTTGGTGGGCATCATAGTGGTATTTGGACTATGCATAAAATTTTGCAGTGTGGGTATTACTGGCCTACCATCCATCAAGATGTTCATGATTTCGCCAAGTCTTGTGATCGTTGCCAGAGAAGGAGGAATTTCAAAGAGGCAAGAGCTACCTATGAATCTGATATTGGTGATTGAGTTGTTTGATGTATGGGGCATTGATATTATGGGTCCATTTGTGAGTTCACATGGGATGAAGTATATTCTTGTTGCGGTTGATTATGTGTCGAAATGGGTGGAAGCAATTGCGCTTTCAAACAATGAAGGTAAAAGTGTCACCACATTCCTGAAAAAGAATATCTTCTCTAGATTTGGTACACCTAGGGTGATTATCAGCGATGGACGTTCCCACTTTTGAAATAAGTTGTTCAAGGCATTGCTAGAGAAATATGGAGTCTGTCACAATGTAGCCACTCCTTACCATCCGCAGTCTAGTGGGCAAGTTGAATTGTCCAACAGAGAGATAAAGCAAATCCTTGCTAAGACTGTGAATACAAATAGAACCGATTGGTCAAAGAGGCTTGATGATGCTCTATGGGCCTATCGCACCGTATTCAAGACTCGCATAGGTATGGCCCCTACCAACTTGTATATGGGAAGTCATGCCATTAGCTGGTAGAGCTAGGGCATAAGGCTATGTGGGCGCTAAAGAAATTGAATTTGGATTGGGGCACCGCATCGAGTCAAAGATTGAATGACATGAATGACTTGATGAGTTTCGCCTAAAAGCTTATGAAAGTTCAGCCTTGTACAAGGAGAAAGATGAAGAAGTATCATGATCACAAGATCGAAAAGCATGAATTTATTGTGGGTGATCTGGTGCTTATATTCAACTCAAGATTGTGCTTGTTTTCTGGAAAGCTCAAATCCAAGTGGACCGGGACATTCATAGTCACTCAAGTGTTCTCACATGGAGCGGTCGAGCTCAAGAACAAGGAGGGAACAAGGTTCAAGGTGAACGAGCAAAGGATCAAGGTCTAGATGGGGAAAGAGGAGAGTGTGAAAGAAGTGGTTGAGGCCTACTAACTTGATGAAGTCTAAGTAATCAAGGGGCATGCGTCGTGCCGCAACGTTAAATCAAGCGTTGCTTGGGAGGAAACCTAAGATGTACAATCTAGCCAATTATAGTTTTTCTTTTCGATTTAGAAGTTTTCTTCTTTTATTTTAATTTCTATAATTCTTTAGATAGGTGTTTTTATTTTTGTATTAGTGTTGGCTAGATATAGAATAAGGTCCGTGTATAAAAAGTGTCCAGAAAATGTAAAAAGAAAGACCTCATGGTTGCTACATGTGCAGGGACGAACAACTGAATCTGCATATAACAGGCTTTGTAGAGGTCTACGGACCCCATCGATGGTCTGTGGGACTATCCACAGACCATGAATGGTGTTCGTAGACCCCAGGTAATTCCTCCAAAAGTTTAAGTGTCTGAGTGACCTACGGTCAGTAGGTCGACCCACGGCCCGTAGATGGGGTTTCGTGTGTCCAAACCTAGGGATCTGTTGACCCGACCCGGACCCCCCTTTAATAAAAACTCTTCATTTTAAATTCATTCCCCACTACCCAAATTCCCTCCTAACCGTTTCTAACCCCTCAAAATCCCAAAACTCCCATATTAATTCCCCATATCACTCTCAAATCCCACAAAAGACTCTCCCCTTCCATAATTGTCCTTCTTCTCTCCCAAAATCACCCCATTTCCCCTTCACAAAGAGTTCTCGGTCTGGGTTCGGTGTCAAAGGGTCTAAGGAGTCTATTGCATCACACAATCACCCACTTCCATTACTTGTAAGGTAAACAACTTCACCCTGACTTTGAATTCACTGTTCATGGTTGTATTATGCAGTCTCGAAGTGGATCTTGACCTTGGGTGGTAAATTTTGTGTGTAAACAATGATTTGTATGCTAGAGTCACCCTTGGAACGATAGAATGTGATTATGTTGTTCTTTTTAATCAAATAACTCAGGGTAAATGGTCTAAATGACAGTTTTGACTTAAGGTTTCTAGTTTCGATATGATAATAAGCCATATTGTATGTTAAAGGAACCCTAAGGTTAAAGAGCTACCATATATTATGTTGAAATGCATAATTAGACTTAGGTTGTTTAGTTGATTGGTGGAAATAATGTGTATAATGAGAAGCATGTTTGAAACCTGGCACATACCTGACCCACAAGACCCCGTCCACGGACCGTAGATCAACCTACGGACCGTAGGTCGGGTCCGTGGGTCTGTTGCACATAAAAAAAATCATTAAGTCTCGAACCACGAAGGTGGAATATGGTCCATCGACGGACTGTTCTGCACATCCATGGTTCACATCAGAGACCCATCTTGTGGGTACTCTGACCTACAGAGGGGACCTATGGACCATAGGTCCAACCACAGACCGTAGGTACCCACCGTGGGTCGGCAGTTCATCTACTGCATAGAAATTTATTGGTTTTTCATTTTGATTTGTTTCTTGTTCTAAATTTTTTCCTAGTGTGTTATTGGCTTGTTTTGGTACTAACTAAGCTTCTATAGGTATTATGGCTCCCAAACAATCTTCGACTTACTCCGCGAAGGGCAAGTCGAAATCAGTGGCACGATCCTTTCGGCTTATCGATGAGGATACTGATGCAGAGACTAACCCTGCATATGTCCCACCTCCTACCATGTAATCTCCCACTGCACCACACACCACACGAAACCAATCCCGACAGGTGCAAGCCGACGTGGTCACTGCCCCCAGTCTAATGAGAGGGATACACCAATCGGTTCAACGGCTGGCTTTGAGTACGCATCAGGTTCCGACTATATCTCCGGCTTCAGCTCTAATGGCATCACCGCCTCATCCTCCGAGGCTACTAGTGCGGGGGACATTCTACTGCCACCAAACATCGATCCTGAACCAGTTGTTGAAGAACCCAATCGCTGGTGCATGCGTGGCCAGTATCAGATATACAGGGACTCTCGAATGCATAATGAGAATGACAAGATGGCTTGACTTGCCACCGATGAGCGCCGAGTTCTCACAGGCAGTCTCCACACTGCGCCCGACATCTACACTCTCTTCAAAAGGCATAGGTGCAAATAGATGGCCTGTCATCTTGCTACAGACGAAGATTGTGTCGAGTGGGTCAGCACCCTGAGCTTGGGTATCAAGAAGGCCACCCTGATATTTGTGGCAAAATTCTTCTGGTTGCTGGTGCAAAACTGTGTCTCCTACTCAGGCAGATAATGTACTTACATGGGACCGAGTAGTCATGGTTGCAACTTTAGTTGCTGGGATGGTGGTCGACTTTGCCCACATGCTGATTGCGGAGGTACACGAGAGGGCCTTCAAGGCAACCACCACCCTACCTTTTCCATGCCTCATTTTCCAGCTTTGCAGGGATGTTGGAGTACCGGAGTGGCACTGTAATAGGTTGCTTCAGGCAACCAAGACCCTAGATATCGTCCTGGTTCAGGATGAGGCCAATATAGTTGCACCTCGTAGGGAGCCACAGGTTGAGGTGCCACCGTTGGGAGCGAACCTTGTAGCAGATGTGGAGCAGATTGATGTTTGCGTAAGCAATGACAAAACTTCTAATGCAAGTGTCTACGATTGTGCAATAGTATAATCACCCAACCAAGGGTTGGGGTCGATTTCCAAGGGAGTGGGCGTGAAAATTAGTGGTTAAGCGCAAATGTGCTAAAGTTAATCGTAGCTAATGATTTTTGCGAGTGAATACATATCAAATTAAAGGGGGACACAAGAGTGTCACTTAACAATGGGTTTTTTTTACTAGTAAGTAACAACAATAAAATTAACAGAGATTTCTAAGTAATGAGAAGGGATTCTTGGGATGTGACTGGACTACGGGTTAATCTAAATTATTGGGTACATGCTTTCGATAGAAAATTTATAGAGTAATAGTGACTAGGCAAAGCTATATGTGGGAATAAATTCTCTCTCGAGCAACTTACCCCGTTTCAAATGGGTTCCTCTCGGACACCCACTTGCCGCATAAAGACCAGTCTATGCCTTACCCACTCACTCTCTCGAGCAGAGTGTTAGGATATGGGACTAGGGTTCACTCTCTCGAGCTGAACCTCATGTTGACCCACTCTTTAGGCCATCAATCTAGTAGTCTTGGTTTCGCGACCTGTCTCTCGAGCAAGCCGAAAACACATAAGTAAACTTTTATTTGCAACTACAAATTTGCTAAATTCAACCACAACTACTAGATGATATCACCATTAAACTACATCTAATCTATCAACAAGTAAGACCCAACAACAATCTTAACCCATATTCGCTAAATCACACCCCAAGAATTGGGGTTTTTAGCCACACATTAAGAAATGTAAATTTATACCTTCAATGATGTTGAAATCAAATGGGTATGAAGATTTAAGTCTCAATTTAGGCAAGGAGTGAAGAATCCAAGAGACCCGCTTACAAATTGAAAGAGATGACTTCTTCTTCGAGTTTTCAAAACCCTCTCCAAAACTTAGAGAATCTTTTCAAAGCTCTGTCTCAACTTTTTAATCTAAAAACTAGGTAAAACAATGTAAAAAATCGCTAGTAAGAATAAAAACTCAACTAGTATTTATAGTTTTCAGAAAATATGCTTCGAAGAATCTTTCGGTGATGTTAGTGAGAATCACCGATGCATTTGGTGATCCGCCCTTTGGTCTACTTTGTCACCTTTTGTCAGTTGCCTTTAGCATCTTTGTATCCTAGATAATTGGGCGATGTAGCACTATTTCACGGATTCATTTGGCAATACACCAACTGCTCATTTTCATCGCCGATTTTCTCCTTTTCTTCAGGGCTTTACACACTGGAACAAAAGGAGAACATGAGATCTATTGGCGATTCACCGAACACGTTCGGCGATTCGCAAGCCTTCATTTCTTTGTTCTTTTAGCTTCTTTTTACCCCTTTTTTGTAAGTAGTGTCTATGCTTTGCCTCAAACTTCAAATACCTGAAACTTAAAGGTTTTCATCAGATATTGAGATAAAATAAGCATTTGAGGACACAATTTCTATCAAGATATAGCCCTAATGAGTCCAATTTGTGGACTCATCACAGATGCAGGGTGATGATCCTGCCCCTCCAGCCACTACAGATGATACCTCGGCATCCCCATCTCTGGTTGCCTGTCAGGCCCTTAGCTCCTCCAGAGTCACTCTCTCCTTAGGGTCTGTTACTGTGCCTATTGTCCGTGTCCAGAAGATGGAGGCCCAGATTGCTACCTTACTGCATCATGTGCGACCTTTGATGCATCGTGTGATAGAGGAGTCCACAGCTAGGATTGAGCAGCGAGTAGAGCACATGATGGACCAGAAGGTCCAGGTCGTTGATGTTAGCACTATTGAGGGTGCTGAGATGGTAGATGTGAGCACTACTGAGGGTGACTCGAGTTTTTATCAAGAAGGCTCCAGGAAATCGACCCCACCCGCTTGTTGATAGGTCTTTAACTCTATGCGCCACAGGTTTACTTCACCCTATTCTTTACGGTTTTGTTTGTTTGTGCATTGGGGACAATTGCACTCTATTTTGTTGGGGGTGGGGTAAATGGATTGTGAGTGATAGGGTGAAGTCCAAGTAACCCAACTCATAATCCTTTCTTGGGTTTTCTTGCCTGTTTTGTTTTTCCCCAAGAGACTGTTTTAATTTTTGTTGAATCGGCATGTTTAGGAATGTATGTGTAAGAGTAAGTAGAAAAATGAAAGCCTGATGGCATGAAAAGCATGAGAAAAAATGATCCATGTCCAAAAATGTTGAATTGTGCTAGATCTATAGTCTTGATGAGTTGAATATGTTGGATATCAATGTGACATGATAAGAACCTATTTGAACTCATGACTTAAGCTAAAACTTGAACTGGGTAATTTGATAATTTGATAATGAAACAATGTGCCAAGAGTGTGTGAGAAAAGTTGAATGTTCAGACAGTTGTCCAATCTAGAACTTGCCTCATTGGTCCTGCTAAGATGATCTATTCTAGAAGTTGGGAGGTTATCATAGGCCCTTGCTCAAATTAGTCCAATTAAGCCTAAAATGATCCGACCAAATGTAATCAATGTTCCCTTTGATCCAAATATTTGAGCCTAAAATAGACCATTTCGTTTGATTCACCTAACTCACCTTCCCTAAAATAAGTGTTTTGGCCCTGGTCCCTCCTTGTACACGTGCACCTTGACTTAGGCCAAAACCCTAAGTTGAGGGTGGCTAATGCAAAAAGTTACCTCAATCTTGGCCCTGGTCCGACATCGGATATTGTGCACCTCAACAAATGTAAAATCCATAAGTTGAGTGTGGCTATGAAAGAGGAAACTGAAAGAAAAAAGGGTATGAAAAGAGTTTTATGTTGAAAAGAGAAAAAGAAAAGATAGAAGAGGATGTGACTTTGTGCAAAAGAATCAAAAAGATGATAAATAAAAGTGTTGAAAAATAAAGAAAAATAAAGTGAAAAAAAAATAAGAGCCACAAAGTCAAAAGTCACATCCATGTTGAAAGGAGTCAAGGGAAAGAAATTAAGATGAAATGATGTCAAAAATAGGTTGAGAAAAGAGGTAAAAAGCCAATGTAATGTCAAGGAGGGCAGAAAGTCACTAAAAAGTACCCAAATGTACCACATCTGACCCTGAGCCTACGTTACAAGCTAAGAAAGTCCTATAGTGATCCTCGCAACTAGTTTGGAGAGTCTAAGCAATGAAAATAAGGGCAAGCCTATGGTATTGAGCACTAACTGTACTTGAAGTCACTTCTGAGCGTGAGTGTTGAATGAATCCTAAAACTAAAAATTCTTATCTTCTGTGTGAAAAGGATTTCGTTTGAAGTGAGAGAACTAGTTACATTGTCGGTAAGTTGGTACATTGGTGATTGTGAAAAAGTGTATGTTGTGTGTCTATTGGTCGATCTTTGTCATATCTTGATCTGCATGAGTTAGCTTGTTGAGTCTAAGAGAAAAGATTTGCACTAGAAAAGGGAGTCGAGATAAAAAGCCATGTGATTGGTTGAGTTTGAATGTTTGCTTCTACACAAGTACCATTTAGAGTCTTAGTGTGTCGCTTGAGGACAAGCAACGAATTTAAGTTGAGGGTGTTGATATACCATGAGTTTACGGTATTTTTAATACATTTCACTTAAGATTTGTGTGTGTCTAGGGCCATTTTGTATTAGAACTAATGTTTATTGTGTTATATTTGCAGGAAATAGGCTTGAACAAGGTCGAGAGAGATGACAGCTGAAATTCTGTAGAAGGAGCCACCCACGGAGGTGACCTACAGAGTCTAGTCACGGTTCATCGTGGGTAAGCGTGGAATGATCATCAGAGAAGTCTGACTATGTGTGGAACTACGGAGGTAAGTGATGGAGCGTAGGTCAACCCACGGGCCATCTTGCACATCCGTCAATGATCACTGGGAGTTGAAGTTCCAGTACCTGACGAAAAGTTCTAACTGCGGAGCCACGGAAGGGGACCCACGTACTGCACTTCTATAGTTTGTATCTGAAAGTTGAAGGTTCCAGCCTTTGTGGAAAAGTTCTAAGTATCAAGCTACGGAAGGGACCTATGGACGGTAGGTCGATCCACGGTCCGCAGGTCTGTCTCGTCAATCGAAGCCACGTCTAGAAGTTTATTTCCTTATTTTGTTTCCTTTTTGTTTTGGACAAGTTTTTCTATAAATACGGTATGTAAACCTCGTTTTTGGGGGTTAGACACCATTGTATACTTTTAGTTCTTGGTATTTTCTTGGGAATTAACTTGCAAACTTTGGCACTTTGATCTCCTAATTTTGGTTTATGAAGATTTTTGCTTTGAATTTCAATTGGAGATTATGGGTTTCTTCTACTCAATATGTAAGTTCATGAATTCTTCTTCTAAATATATGAATTGTGTTCTTTGAAGCATGAGCAGCTAAATTCACAACTAGGATTGTGGGAACCATGAGCAATTAAAAACGTATGAATAATAACTAAGTAATTCTTGAATAGTGTTGATGCATATATTGGTAATTCTTTTGCTTAGAAGTCTTTTTAATGGTGGCCAACGTTAGAACTCGCCTTGTTTCTACTTACCAGACCAATGAGGTAGTTAATAAGAAAAGAATTATCAACAGAGATTTAGTGTGATATAGTCTATACAAGATGAGTAAGGAGGGAAGGAGCTACAATCCCTACCACTAAGTACTAGAAACTGATATCTAACTGAACTTAGTTCCAAGAATATGCAATTATGTTGAAGTGCAAGAACAACTGAAGGAACAAGATATTGAGACTGAATTTACGAAAGAGTAAACTGAGAGACTGGAGAGGAACTATTACCTGAAGATGAAACGGAATCAGAAGGAAAGAGGTGAGGATACTTGGCCTTCATGGCTGCTTCTGCTTCCCAAGTAGCTCTCTCTACGGATTGTCTCCTCAACAAAACCTTCACTGAAGCGATTTCTTTATTTCTCAACCTACGAACCAGATGGTCAAGAATCTCAACTGGCACCTCTTCATAAATGAGACTATCATTCACAACCACACTCTCTAATGGTACTATTAATGTCGAATCACCCACACACTTCTTTAATAAAGAAATGTGAAAGACTAGATTAACTGTTGCTAGTTCTGCTCGCAACTCTAACTCATAAGCCACATTACCAACCCTTTTTCAGGATTCTGTAAGGACCTACATATCTAGGATTGAGCTTCCCTTTCTTGCCAAATCTCATCACTCCCTTCATAGGTGACACCTTCAGGAAAACCCAATCATCGATTTCAAACTCTATGTCCCTTCTTCTCATATCTGCATAGGACTTCTCACGACTCTGGGATGTCTTTAGTCTATCACTGATGAGTTGAAATCTCTCCATAGCGTCATCAACCAAATCTGGCCTAATCAATGTTGTTTCACCTACTTCAAACAAACTAATTAGGGATATACATCTACGCCCATATAGTGCCTTATACGTGGTCATCCGAATACTGGAATGAAAGCTATTGTTGTAGGCGAACTCTATGAGAGATAGGTGATCATCCCAACTACCCTTGAAATCGATCACGTAAGCTCTTAGCATGTCCTCTAAGGTTTGAATGGTACGCTCTGCCTGACCATCCGTCTGTGGATGAAATGTTGTACTGAGATTTACCTGAGTACCAAGACCTTTCTGAAACGATTTCCAAAAATGAGAGTTAAATTGAGGACCTCTATCTGAGATGATAGGCAATGGGATCCCATGCAACCTTACTATCCCTTGGATGTATAGTTTGGTGTAGTCCTTCGCTAACTCTATAGTCTTGACAACCAAGAAGTGAGCAGACTTAGTAACTCTGTCCACTATCACCCAAATGGAGTCATGTTGTCTGCGAGTACGACGTAAACCCGTAATGAAGTCCACGTTTATCATTTCCCACTTTCATGTATGAATGTTAATCTCCTGAGTCATACCTCCTGGTTTCTGATGTTCTACCTTAACCTATTGGCAATTAGGACACTTAGCCACGAAATCTGCTATATCCCTCTTCATGTCGCTCCACCAAAAGACTTCTCATAGATTACGGTACATCTTAGTGGCACCTGGATGAATAAAATACCTAGAGTTATGAGCTTCTGTAAGGATCTGTTGCCTCAACTCACCCACATTAGGAACATATAAGTGACCTTGGTAACGAAGCACACCATCTCCCCATTGGGAGAAAACATCAACTTTTTGTTGATGAACTGCACCTTTCAATTGAAGTAATATAGAATCACTATCCTATTTTTCCTTAACCTCCACTACCAAAGAGGATTCTGACCCATTCTGAACTATTACCCCACTATCTGATGTGTCCATAAGGCAAACTCCTAAGCGAGCAAGTCGATGAACATCTTTTGCTAACTCTTTCCTTTCTTCCTCAACATGTGCTACACTACCCATAGATAACCTGCTGAGAGAATCAACCACTACATTGGCCTTACCAGGATGGTAAAACACATTCATGTCATAGTCCTTGAGGAATTCAAGCCATCTCCTCTGATGAAGATTCAACTCATTTTGGGTGAACACATACTAGATGCTCTAATGATCTTTGAACACGTCAAAATGAACACCATATAAGTATTGTCTCCAAATCTTTAGGGTAAACACTACGGCTGCAAGCTCGAGGTCATGAGTCGGGAAGTTCTTCTCATGGACCTTAAATTTTCTAGAAGCATAAGCTATGACCTTACCTCGCTGCATCGACACACAACCTAGGCCGACCCTGGATGCATCATAATAAATCACATAACTATCTAAACGATTTGGTGGAGTCAAGATTGGAGCTATAGTCAACCTAGTCTTTAGTTCTAAGAAGCTTTTTTCACACTCATCTGACCACTGAAATTTGACCTTCTTCTGAGTCAACTTGGTCAATGGGCCTTCAACAAATCTCCTGTAATAACTGGCCAAACCCAGGAAACTTCTGATATCTATCGAAGAGATGGGTCTGGGCCAGTGTTGTACTACTTTAATTTTCTGAGAATCCACTCGGATCCCTTCACTAAATACCACATGACCATGGAAAGTGACGGACTATAACTAGAATTCACATTTGTTGAACTTAGTAAATAACTGGCGATCTTTGAGAGTTTGCAGAACAACTCTCAGATGAGTCGCATGCTACTTCTCACTTTGAAAATAAATGAGGATATCATCAATAAAGACGATGACGAACAAGTCCAAATACTATTTGAACACCCTGTTCATTAAATCCATGAAAACTGCAGGAACATTTGTTAGTCCAAAAGATTTAACTACAAATTCATATTGACCATACCGAGTTCTGAAAGTTGTCTTCAGAATGTCACTATCTCTAGCTCTAAGTTAATGATAGCCAAACATGTGGTCTATCTTAGAAAAGTAACTAGGACCTTGAAGTTGGTCAAACAAGTCATCAATCCTGGGGATGTGATACTTATTCTTGATTGTGACATTTTTCAACTATCGATAGTCAATGCACATTCTGAGAGAACCATCTTTCTTTTTCACGAACAACATTGGAGCACCCCATGGAGAGATACTAGGTCTGATGAAGCCCTTATCTAGAAGGTCTTTTAGCTGCTCTTTCAATTCCTTAAGCTCGGCTGGAGCCATTCTGTAAGGAGGAATCGAAATGGGTTGGGTATCTGAAAGGATATCTATTCCGAAGTTGATTTCCCTTTCAGGACAAACTCTGGGAAGATGTTCTCGAAACATTTCTGGAAACTCATTTACCATTGGGACTAAGTCAAGAGTTGGGATTTCAGAGTTTGAATCCTTAACCCAAATAAGATAATAAATCTACCCTTTGGAACATTTTTCTAGCCATAAGGTAAGAGATGAATCGACCCATAGGCACTGAGCTACTACCCTTCCATTCTAAGACTGGCTCGTTTGGAAATTAAAACCGAACGATTCTAGTTCAACAATCGACTTAGGCATAACAAGAATGTAACCAATCCATGCCTAGAATGATATCAAAATATACCATTTCAAATTCTACAAGATCTGCTGAGGTGATTTTCTGAGAGACCGTGACGTGGAAATTTATGTATACTCGTCTAGCTATAATTGAGTCACCAACTGGAATAGAGATTGAGAAGGGATCTGAGAGAGTTTTTGGACTGACATCGAAGTTTACTGCTATATAGGGTGTTACAAAAGACATTGTTGCCCATGTATCTAACAATACATAAACATCTAAATGAAAGACTCGTAATGTACCAGTGACCATATCAGGAGAATCTTTCTGATCCTGGCGAGCTTGGAGAGGATACAACCTGTTATGGCGATGATTGCCACATGTACCAAATGAAGCACCCTGCTGAGTTAGGTGACATGTTCGTGCTGCTTGAGCTGTAAACTGAGCCCTATTATTAATACCTCATTGCCCCTTCCGGGCAGAAGGTCAATCCTTCAATCTATGGCCAGACTGACCACACCCAAAACACCCTTCCTTGCTTGCAAGACACTCGCCCGAATGGTTCTTACCACACTTTGGAAAAGTTGGGTAAGTCATGTTACCTGAAGCACTCCCTTGAGACTTAGAGCTTGATGCCCTACCTTTCTGATCCTGTCGAAACCAGAGGGATAGAGCATTAACTGATGAAAGTGTTGGGGTTGTAGACCTCTGATGAAACTGTGAGCGATTTCCACCATCCGACTTTTGATGTGAGTATTCGTAGTTTCCTATTCTGGCATTTTTGTTATCATTTGTCAATTCCCTAAGCTTATCTCCCTCAACCTGCTGAGCATGAGTCATTAATTTGGAGATATCCATATCCCCTAGTAGCATAGCATTCCTGCACTTAGTCTTCACTAGATCGGATAAACAAGAACTTACTCATTTGTTCCCTTGAATCGGCAACCATGTGTGGAGCATACCTGGAGAGCTGGGTAAACTTCAGCACGTATTCTTGGACCGACATGGAACCCTGTTTCAAATTCTAGCTTTTGTGCCTTAGGTTCTCTCAATTCCCTTGGAAAGAACCTGTCCAGATAAGCTCCAGTAAAACAATCCCAAGTCACATGAGCTACATCTGCACCCCTATTGTCTTTCCACTGAGTGAACCAGATATGACCCACATCCTTAATTTGATAGGATACCAGCTCTACCCTGTCATTTCCAAATACTTGCATCACCTCTGGGATTTTCTTGACCTCATCAATGAAGTTTTGTGGGTCTTCACCAACCTTTGACCCTAAAAACTCATGCGAATTCATCCGAACAAATTCTCAAACCCTAGTTGCAGCTGATCCACCATTTGTGTTACTTGAAACTAGGACCTGCTGATTGTTCTGATTGGCCACACTCTGAGCCAAGAACTAGATCGCATTCCAAAATTCTGCATTCGTAACCTCATGGTTCGGGACTGGAGGAACTACATTAGCATCGTGTGCATTAGTATTCCATGTGTTAGCTCTACGAAGAGGCATCACATAACGATGGATTAAAAAGGAGAAGTTGGATCATACCAACGCATGTTAAGAATATCAAAGAAAGTGATTTTTTTCTTAAAACACTTCGTAGCCTCCCCTTCATAGATGGGGCGCGCTTCACACCCATGAAAGAGACTCTATTTAGTGTGGCTTTCAGACATCCTAGGACTCTTGAACCTAATGCTATGATACCAAGTTTGCCACACCCCGAGGTTACCCCCTTGGCGTAACACGGGACCTAGGATCACGAGTGACCCCAAGCTAACCCTGTGTCTAGAATATATCAAGCATACTAAGAATAACTGAATAAGACATGTACTATGCGGAAGCTAAAACAATGGATAACTGAAAGTGAGAAACCCCTAACTAGTCTAAATGTATAAAACATACTATGAGTTTAATAATAACTGAAAGATACACTTAACAATCCAAGTTGATTCTACTACTATGTCTAAAAAGCCTCTAACTGAGTTGAGTTACTCGGACATGCCCCCCAACTAACTCTAACAAAACTGAAAACTGAATAAAAAGACTAAACTAAAAAGCATGTCTATTGTCCTTGAAGTATGGGGACTCACCATTGAAGCTGTTGAAATGCGGACCTAGAATCGATCTAAGCGCGATATGGATGCTGAGTACCTGAACCGACATCATGAAAGGATGTAGCGTAGAGTGTACGTCAGTACTTGGAATGTACTTAGCATGCAGGATATAATTACTAAGCTGAAAATATATATATATATATATAAGTTGAACAAAGCATAACTAAACAATGACATAAACTGAGCAAGAATGAAAAACTGAAACATAACTGAAAAGCTAAACTAAATGCAATGACCAAGTGCTAATCATGAACATAACATTCTAAACTGAATACTGAAGTATATACTGAAAACCTAGTCAAATGCACTACGAGTCTGACTGTGGGAGCTACTATTAACCGATATAAAACCACGTAAGCTAAATGTGGAGTCTAATGTATACGCCCCATCAGAGGACCCAATATACCTTGCCAAGGGTATAAAGGAATTACTGGCGTGACCACTAAATCTGATGCCAACAAAGGGGACTTATACTCCTACGGGGGCACGTAGGTCTAGGAATATAAGGGTACACTGGACCCTAGTCAAACTCGGTGCTAAGTCTACTCCCAATTGAATATGTATATGACACAAATGTAACTAAAATACTGAATAGTTCAAAATACTGACATGCAATCAGAGAAATCTGGAGCATGATTATCTATTCAACTCACCTAGCAGGTATACTTCTTGAACTAAGAGAATTTATACAAACTAGGATTCTGAGTTTCATACAAGGATTTAAGAAAACTTTCCAAGAAACAAGATTTCAATTTAGGATACTACAACCGTTAAATCACAAAAAATATCCAAGGTTTTAGGAACCCTAGGTCTAAACAAGATATAGAGAATCAAGGAACTGACTGAATTCTAGGGACCTAGTGGATGAAAGGAATCCACTAGTGAAATCCCACATACTAGGTGACAAAATCTACGGATAAATCCTTTGATTTTGGGGCTTGAACTTGAAGAAAACCTTCTGATTGTTGTTAGGAAACTGGCGCCTCTTTCTTCTCTTTTCGTTCTATGCTTTTTGGTGAATTTTGGAAAATAATGGTTTTAGGTAGGTTCTGACTAGATTACTAGGCTTAAACTAAGTAAAATGACATAGTTTAGGGGTAAAACAATTAGGAAAAGACCTAACTACCCCTAAGCTAACTGATGAACAACCAGCGACAGACCCTGACTGATGGACCGTGGACTGACCGACGGTCTGTCCTGCTAGGGTGTCGTTTGGCATCTGGGACTAGATTTGGGGTCATGATCCATGGACCCTGGACCACGGACTGTGGACCCACCAACAGTCCGTAGGTCCTATCGTGGGTTGTGATTTTCTAGAGGTTCTTGTCACGCCCCGAGCCTACACCTTGGGCGGGACTGACACTCGAGAACCATTCCTGGCCCCAAGTGAACCCTTGGCCTGTATTAACTCATAGCAAAAGACTTAAAGCATTAATACAAGGATTCAAATGCACTTTAAAACAAATGTCTCAAATAAGCTTAGAACGTTTAAGGATATACATTCAAATTAGCCAAAGTGGCAACTCAAGTATTATAGCAAAACATCTGAAACACAAGACTAAAGGACTCATATCTAGCTATCTATGAAGCCTCTAAATACTAAGAGGGATGTCGGGACAAGACTCCCGATCATTCAAACAACTGACTAACAAAGCAATAAAAGGGAGTCCTCCAGAAGCAAGGAGGCCACCAACTAACTCTTAGTGCTCAACAAGGCACTGGATACTGATCCTGGTTACCTGTATCTGCATCATTAAAAGATGCAAGCCAAATGGTATCAGTACATTGAATGTACGAGCATGCGAGGGAAAAACAAAACATGACATAAGCTTGAAAGGAATCTGGAAAGAACACTTACCTTAGCTTTACTTCCCTTATGAATACTCAACTCAAATGCAAAGTAAAACAACAATAAAGGGTCAAATTTATACAGAGCATTTAAAACAGTAGGTGATAACTTAATGTATTAAAGAAATACAATAACAACTCAGTTTACATATAAAGTAATATAATACTGTGAGAGTTTCTCTAACTGACAACCATTACTATGAGTAAAAGTGATGATACATCGTCTTGCCCATGCTGCTAGAACTGTCCTATACCTTGCTGTGATATAGAACGCCTGAACTAAGTGGATCCACTAGTTTATGCTAAAATCACTAACGAGTCATCTAAAAAGTATGACCCTTTCTACCAACGATGGCTACATGGTTTATGGAGACTTTAGATATTATGAACTAGTCCACATATTGGTGTTCACTACTACTCCCAAAATATACTCAGCTCATATGTTTTAAAAACAAAAATCTTTCTGTGATTTGAGGTAATTACTTAAAACTAGCTTAAAAGCTCTATCGGAAATTGGTGTTACCTTTCTTGTTTAAATGTGAAAACATTTCAACTCTTGGGAATACTTAGTTCCCATATAATCTTTTGAAGAAATGAACTTTACTCTTACTCTTTACTCAACTCAAAACTCAAGCCTTAAAACAAAGTTAAAACATTTGTAAAAGACTTTGGAAGACTAAGAATTTCTCTTAACTTGACTTTTAACTTTCCTTGAATTGAATTATGGATTCAAGGCTCATGATCTCATATTTATGTATGATTTCATGGTGTTTAGACGTACCTTAGAGTGTAAAAATCAACTAGAAAACATAGGTACATTGCTAGGGAACTCAAACGGATAGAAGTGGGAAAAGGTAGAAGGCCTGATGACCCTGGCGCTCCGAGTGGCGTGGGGAGCCAGCCTTGAAACTTCAGAGTCTGGGTTGGGGCATTCTGGATGGCACGGCACCCAGAGCCCAAACTTCAGAGTTCCCTTTTAGGCGCTCTGAGAGGTGTGGCCCCCCCAGCCCCCTTCCTAGAAAATCCTCGAATTTTCTTGCTCAATTTTAACTCTAAACCCTCTAAATTCAATTGGTTCTTTCCCCAAACACTTAGAATCGACTATATCACCAAAATATGTAAGAAAATACTCGAAATCACACCTAATCTCATAAATCAAACTCAAGAAACTTCTCAACAACTTCAACAATAAGAACCCACAAGAACTTAAACAAATTTCATCAAGAACTCATAATCTTTTCATTCAAAAACACAATTACGTTGAATTGAATCATGATTGGCATGTGGTGAACTAACCCAATGCTATGTGATCTCATATACCTCATAGGATTTAATCCTTGGCGAAATCCACGTCCAAAGTAGCAAGAACTTGATGAATCTTGAACCTTTTTTCTCTTTTCTCCAAGACCTATCTTGTTTTGGTAAAAGCGTAAACTGATCTAATTCTGATTAGTCCTCAATTAAACTTCTAAAAACGAAATTAATTAATTGGGTATGGAAAAAACCAAAATACCCTTCCAAAATCTGGATTAACTTTCCTTATCTAAACAACCCAACTTCAAATGGGCATATTCCCTCATACGAACTTGAAACCATGCAAACTCGGCGGCGTTGGAAATATAATTCAAAGATATTTCCTACGGTATCTTGTAGAACACCTAACTCATCCTGGGCTAGGAATTATGGTCGTTTGAAGTTGATCCAAAACTCAAACTTAACATGACTTAACCAATTTTCTAGATTTTTCATTCTTTCCAAAAATGACTTTCTATTTCTAGCTCTTTCTAGTTCTTTCAAATAGCGAGGTGGTACAATATCTCCCACTTGGGAACATTCATCCTCGAATGAGATTACTCTTATTAGGCTAAGGGTGTAACATCTAACATTCAACTCAAACACCCAACAAGCAAATCTAACACATTAAGCATATCAATTTAAAGTGTACTAAGAAGAGAATGAGTACCTTGATCTGGAATTTCTGTGGGCTCAAAGAGATGTGATATCTCTTATTCATATCCTCCTCAACTTCCCAAGTAGCTTTCTCAACAAATTGTTTTCTCCAAATAACTTTCACTGATGCTACTTCCTTGGTCCTTAACTTGTGAACCTGCCGGTCTGGAATCTGAACATGGATCTCCTCATAAGACAAGCTATCCTTGATACCAATATCTTCAGTTGGTATGATAAGTGAAGGATCTCCCATGTACTTCTTCAACATAGAAACATGAAACACTAGATGGACCGCTGCTATCTCTTGTGGTAGCTCCAGCTCATAAGCTACATTGCCAATCCTTTTGGATATTTTGTAAGGGCCAGTATACCGGGGACTAAGCTTCCCCTTCTTACCAAATCTCATAACACCCTTCATGGGTGAAATCAAGTATACCGCCTCGCCCAAGGAGTGGCATATTTGGATGGAGTCTCGCTCATAGAGGAAGAGTACGCGGGAGCGAGCTTATATAAAATAGAAAATGAGGCTATGATTCTTGCTCAAAAAATAGACCGAACGCCTTCGAGTTATTGGCTCGTCCAACATCTTTCTTTCGTTAGTTAAGCCACCTTTTTCTAAAAAGAACTTAGGTTCTCTAGCTTGTATTCTCGGGGTACGTAGATCCACCCGTCTTCGTTTTCCTATTCATAGGTTTGTATCAACTAAGTCTCTGTCCAGGGTGAAAATACATGCATAGATAGTGGTTTTCTTTTTCTTTTTCTTTTTCTATGGACTGCATAAATCTTATCTTCCAGCCCAAAGGAGGCTAATCTCTTTTGGCAGCAATCATCTAATTCAAACTCTAACTCCTTTCTTCTAACATCAGTGTAGGATTTCTAATGACTCTCTGCTGTTTTCAACTTGTCTTGAATGACTTTCACTTTGTCCATAGCTTGGTGAACTAAGTCTGGTCCTATCAACCCTACTTCACCATCTTCAAACCATCCAATAGGGGATCAACATCTTTTCCCATAAAGAGCTTCATTCGGAGCCATCTGGATGCTAGAGTGGTAACTATTGTTGTAAGCAAATTAAATGAGAGGTAGGTGCTCATCCCCTTTAGCGTTGAAATCAATCACACAGGCCCTCGAAATATCTTCTAAGGTCGTAATGATGCGCTTTACTTTACCATCTGTCTGAGGATGAAAAATAGTATTGTCACTCCCCGAGACTACCCCCGAGATGGATACATGGGACCTAGGACCAAAAGTGATCCCAAGCTAACCTTGCTGGCATGATCATGAGCATACTAAAGATAATAAATTGATGCGGAAGCTGAATCATAAATAAAATGAAAAGATGGGGAATAACCATATACTATAACTGAGATATATGAAAACTGATGAGTTTAATACAAAGAAGATATTAACTCAATACTAAGCTGAATCTAACTATGTCTGAAAATAGCCTCTAACTGACTAGAAATGATGGGACAGGCCCCAACTAAGTCTAGCAAAACAGAAACTAAAGGACTAAAAATACTGAAAAGGAACTCATGACTATTGTCCTCGGAGAATGAGGACTCACTACTGATTTTGCTGAACTAGAGATCGGGAATCGATCTAAGCGTGATTTGGGTGCTGAGAACGTGAACCTACATCATGAGAAAATATAGCGCACGTATGCGTCAGTACTTGAAAGGTACTGAGCATGAAGGATAGAGTAAAGCTGAAATAACATATAACTGAACAAAGCAATAAGGCAATGATATAATCTGAACATGATATAAATACTGAATACTAAACTAACTGGATGCAATGACCAAATTTATAACATGCTGAGACTGAATACTGACTAAACTGTAAATGAGGTCAATGCAATAGAATCTGACTGAACTGTAGGAGCTACTAATAACCGACAATAAAACCACATGAGCTAAATGTGGAGTCCGATGTATACGCCCCATCGAGAGGACCCAATATACCCGGCCAAAGGTATACAGGCATACTGGCGTGATCACTAAATGATGCGTACGGAGGGGACTTACACCTACATGGCTCGTAGTTCTGGGACTATATGGGTATGCCGAACCCTAGTCCAACTTGGTATTATGCTACTCCTAATGGATTAAGTAATTAACACATTATGACTGAATTTCTGTAAGTTACTGGATAGCTCAAACTGAACATGCAAACTGAGAATGCAACAATTTAAACTGGTATTGATGCATTTATAACTGAGGCATTATAACTGAATAACTGAAATATCTGACCTAGCATGTGTAATTCAAGAACTAAAGAAATACATAGCTAGGGTTCTGGAATTCATGCAATAAACTGAATATTAACGTACTAATCTTATTTGGATCATTCTAACAGCTAAGAACCCAATAATTCTAACATTCAAGAAACCCTAGGTCTAGTCGTAATAAGGGAATTAAGAAACTGACTGAAAACTAGGGACCTAATGGGTGAAAGAAACCCACTAGTTAAATCCCACATGCCTGGTTACGAATTTCACGGAAAAATCCTTTGATTTCTATGCTGGAACTGAAGAAAACTTGTTGCGTTCTTGAACTAGGGTTCTTGACTTCTTTCTCCTCTTAGCGTTCTAATTTTCTAAGTTTTGATTAATGATTTGACTTAGGTAAGGTCTAGTTATGTTTCTAGGCTTAAACTGACTAAAATCTCATAATTTAAGGTTTAAACAACGTAGCTTAGGGGTCCAACAAAATAGGAAAAGAACCAAAACAACCCTAACTTAATTCTGGCGAAGCCTATCCACGGAATGAACGACGGTCCGTCATTTGATCTACCGGCCGTTGTTTGGGTCCGTAGGTCAAGTCTGTCTGGCAGGTCTTCACTAAAACGAGCATACTTTTTTACTCATATGTCGAATTTTAGCAAACTTGGAGGTGTTGGAAAGACGATTCAATTATATATCATATCATAGGTCATGGAAAACATAATTCATTTTGTGCTAAGAGCTATGACAATTTTAAGTTGACCCAATCAACAATTTTCCTCTAACTGGCTGCTGACCCTCATCTACGGTCAGACCTATGGACCGTATATTGAACGACGGTCCATGTTGGTCAATCGTAGTTCGGGTCAGAGGCTGGGTAAAGGAGTCTTGATCCACGGACACAGACTACTGACCATGGTCTGACCTACGGACCGTGGGTCTGTCTGTGGGTCGAGACTTGCCTGGTTTTCTAAGCTGGGTTTAGGGAAGGGTTGCAGTGATGAACCACGGACCACCATCACGGGCCGTGGTCTGACCTACGATCCGTGGATGGCAACCATGGATTGCACCTGCAACTTCTCAAAATCTGTGTTTTCGTCTATCTAGGATACAGGGTGTTACATTATCTTCCCCTTGAGAATATTCGTCCTCGAATGAAGACTAAACTAGCTGAAATAGATGAAAAGGGCTGCAATCTCTACCACTAAACACTGAGAACTGAATTTCTGACTGAACTGAGTTCCAAGAACATGCAAAAATGCTGAAAATGCAAGTACAAACTGAAGGAACATGATTCTAAGACTGAATTTACGCATGAATGACTAAAAAACAGAAGAGGAACTATTAACTCAAGCTGGAGTGGAATTAGAAGGAAAGAGGTGAGGATACTTGGCTTTTATGGCCGCTTCTGCTTCCCAAGTGGCTCCCTCTACGGACTGACTCTTCCACCAAACCTTGATTGAAGCGACTTCTTTGTTTCTCAACCTTCTAACTTGACGATCAAGAATCTGAACTGGTACATCCTCATAAGAATGACTATCTTTTACAACCACAGTCTCTAATGGTACTACGGATGCTGGATCACCCACACACTTTTTCAAAAGTGAAATGTGAAAGACTGGATGCACTACAGCTAAATTTGCTGGCAACTCTAACTCATAAGCCACTTTATCAATCCTTTTCAAGATCCGGTAAGGGCCTACATATCTGGGACTGAGCTTTCCTTTCTTGCCAAATCTCATCACCCCCTTCATAGGTGACACTTTCAGGAAAACCCAATCATCAACTTGGAAATCTAGTTCCCTTCTCCTTACATCTGCATAAGACTTCTGGCGACTCTGGGCAGTCTTAAGTCTATCTCTAATGAGTTGCACTTTGTCCATATCAAGGACTGAATCTGGTCATATCAAGGCTGCTTCACATACTTCAAACCAACCAACTGGAGATCTACATCTACGCCCATACAATGCCTCATAAGGGGCCATCTGAATGCTGGAATGGTAACTATTGTTGTAGGCAAACTCAATAAGAGGAAGGTGATCATCCCAATTACCTTTGAAGTCGATCACACAAGCTCTCAATATTTCCTCTAAGGTATGAATGGTACGCTCTACCTGACCATCCGTCTGTGGATGAAATGTTGTGCTAAGGTTAACCTGAGTACCAAGACCCTTCTGAAATGACTTCCAGAAATGAGAGGTAAACTGAGGACCTCTA
This sequence comes from Solanum verrucosum, assembly GCF_900185275.1. Classification (NCBI taxonomy): domain Eukaryota; kingdom Viridiplantae; phylum Streptophyta; class Magnoliopsida; order Solanales; family Solanaceae; genus Solanum; species Solanum verrucosum. The sequence continues at coordinate 741,205 of NW_026020130.1, forward strand.
TCTCAGATGATAGACAAAGGAACCCCATGCAACCTCACAATCTCATTAATGTAAAGCTTGGCGTAATCCTCCGCCGAATTTGTATTCCTGACCGCCAAAAAGTGAGAAGACTTAGTAACCCTATCAACAATCACCCAGATGGAGTCATGTTGTCTGTGAGTACAAGGTAACCCTATGATGAAGTCCATGTTGATCACGTCCCACTTTCAAGTAGGAATGTCATTCTCTTGAGTCATGCATCATGGTTTCTGATGTTCTACCTTGACTTGCTGGCAATTGGGGCACTTAGCCACAAAGTCTGCTATATCTCTTTTCATACCATTCCACCAATAGACTTCCCGCAGATCGTGGTACATCTTAGTGGCGCCTAGATGGATAGAATATCTAGAGTTATGGCCTTCTGCAAGAATATGCTGTCTCAACTCACCCACATTAGGAACACATAATAGACCCTGGTAGCGAAGCACACCATCTCCCCCTTGGGAGAAAACCTCCACTCTCTATTATGGACCGCACCCTTAAGCTCAAGTAAGATTGGATCACTGTCTTGCTTTTCCTTAACCTCTACTACCAAAGAAGATTATGTCCCATTTTGAACCGTTACACCACCATCTGATATGCTCATAAGACGAACTCCTAGGCGAGCAAGTCAGTGAACATCCTTTGCTAGCTCTCTTATTTCTTCCTCAACTTGTGCTACACTACCCATGGATAATCTGCTAAGAGCATCTGCTACTACATTCGCCTTACCCGGATGGTAATGCACGCTCATATCATAATCTTTGAGGAACTTAAGCCACCTTCTCCGGCGAAGATTCAACTCTTTCTAGGTGAATACATACTGGAGGCTCTTATGGTCTGTGAACACATCTACATGAACACCATACAAGTAGTGTCTCCAAATCTTGAGTGCAAACACCACTGCTGCAAGCTTGAGGTCATGAGTCAGATAATTCTTCTCATGCACCTTAAGTTGTCTAGAAGCATAAGTTATAACCTTACCTCGCTGTATCAACACACAACCTAGGCCGACCCTGGATGCATCACAATAGATCACATAACCATCTGAACCCTCTGGTAGAGTCAAGACAAGAGTTGTAGTCAACGTAGTTTTCAATTCCACGAAACGTTTCTCACAATCATCTGACCATCGAAAATTGACCATCTTCTAAGTCAACCTAGTCACTGGTGAGGCTATGGATGAAAATCCTTCCACGAACCGTCTGTAATAGCCCGCTAGACCTAAGAAACTTCTAATATTTGTAGCAGAGGTAGGTCTGGGCCATTATTTCACTGCTTCTATCTTCTGGGAATCTACTCGAATTCCTTCACTAGACACAATATGCCCAAGGAAGGCAACTAATTGTAACCAAAACTCACACTTGTTAAATTTTGCAAATAACTGGCGATCTTTAAGAGTTTGCAGAACAACTCTCAATTTTCATGTTCTTCCTCATTCCTAGATTAAATGAGGATATCATCAATAAAGACGATAACGAACAAGTCTAAGTACTGCTTGAACACTATGTTCATCAAATCCATGAAAGTTGCAGAAGCATTGGTTAGTCCAAATAACATAACTACAAATTTGTAATGACCATACCGAATTTTAAAGGTTGTCTTCGGAATGTCACTATCTCTGACTCTGAGCTGATGATAACCTGATTTGAGGTCTATCTTTGAGAAATGACTAGCACCCTGAAGTTGGTCGAACAAGTCATCAATCCTGGGGATGGGATACTTATTCTTGATTGTGACTTTGTTCAACTCCCTATAGTCAATGCACATTCTGAGAGAGCCATATTTCTTCTTTACGAACAACACTAGTGCACCCCATGGTGAAATACTAGGTCTGATGAAGCCCTTATTATAAAGGTCTTTCAACTGCTCTTTCAATTCCAAAGTCGATTTCCCTTTTAGGAGGAACTCCAGGAAGATCATCTGGAAACACTTCTGGAAACTCATTGACTATAGGGACTGACTCAAGAGTCGGGGATTCGGAACTAGAATCCTTAACCTGAACTAGATGATAGAGATAACCCTTAGAGATCATCTTTCCAGCCTTAAGGTAAGAAATGAATCGACCCATAGGCGCTAAGCTACTACCCTTCCATTCTAAGATTGGTTCATTTGGAAACTGAAAATGAACAATCCTAGTTCTACAATCGACTGAGGCATAACAAGAATGTAACCAATCCATGCCTAGAATGACATCGAAGTCTACCATTTCTAACTCTACAAGATCTGCTGAGGTGACTTTCTGAGAGACTGTGATAGGGCAATTTCTGTATACCCGTCTAGCTATAACTGGGTCACCGACTAGAGTAGAGACTGAGAAGGGTTCTGAAAGATTTCTGGCTAACACTGAATTGGACTGCTATGTAAGGAGTTACAAAAGACAAAGTAGCCCCTGAATCTAACAATGCATAAACATCAAGATCAAAGACGCGTAACGTACCAGTGACTACATCAGGAGAATCTTCCTGATCTTGACGAGCTTGAAGAGCATAGAGCCTGTTTTGGCGTTGTCCGCCACCTGTACTAGATGAGTTACCCTGCTGAGTCGGGCGACCTAATGGTGCTGCTGAAGTTGTAGACTGAGCTCTACCATTATTTCCTCCTTGACCCTGTCTAGAAGGACAATCCTTCAATCTATGACCAGACTGACCACACCAAAAACATCCTTCCTTACCTTCAAGGCACTCGCCCAGATGGTTCTTACTACATTTCGGGCAAGTTGGGTAGGTTTTGGTACATGTAACACTCCCTTGAGACTTAGATCCTGACGCCCTACCTTTCTGATCATTACGGAACCTGGGAGATGGAACACTAGCTGATGAAGGGGCTAGAGCGAAGACTTCTGCTGAAACTGTGAGCGATTTCCTCCACTCGATTTTTGTTAGGAATACTCATAGTTACATGTTCTTTCTTTCTTAGTCTCCTTTGCATGTTCCTTAAGCTTATCACCCTCAACCTGCTGAGCATGAGTTACGAGCCTAGAGATGTTCATGTCTCCCAACAACATAGCATTTTTGCACTCTGTTTTCACTAAGTCTGACACTCCATACAGAAACTTATTCATCTGATCCCTGGAATCAACAACTATGTGAGGAGCATACCTAGAGAGTTGGTTAAATTTGAGCCCATACTCTTGGACCGTCATGTTACCCTACCTTAAGTTCATAAATTCCTGGGCCCTTGCTTCTCCAACTCTATGGGGAAAAACCTGTCCAGAAAGGTTTCGCCAAAATAATCCCAAGTAATAGGAGCTGCATCTGTACCCCTGTTCTCCTTCCACTGAGTATACCAAATATGAGCCACATCCTTAAGTTGGTAAGATGCTAACTCAACCCGATCATTCCCGTTACTTGCATCACTTCAAAGATCTTCTTGACCTCATCAATGAAGTTTTGGGGATCTTCTCCAACTTGAGATCCTAGGAACTCTGGCGGATTCATCCTAACAAAGTCTCGCACTCTAGCTGCAACTGACCCAACATTGGCATTTACCAAAACTGGAGCTCGGTGATTGTTCTGGTTGGCCACACTCTAAGCCAACATCTGAATGACATTCCTGAACTCTACATTCGACACTTCTTGATCAGGGACTGGAGGAGCGGCATTTGCGTTCCTGGCATTCGCATTTCTGGTGTTAGCTCTACGAGGAGGCATGATCACTGAAACGTAGAACGTCGAGTTAGAATGGAATTTAGATCATACCTTACGCACGATAAGAGTAACAAGAAAATGAAGATTTCCTAAAACACTTTGTAGCTTCCCCCTAATTAAATGTGGTGCACTTCACACCCATGAAAATGACTCTACTTAGTGCGGCTTTTCAGACATCCTAGAAAACTTAAACCTAAGGCTCTGATACAAAGTTTGTCACCCCCGAGACTACCCCCGAGACGCGGACATGGGACCTAGGACCACAAGTGATCCCAATCTAACCCTGATGGCATGATCATGAGCATACTAAAGATAATAAACTGATGCGGAAGCTAAATCATAAATAAAATGAAAAGATGGGGAATACCCATATACTATAACTGAGATATATGAAAACTGATAAGTTTAATACAAAGAAAATATTAACTCAATACTAAGCTGAATCTAACTATGTCTGAAAATAGCCAATAACTAACTAGAAATGCTGGGACAGGCCCCAGCTAAGTCTAACAAAACTTAAACTAAAGGACTAAAAATACTGAAAAGGAACTCATGACTATTGTCCTCGAAGAATGAGGACTCACTACTGATTTTGCTGAACTAGAGATTGGGAATCGATCTAAGCGTGATCTGGATGCTGAGAACGTGAACCTACATCATGAGAAGATGTAGCGCACGTATGCGTCAGTACTTGAAAGGTACTCAGCATGAATGATAGAGTATAGCTGAAATAACATATAACTAAACAAAGCAATAAAGCAATGATATAATCTGAACGTGATATAAATACTGAATACTAAACTAACTAGATGCAATGACCAAATTTATAATATTCTGAGACTGAATACTGACTAAAATGTAAATGAGGTCAATGCAATAGAATCTGACTGAACTGTAGGAGCTACTAATAATCGACAATAAAACCACATGAGCTAAATGTGGAGTCCGATGTATACGCCCCATCGAGAGGACCCAATATACCCGGCCAAAGGTATACATGCATACTGGCGTGATCACTAAATGATGCCTACGGAGGGGACTTACACCTACGTGGCTCGTAGTTCTGGGACTATATGGGTACGCTGAACCTTAGTCCAACTCGGTATTATGCTACTCCCAATGGATTAAGTAATTAACACATTATGACTGAATTTCTGTAAGTTACTGGATAGCTCAAACTGAACATGCAAACTGAGAATGCAACAATTTAAACTGGTATTGATGCATTTATAACTGAGGCATTATAACTGAATAACTGAAATATCTGACCTAGCATGTGTAATTCAAGAACTAAAGAAATACATAGCTAGGGTTCTGGAATTCATGCAATAAACTGAATATTAACGTACTAATCTTATTTGGATCATTCTAACAGCTAAGAACCCAATAATTCTAACATTCAAGAAACCCTAGGTCTAGTCGTAATAAGGGAATCAAGAAACTGACTGAAAACTAGGGACCTAATGGGTGAAAGAAACCCACTAGTTAAATCCCACATGCCTGGTTACGAATTTCACGGAAAAATCCTTTGATTTCTATGCTGGAACTGAAGAAAACTTGTTGCGTTCTTGAACTAGGGTTCTTGACTTCTTTCTCCTCTTAGCGTTCTAATTTTCTAAGTTTTGATTAATGATTTGACTTAGGTAAGTTCTAGTTATGTTTCTAGGCTTAAACTGACTAAAATCTCATAATTTAAGGTTTAAACGGCGTAGCATAGGGTCCAACGAAATAGGAAAAGGACCAAAACAACCCTAACTTAATTCTGGCGAAGCCCATCCACGGAATGAACGACGGTCCATCGTTTGATCTACCGGCCGTCGTCTGGGTCCGTAGGTCTAGTCTGTCCGGCAGGTCTTCACTAAAACGAGCATAAATTTTTACTTAGAGGTTGGATTTTAGCAAACTTGGTGGCGTTGGAAAGAGGATTCAATTATACATCATATCATAGGTCATGGAACACATAAATCATTTTGTGCTAAGAGCTATGACCATTTGAAATTGACCCAATCAACAATTTTCTTCTAACTGGCTATGACCCTCATCTACGATCAGACCTACGGACCGTGTATTGAATGATGGTCCATGCTGGTCGACCGTAGTTCGTGTCAGAGACTGGGTAAAGGAGTCTTGATCCACGGACACAGACCACGGACCGTGGTCTGACCTACGGACCGTGGTCTGACCTACGGACCGTGGTCTGACCTACGGATCGTGGGTCTGTCCGTGGGTCAAGACTTAGCTGATTTTTTGAGCTGGGTTTTGGGGAGGGGTTGTAGTGGTGAACAACAGACCACCAGCACGGGCCGTGGTCTGACCTACGGTCTATGGATGGAAACCATGGGTTGCACCTGCAACTTCTCAAAATCTACATTTTGGTCTATCTAGGATACGGGGTGTTACAAGTACTCAAGTTCACCTTTGAACCCAAGCCTTTCTGAAAAGATTTTCAAAATTGTGCAGTAAATTGTACTCCTCTATTTGAAATAATCGATTTCGGAATCCCATGAAGTCTGAATACCTCTTGAATATAAAGCTTAGCATAATCTTCTGTTGAATAGGTAGTCTTTACCGGTAAAAAGTGGGTTGATTTTGTCATTCTATCAACAATCACCCAAATAGAATCATGATGCATGTTAGACCTTGGTAAACCTGTGATGAAATCCATACTGACCATCTCCCACTCAATTTTAAAGAGTCTATATTCTGAGCCATACCACCGGGCCTTTGGTGCTCTACTTTAACTTGTTGATAATTCAGATACTTAGCAACAAACTCTGCAATGCCCTTCTTCATACTACTCCACCAATAAACTTCTCTCAAATCGCGATACATCTTTATGGAACCCGGATGGATAGAATATATGGAGCTATAAGCTTTCTCCATGATTTTCTCTTGGATTTCATCCACCCTTGGTACACAGAACCTACCTTGATACCTCAATACGCCATCTCCTCCTTGTTCATAAGCCAATATTTTTTGCTTATGAGCATTTGCCTTTTATTCGAGCAAAATGGGATCTTGGTCTTGCTTCTCTTTTACTTCTGACACTAATGATGATTTAGCCCTATTCATCACCACTCCTCCTCTTCTGTGGAATCCATTAGTCGAACTCATAATCGTGCAAGTCTGTGCACATCCTCTGCCAACTCTTTCTTATCTTCCTCAAAATGGGCGGTACTACCCGTAGACAATCTATTCAAGGCATCGGCAACAACATTAGCCTTACTTGGGTGATAATGAATACTCATGTCATAATCCTTGAGTAACTCTAACCACCTTCGATGTCTTAGATTAAGCTCTTTCTGACTAAACACATACTGAGGACTCTTGTGGTCGGTGAACACATCCACATGAACACCATAAAGATAATGATGCCATATTTTCAAAGCAAATACTACGGCAGTCAACTCTAAATCATGTGTTGGATAATTCTTCTCATGAACTTTCAACTTCCTGGAGGCATAAGCTATCACTTTTCCATTCTACATTAACACACAACCCAAACCAACTCTAGTTGCATCACAATATACGACAAAACCTTGAGTACCTTCTGGTAAGGTCAACACTGGGGCAGTAGTCAACCTCTTTTTCAATTCCTGAAAGCTTTTCTCACAAGCTTCAGACCATTGAAACTTCACTGTTTTCTGAGTCAACTTGGTCAAAGGGGACGAAATAAATGAGAACCCCTATACGAACCTTCTGTAATATCTAGCCAAACCCAAGAAACTCCTAATATCAGTTGGATATATGGGTCTAGGCCAATTATGCATTGCCTCTATCTTCTAGGTATCAACTCTAATTTCATCACTGATAACAATGTGGCATAAGAATGCCACAGACTCAAGCCAAAACTCACACTTAGAGAACTTGGCATACAACTCTCTATCCTTTAGAGTTCGGAGAACTATTCTAAGATGGCTAGCATGATCTTCCTCATATCTTGAATATATTAGAATGTCATCAATGAACAAGATGACAAACATATCTAAAAAGGCTTGAATACTCTATTCATAAGGTCCATGAATGTTGCAGGTGCATTGGTCAAACCAAAGGACATAACTAGGAACTCATAATGACCATAACGGGTCCTGAATAGTGTCTTTGGAATGTCACATTCCCTCACCCTTAACTGATGGTAGCCTGATCTAAGGTCTATCTTAGAGAAACAGGTAGCACCCTGAAGCTAATCGAAAAGATCATCAATTCTCATAAGAGGATACTTATTCTAGATGGTAACCTTGTTCAACTGACGGTAATCTATACACATCATAAGGGAACATCTTTCTTCCTTACAAATAAGACCGGAGCGCCCCAAGGTGAGACACTTGATTGAATAAAATCCTTAACAAGGAGATCTTTAAATTGTTCTTTTAGCTCTTTCAACTCTGCTGGAGCCATTCTATATGGCGGAATTGATATAGGACGAGTATCTGGAAGAAGGTCTATACCAAAGTCTATCTCTCTCTCAGGAGGGACTTCGGCTATATCATCAGGAAAGACTTCTGGAAACTCACTCACAACTAGAACTAATGCAATAGGAGGTGTCTCAACACTAGAGTCATTAACTTGGACTAAGTGATAGAGACAACCCTTGGTAACTAACTTTCTTTCCTTAAGGTACGAAATAAAACAACCCTTAGGCACTGTTGAACTACTACTCCACTCTATAACTAGCTCATTAGGAAACTGGAACTTGACAACTCGAGTTCTATAATCAATGGACGCATAACGGGCATGAAGCCAGCCCATACCCAGAATGACATCAAAATCAACCATCTCTAACTCAACTAAGTCAGCCATGATGTTCTTGTGATTGACTAAAATGGTACAATACACAAAAGGGCTCACAAAGTTTCTCAGGAAAAAAATCAAATTTCATCGCAACGTAAGGAGTCACAAAAGATAAACTCGCTCCTGGGTCTATCAAAGCATAAACATTAAAAGTAAAGGCTTTGATCATACCAGTGACAACATTTGGAGAATTCTCTTGCTCTTGACGACTCGTGATAGCATATAGGCGGTATGCTCTTCCGCCTGCCCCTGAAGTAGCTCCTCTAGATGAAGCTCTGTCTGGTGGAGCAACAAATAAAGATTGGACTCTATTGCCCTAATTCCCGTTACCTTGCCGGTTTTTAGGGCACTCTTTCATGAAATGAACCTCTTGACCACACTTGAAACAACCAGTGGAGCCATCACGATACTTACCTTGGTGGTTCCCACTGCACTTAGCACATGCAGGAGCCTAGTTACCTCTTTGCTGCCCAGACTGATTCCCTGTCTTAGCTTTCTTTTTTCTAAACTCCTCCATATCCCTTGGCTTCTCTTCCTCAACCTGTTGTACATATACCATCAACATTGCTATATCCATGTCCTCTATTAGCATAGTCGTCTTGCCCTCTTTGCTTGACAGATGGGACAACCCAGCAACAAATAAACTCATCATGCTCCTCATATCTACAACCATCTCCGGAGCATAGCGAGAAAGTTGGGTGGACTTCAAGTTGTACTCATGAACACTTAGTGAATCCTGCTTAAGGGTAAGGAATTCCCGTACCTTGGCTTCTCTCAGTTCGCGGGGAAAGAAAAGCCCCAAGAACACACTCTCGAACACGACCCAACTCAAAATCGGTGCATCCTCGGCCCTACTCTTCTTCCACTGGTCAAAACAAGTCCTATCAACACACTTCAGTTGATATGCAGCTAGTTCCCTCGCTCAGCATCGGCAACGTGCATAACCTCAAACACCTTATGCATTTTCTCAACAAAATTTTTCGGATCCTCAGTAGTGCTTAAACCAATGAAGCTTGGAGGATTCATCCTCAAGAACTCGTGGATCCTCGAAGTATCAGCTTCTTCCTGCCGAGCCCCTTTTTGTTGCCCAACTTGGTTGGTCACCTTTTAACTTACCATTCGGATTGCTTCCCGAAATTCAGCATTGGTGGCCTCACCTTGAGGTTGTATATCAAGTGCGTTTGGTACCCCTTGATCCTCCACATTACGCCTAGCAGGACGACCTTGGACATCTCTTCGTGGAGGCATGATCAACTGAAAGACACGCGCAAGCACAAGTTAGAAGGAAACTTTATAGAGATAAACTTTATCGCACGAAATGAATATGAAAGAAGTGAAGGAATTTCCTAAATGTTACAGCCTTCTAATTATAGATGTGGCATGGTTCACACTGATAACTAGGTCTCTACAGACACTGTTTCATAGACTCATTAGGACTTTTGAACTATGTTCTCTGATGCCAAGTTTTTAACGCCCTGAGCCTACACCCTAGGCGGGACTGGCACTCGAGAACCATTGTTGGCCCCAAGCAAACCCTTGGTCTGGTTTAACTCATAGCGGAAGACTTAAAATCATTAATACAAGGATTTAAATACACTTTAAAACAATTGTCTCAAATATGCTTAGAACGTTTAAGGATAAACATTCAAATTAGGCAAAGTGGCAACTCAAGTCTTCTAGCAAAACATCTAAAACACAAGACTAAATGACTCATATCTAGCTGTCTATGAAGCCTCTAAATACTAAGAGAGATGTCGGGACAAGACCCCTGATCAACCTAACAACTGACTAACAAAGCAATAAAAGGGAATCCTTTGGAAGAAAGGAGGCTCACCAACTAACTCCGAGTGCTCAACTGGATCAACGAGGCGTTGGATGTTGATCCTGGTTACCTGTATCTTCATCATTAAAAGATGCAGGCCAAATGGCATCGGTACATTGAATGAATGAGCATGCGAGGGAAAACTAAAAATAACATAAGCTTGAAAGGAATCTGAAAAGAACACTTACCTTAGCTTTACTCATCTCATGAATACTCAACTCAAATGCAAAGTAAAATAACAATAAAGGGTGCAGTTTATACAAAGCATTTACAAACAGTTGGTCACAACTCAATGTATTAAAGAAATACAATAACAACTCAGTTTACATATAAAGTAATATAATAATGTGGGAGTTTCTCTAACCGACAACCATCACTATGAGCTAAAGTGATGATACAGTGTCTCGACCACACTGGCAGAACTATCCTATACCTTGCCGTGATATAGAACGCCTCAATTAAGTGAATCCACTAGTCTATGCTAAAAAGCACTAAGGAATCATCTAAAAAGTATGACCTTTTCTACCCACGATGGCTACATGATTTATGGAGACTTGAGTTATTATGAACTCATCCCCATATTGATGTTCAATACTACTCCCAAAATATACTCAGCTCATATGTTTTAAAAACAAAACTCTTTCTGTGATTTGAGGTAATTACTCAAAACTAGCTTAAAAGCTCTCTTGGAAATCAGTGGTTCCTTTATTATTTAAATGTGAAAACATTTCAACTCTTGGGAATACTTAGTTCCTATATAATCTTTTGAAGAAATGAACTTTAATCTTACTCTTACTCTTTACTCAACTCAAAACTCAAGCCTTAAAACAAAGTTAAAACATTTGTAAAAGACTTTGGAAGACTCTAAGAACTTCTCTTGACTTGACTCTTAACTTTCCTTGAATTGAATTATGGATTCAAGGCTCATGATCTCATGTTTGTGGATAATTTCATGGTGTTTATACATTCCTTAGAGTGTAGAAATCAACTAGAAAACTGAGGTACGTTGCTAGGGAACTCAAACAGAAAGAAATAGGAAAATGTAGAAGGCCTGGCGACCCTAGCGCTCTAAGTGGCGCGGGGAGCCAGCCTCGAAACTTCAGAGTCTTGTTTGGGGCACTCTGCCTTGTGCGGCGCCCCAGATCCCAAACTTCAGAGTTCCCTTTTGGGTGCTCTGAGAGGCGCGGCGCCCCAGCCCCCTCCCCAGAAAATCCCCAAATTTTCTTGCTCATTTTTCAACTCTAGACCCTCTAAATTCAATTGGTTCTTTCCCCAAACACTTAGAACCAACTATATCACCAAAATATGTAAGAATATACTCGAACTCACACCTAATCTCATGAATCAAACTCAAGAAACTTCTCAACAACTTCAATAACAAGAACCCACAAGAACTTAAATAGATTTCATCAAGAACTCATAATCTTTTATTTCAAAAACACAATTACGCTAAATTGAATCATGATTGGCGCGTGGGTGAACTAACCCAATGCTATGTGATCTCACATACCTCGTAAGATTGAATCCTTGGCGAAATCTACTTCCAAAATCACAAGAACTTGATGAATTTTGAACCTTTCTTCTCCTTTCTCCTTTTTTATCTTTTCTCCAAGCCCTAGCATGTTTTGGTAAAAGCATAAACTCATATAATTATGATTAGACCTCAATTAAACTTCTAAAAACGGAATTAATTAATTGGGTATGAAAAAGACCAAAATACCCATTCAAAATCCAGATTAGACTTTCCTTATCTAAACAGCTCAACTTCAAATGGGTTTATCTCTCTCATACGAACTCGAAATCATGCAAACTCGACAGCATTGGAAAGATAATTCAAATATTTTTCCTACGGTAGCTTGTAGCACACCTAACTCATCCTGAGCTAGGAGTTATGGTCATTTTAAATTGACCCAAAACTCAGGCTCAAGAAGACCCTTGTTTCATTAAAAGTATTTATGTAGCTTACATTATAAATAGTATACACAAGCTTCTTTAGAGTGGGAATGATATACCCAAAACTCATGCTCAAGAAGACTCATTTTCTTCTTTATTCCTTATAATTCCTCCAAACCTCCAAACTATTGACTTGATGCAAACCTCTTGACCTTCATATCTTGGCTTGGTGTGCATGCATGACTACTCTACATCACAACCTTGAAGATGAAAGAATGGTAATCAATCCTAAATGTTTTGTAGGCTCCCATTTATGTCACGACCCAAACTACCCCTAGGCGCGACATGGCGAATAGGATCTCGAGAAACCCTAAACAAGATTCTTGATATAAGCATGACACTCAAATAAACACAAGAAATAAAATGAATCATAAAGTAGAATAAAAGTTTCAAACTCCAAATCCTAAGAGATACCAAAATCATAGTACATGGTTAAAATGTGAAATCTACTAAGTCTGACATAAGCCTCTACTACATAGGTATGACTAGGACAAACCATGGCTCAAGAAATAAGTCTAAAAATTGAAAAGATTGAAAGAACATAAAACTGATAAGTGGTCATGCCCTCGAACCATGAGGACTAATCAAACTGCTAAGCAAACACTATCAATCCACTAGTCACGGCTGGATGGAGGAACGTAAGACTTTATATTAAAAAATAATATAGGCATAAGAGATGCATATGTGTCAGTTCTTGGAATGTACTGAATATGGGGAATATACATAAACATAAGCATGAAGCATGGGAAAACATGATAATGAATGACCAAGTAAAACATGTAAAATCTTGGTAAGTTAAAGTCATAAATCGTAGAACAAGGTCAATGCAATATTTAAAAACCATAACATAGGCTTTATTCTTTTGAGGAAATCATAAACTCTTTGAGAAAACCATTAACTTTTTTGGGATGTTTACCTTTAACCGACATAAACCATGTGAGCTATTACATGGAGTCTGGGGTACTACTCCCACACTGAAAAGAGAGTGTACTACTTGCCAAGGTAAGGACCATGTTCTTAAGCTTAAGTGAATCCACTAGCTATGTCCAATTGGGACAAAATCCTACTGAGCACGTAGTTATGGGACAAGAGGATTTATACTAAAAAAACTCCACCTCTACTAACGCAAGAGCCTCCATCCCAAAGTTCACTCCGTGCAAAGTAAACTTCCGACGAAAATAAGCATAATCATAATTATAATATTTGGAAGGGTAAAAATTTAATAATACCAATCCAATCATAAACTTCATATCATTTAATAACTCCTTTCAAAATCATGATTTCATAATATGTTCATAAAGACACTTATCTAAAGCATCAAAATCATGATCATCTTTCATAATGAGAATACTTCAATTGGAAGCAACCCTTTCATAAAACATATATATACTTTATCTAAAATCATCCTTGATTCATAAAATTCTTCAATTCATGATGTACGCATAATCTCAAAACATAATTCATAATCATAAAATAGGCATATTGTATGGGTTCATGTGAAAAACATTGAAAATATGTAGTTACGATCAAATCATGCATAATAATATCAAATATAATGAATTTAATCATAAAAATTGAAACCACAAGAAAATATGCAAAACCCTAGAATTTGGATTGAAATCATAGAAGAGAAATAGAGAAATCTTAGGACTCAGTGGATGGAAGAGGTTCCATTGATGAATTTCACACATACATTGAAGAATCCTAGATTTTGAATTGGAGAAGAAATCTTGAAGAACTCTAGAAGTTCTCTTGAATCCTTGGGAGAGAATTTGGAGAGAAAACCTTGAGAGGTTTTTTTTTGGGGGGTGGGGGGGAGGGGCGGAGGGGGGTTGAGTGAATGAGAGGGTATAGGAGAATTTGAAGAGTAAATTCAGTTATTGGACTTAGAAATAGGCTAGAAACAATGTAGTTTAGGTGTCTAATTAATTAAAATTGTCGAAATGCACCTACGGTCCTATGTACGATCAGTACAAAAGGCTACGGATCGTCCTAATCATCCATAGGTCTAATTACTATAGACCGAATTATTGATATCAAACCACAAGCCCAAACCTACGGTCCGCTGAACACTCTATGGCTCATAGGTCCCATCCGTATAACCCAAGTTTAGAAATCCCTCCAAGTCTCAACATCATTCCAAGACCCATGGACTACGGTCTATAAGCCTTATCATCATAACCTGAGGTATCAAAATATCACCAATTCTAGGAACACCCTACAACTCCTTCCTACGGGATGTACACTCTCCTATGAACTGTCGTATTGGTCTATAGACCCTTATCAAAGACTTGACAATTTCAACTTCCAGGACTCCTTTTCCACGACTATCCTCTAAGGACCGTAGGACCTTGTATGTTCTATAGTTGGCTCTATAAAACATGCACCATCAAATATTTTTTTGCAAATTCCTTTCCAACTCAACTTAGCAATTTGCGAGGTGTAACAATTTATAAGTGTGATTCAAAACACACCTATAAGCAAGACTTTACTAGACATAACTTGTTAACACCCTAAGTTATGACATTGCTCTGATACCAAGTTTATCACACTCTAAATTTAGAGAAGGGCCATTGGCACCCGATGCTTTACTTGACCGAGCAAACTACTGAAATTAAAACACACACTATTAAGGCCAAGCTATATAGAAATAAATGAAATGGATAAAGTTAAAATAGAAGAGAATACAATACAAGTCGCCCAGGCTACTATCTAAAAGCCAAAACTAACAACAAGGCCAACATAGTCACAATCAGTTGCAAATCCCATAACAAACATATACAATCCTATAAGATAAAGCATTAATAATAAATAGTTAGGTAAAGGTCCCTACATAACCATTAGTAACACAAGGCAAAGAGAATACTTTAGAATCAAACAATTGCATAAAGAATGGAGTGTATCAACCATAAACTTAACTCAACCACATACATAAAGATCCTTGTGAAATACATAACATACATACATGAATGCAGCAACACCAAGCAATGAAAACGTCTATAAAATATAGTGTAATGTATATGTAAGGCAGTAGAATCAAAGAATCAGCACGACCCAAAACATAAACCACAATACGATATATTTAGTGTCACAACCAAGACTGTCGTGATTGGCACCCACACTAACCCTCCAGTCGGAGAACCACTACAACAACCCAACTAAACAACTTAACCAAAAACCAAGGTATTTAAAGATATGGAAGCAGGTTTAAATGTCTAAGAAAATAAAAATAGGGAGTTCCCATAAACTCCAACAAAAGTCTAACCAAACAAATGCGGTAATACTACCTAGAACCTAAAAGCCATTGTACCAAAACATCTAAGGTTCAACCATAAGTATAAACAAGAAGGGGTACAACCCCACACTAAACACAAGAAAATCTAAAGAACTAGTCTAAGTCCGAAAGGTTGACATAAACTGAAAGAGAACTCATGGCAGCCCAGAAGAACTGGCTCACCCTTAAATTCGAAACGATCAATGATTTTTAAGCGAGGTATGTCAATAGCCGCTTGAAGATGCCATGTACTTAACAAAGAAAGAGCAAATGCAGTATCAGTACACAACCACAGTGTACTGGTAGGATCACGCGGCTATCCCAATAAGTGCAACATACATAAGTCATTACAACACAATAATAACATGCATACACCGAACATATACAATAACAATATCATTTACGAACAACAAACAGTTTCACAATTTTCAAATATCACAGTTATGTCAAATCGATGGTCCTCTCATGGAACCCACACCCAAATTGTTAGCGTACCGGCACGTGGTACCCGATCCAATGTTTATGTCGGAACGTGGCAACCGATCCAAGTTAGTGTGTCGAAATGCAACACCCAATCCATTCAACAATTCACAATCACAATCACAAAGTACACTCTTATAATCATACAATCAAGTCATAATTCATGGCATTCATCATTCATCTATCCTCATTTTAGTGTGATCAATAAAGCAATATTCGCATACATACGCGTATTATAATGAAGCAAGAACAACATACATCACACCACATGAAATCACAACCATCACCTACCTCGAAACAAGCTTGAATCCCCTAAGAAACTTGATTCTTTCCTTTCCAGATTCGTTCTGCTTGTTCTTGGTCTACAAATAAATAATATAACATGGAAAGCAATAAAAAATAACTAATTACCCGAATTACAAATAATCCTATAATCCCTAGATCAAACCCATGATCCCAATATCCAAATTAGGGCTTTTTCCACCATAATTCCCAGATCAAAACCCTCCCTCATCGATAATTACCCGCTAGATTACATTCTGCGAATCGAAAAATGGGTTCGGGGAGTTAAAACCTTACCTTTAGCCTTAAGAATGATGAAAAACCATCAAGAAAGCATCTGGGGTCGTCTCCTAGATCTCAAAGTTAAAAAGTGCAGAATAAAACATTTTTGGGGTTTATTTTCGACTTAAGTTGCATCTTTCTCGCCACAGCGGTACTCACCCCACTACAGCGGCCCCGCCCTAGCGGCATAAATTCCTACCATAGCAGCTTACACGGAACAGTGAGAAAATTTAATAATTCCAATATCCCCATTTCACAACACACCGTCAGCTAACGACACTCAAAAACTACCCGTTCACGCTAAGACCAGTTTCAGGAGTTCTACTCACCTGAATGCAATTCTGTAAGGTCGTATGTTTCCTTAACGTCTTAGTTATCTACTCATGTGATCAATTCAAAATTAGATCAACCAATTGTTACCAGATTTCCCTAGACCTTACCCACTCCGATTTCATCCAAATCTGGACTAGGTTGGGAAATCCCAAGTTACTATGAAAAAAAATTTGGCCCAAAATTTTTCCCTGTTGGCTTTTCTATAACAACGGGAACTTGTCGTTACAATAGATACCAATATACCCATCACTCGTCCTTAAGTAACAAACTTAGGAATAATAGGCTAAAGAAAGAATGGAGTAGTACCTGGATCGATGAACAATTGGGGATGCCTGTCTCACATATCCTTCTCGATTTCCCAAGTAGCTTCCTCAACTGGATGATGCTTCCATTGTACCTTCACGTACTTAATCTCTCTGGTCCTCAACTTACACACATCATGATCAAGAATCGCAATCAATTCCTCCTCATACTGAAGGTCTTTGTCTAACACAACTGAGTCTCATTTTATAATGTAATCCCGGTCACCATGATATCTCTTCAACATGGACACGTGAAATATCGGATGAACTCCCAATAGGTTAGGAGGTAAAGCAAATCTATAAGCCACTAGCCCTACACATTCAAGAACCTCAAAGGGACCAATGTATCGCGGACTTAGTTTGCCCTTCTTGCCAAATCTCATCACCCCTTTCATGGGTGATACCTTCAGAAGAACATGTTCACCAATCTGAAATGCCACGTCTCTTACCTTATGGTCTGCATACTTCTTTTGTCTAATCTGGGCCGCTAAAGGCTTAGCTTAGATGTTTCTCACGTTATCTTGAGCATCCTTCACTAAATCAACCCCCAAAGGTTTCACATCTCCAACCTCGAACCATCCTATGGGTGATCCCCTCCCATAAAGTGCCTCAAATGGTGCCATATCAATGTTGGAGTGATAACTATTATTATAGGAGAACTCACACAAAGGTAAGAACTTATCCCAATAACCTCCAAAATCAATCACACATGCCATCAACATGTCTTCTAACACTTGAATAGTCCTCTCTGACTGCTCGTCCGTCTGTGGATGGAAAGGGGTACTAAAAGTGAGTTATGTGCCAAATTCATCATGTAACTTTCTCCAAAACTTGGATGTAAATTGGGTACCACGGTTTGAGATGATAGAAAGGGGAACCCCGTGCAACTTCGCTATCTCTTTCACATAAACCTTAGCCAATTTTCAGCATTGTAATCTATTCTTACCGGAATAAAATGGGCTGATTTAATCATTTTGTCAACCACTACCCAAATAGAATCAAACTTCCCCAAAGTCTTGGGAAGACCAACCACGAAGTCCATAACTATCATTTCCCACTTCCATTCCAGAATTGGCATTCTTTGAAGAAAACCTGCACGCCTTTGATGTTCATACTTTACTTGTTGGCAATTTTGACACTTAGCCACAAACTCAGCTATATCTTTCTTCATTCCCGACCATCAATAAATTCGCTTCAAATCTTGGTACATCTTGGTCACACCCGGATGAATGGAATATCGCGAACCATGGGATTTTGTCAACAATTTCCGAATCAAGTCATCTATTCTAGGAACACAAATCCTTCATTTAAAACTGAGCACACCTTTCACATCAAGAGTGGTCTCTTGTGTCTTACCAATCAGAGTATTCTTCTTAAGTTCATTCAAATTTTCATCATCGAACTGCTTGGCCTTGATCTCCTCAATGAACGTGGCCCTTACTTCAAAGCTAGCTAACACCCCACCTCTTTCTGAGATGCCCAACTGCATGAACTTAGACTCCAAGGTCTTAATTTCTTTTGTCAAAGGTCACTTGGTTACACTCAAGCCAGCTAGAATACCCATACTCATCATTTTTTGACTCAAAGCGTCTGCCACTACATTAGCCTTACCCGGATGGTATTGGATGGTCACATCATAATCCTTAAGTAGATCCATCCACCTTCTCTTGCTCAAATTCGGATCCTTCTGAGTGAACACATCCTGCAAACTACAATGATCAGTAACACCTCACACTTAACACCATAGAGATAATGCCGCCAGTTCTTAAGAGCAAACACTACCGCTGCCAACTCCAAATCATGCATTGGATAATTTCTCTCATGCACCTTCAACTGTCGCAAGGCATAAGCTATAACATTCTTATCCAGCATTAACACAGCACCCAAACCCGAATGTGAAGCAGCACAATAAATAATAAAATGTTTACCTTCAACCGAAAGTGATAGAGTAGGTTCGGTGGTCAAAAGAGTCTTGAGCTTTTGAAAACTCTCCTCACATTTTTCAGTCCATTCAAATGGTATCTCCCTTTTGGACAAATATGTCAAGTGAGTGGCAATAGAATCAAAGTTCTTCACAAATCGACAATAATAGCTAGCGATCCCCACAAAACTCCTAAATTCTGTCACAGAGCTAGGCCGAACCAAATTCTTAATCGCCTTAATCTTTTAGGGATCTACCATTACCCCTTCTTTTGAAACTACATGCCCCAAAAATGCAACCGAAGTCAACCAAAATTCACACTTAGAGAATTTCGCATATAACTTTTGTTTCCCAAGAACACCCAGAACAATACGTAGATGGTCGGCATGCTCTTCCTCACTTTTTGAATAGACCAAAATATCATCAATGAAGACTATCACGAACGAATCGAGAAAGGGTTTGAACACTCCATTCATCAAACTCATGAAAGTTGCAGGCGCATTAGTCAAACCAAAAGACATAACTAGGAACTCGTAGTGCTCATAACGGGTTCTAAACGTCGTCTTGGGCACATCCCTAGGCCTAATCTTTAACTGATGGTAACCAGACCTTAGATCAATCTTAGAGAAAACTGATGCACCTTGCAATTGGTCAAAAAGATCATATATTCGAGGCAATGGGTACTTGTTTCGAATGGTGACCCTATTCAATTGTCGGTACTCTATACACATCCTCCTATTACCATCTTTTTTTCTTAACAAACAAAAGTAGAGCATCCCACGGGGAAGATCTAGGACGAATGAATCCTTTATCAAGAAGTTCTTGGATTTGAGCTTAAGCTCTCTCAATTCTATCGGAGCCATGCGATATGGAGGGATGGAAATGGGACGAGTACCAGGTTCTAAATCAATAGAAATATATATCTCTATCCGGAGGCATACCAAGCAAATTATTAGGAAACATTTCTCTAAATTCTGACACCACAGAAATAGACTCAATAGATTGAGACTCAACCTCCACATCCCGAATATGGGCCAAATAAGCTAAACAACCCTGCCCTACCAGTTTCCTTGCCCGAATGGAGGATATGATCTTAGTTTGCTTAGGCTTGTACACCCATTCCCACTCTAATTTTTCCCTTCCCGAAGTTTCTAGAGTTACAGACTTAGTATTACAATTAAGCACAGCATAATAGGGGGACAATCAAGTCATACCTAAGATTATATCAAAGTCAGTCATATCCAAAATCACCAAATCAGCCCAAGTTTGGAAACCCATAAACAAAATAGGACAAGCACAATAGACATGGGTGACTATGACAGACTCTCCAACTAGGGTAGAAACATGGATGGGGCCATCAAGTATATCACAATTCATATTAGATTTTAAGGCAAATCGCACGAACACATAAGAATAAGTAGAACCCGGATCAAATAACACATTAGTCATTCGGTCACAGACAAGAATAGTACATGTAATCACTGTGTCAGACGCCTCTACCTCGATCTTCCTCGGAAAGGCATAACACTGAGCCCTATCATCGTGGAGGGTGACTTTCATGCATGGTTGCATTATACCTCTTCCTGTGTTACCATTTCCCCTACCTCCATGGCCTCGCTGATTTCCTCCTCGCCCACCTTGTGGACGCCCTCGACCATTATTACCATTTCCCGCAGGTACCACTACTCTAGATTGTTGTTGCATGGAATCCAACATGCACGGGTGGGACAATCTCTCCTTATATGCCCAGGTTCTCTACAGTTGTAACATGTACCATCAAAAGATGGACTGTTGCCCGCTGAAGGGGTGGCTCCCTGGCTATCCTGAATCAAATTCTGAGGTGGAGTTCCAGAGTAGTTACCAGTAGAAGGGGGCATAGTAGACTGAATTGGTCAGGCTGCAAGAGTCGGCCTCCCGAAACCTCTGGAGTAAGATCCCTGAAAGTTGCCTGAATTTTTGGTTTTCTTAGCCAATGCCTTAGCATGACCGTCTCGCATCACCCCCTCCACTTTCTTCACAAAGTTTGTTACCTCATTGAAGTTTTTTCCTGCAGAGGTCATATGAACAAACAATACTTGCAACTCAGAATTTAGTCCCTCAATAAATAAACGGATCCTCTCCTCCTCAGTAGTCACCAATTGCGTAGCATATCTAGACAAGGCATGGAACTTGGCCTCATAAGCAGCCACAGACATACCACCTTGCTCCAAAGCCATGAACTCATCTTTCTTGCGATCTCTCAAAGTCTGAGGCACATATTTCTCATAGAACAGAGCATGAAATTGGGTCCAAGTAAGTAGGGGTAAAACTGAAGATCTGCATTCCACATAAGCTCTCCACCACTGCTTACCCTCACCTTGAAGCTGAAAAGTCACAAACTCAACCCCATACTGATGGACAATTCCCAACTTATGAATTCTCTCATAGCAATCTAGGATGAACTTATATGCATCCTCACTCTCAGAATCATGGAACACAGGTGGTTTCAACTTCAAAAACTTAGTCAACATCTCATGCTCATTACCAGTCATAACAGGACCCAACAAAGGATGGAAGAAAGCATCATTACCTATATTTCCACCCACCTTGGGGACAGTGATAGCAATAGGGGGATTGGTGGGAGCTTGAGTTGCTTGAACAGAGGGAAGCACTCCAGGACCAACCAATCCTTTCAAGAACGACATGATTAGTTGAGCTAACACTGGGTCTATGGGAGGAATACTTGTAGTCTCAGCCTGCACCTCTTCCTCTTTTCCTACATTCTCTTCATTCTCAACCTCGATATTCTCCTCTACCTCTTCATGATGCGCAGGAGGAGCCTCATTCCTGGGAGCATCTTCAACCGGTGCTCCATCCCTAGTAGGCGCCACCCTTCATCGGTCTCTATCCCTAACTCTTCCTCTACCCCTACCTCGATCGCGACCTCTCGCTGCAGATTCCTTAGCTGGAGCATTGACAGGAGCTACGGGCCTGACGCCGTTGAACCTAGTGTTAACCATCTGCTGACAAAAGAGTGAAGGAGGTTAGATACCAATTTGAATCGCCAGATACCAATTGGAATCAAGTTATAGAATGAAAGGAAACAACATAAAACAAAGAGATTTCCTAAAGTCTTATAGCCTCTCGAAGAAAAGTATAGATGTCTCTGTACCGTTCCGCAAGACTCTACTAGACTCATTTTGGTACATCGAGATCAACGAACCTAGGCTTTGATACCATGTTTGTCACAACCCAGACCGTCGTGATTAACACCCACACTAATCCTCCGGTGGGAGAACCACTACAACAACCCAACTAAACAACTTAACCAAAAACTAAGGAATTTAAAGATACGAAAGCAGGTTTAAATGTCTAAGAAAAGAAAAATAGGGAGTTTCCACAAACTCCAACAATAGTCTAACCAAACAAATGCGGAAATACTATCTAGAACCTTAAAGTCAATGTACCAAAATATCTAAGGTTCAACCATAAGTCTAAACAAGAAGGGGTACAACCCCATACTAAACACTAAAAATCTAAAGAACTAGTCTAAGTCTGAAAGGTGGACATAAACTGAAAGAGAACTCATGGCAGCCCAGAAAAACTGGCTCACCGTTGAATTCGAAACGATCATTGATCTTCTAAGCGAGGTATGTCAATAGCCGCTTGAAGATGCCATGTACTCAACAAAGAAAGAGCAAGTGTAGTATCAGTACACAACCACAGTGTACTGGTAGGATCACGCGGCTATCCCAATAAGTGCAACATACATAAGTCATTACAACACAATAATAACATGCATACACCGAACATATACAATATCAATATAACTTATGAACAACGAGCAGTTTCATAATTCTCAAATATCACAGTTATGTCAAATTGATGGTCCTCTCATGCAACCCACACCCAAACTGTTAGCGTACCGGTACGTGGTACCCGATCCAATGTTTATGCCGGAATGTGGCAACCGATCTCATGTTTATGCCGGAACGTGGCAACCGACTCAAGTTAGTGTATCAAAATGCAACACCCGATCCATTCAACAAGCCACAATCACAATCATAAAATATATTCTCATAATCATACAATCAAGTCATGATTCATGGCATTCATCATTCATCTATCCTCATTTACAATAAATGTGATCAATAAAGCAACATTCGCGCACATACACGTATTATAATGAAGCAAGAACAACATACATCACACCACATGAAATCACAACCATCACCTACCTCGAAACAAGTTTGATCCCCTAAGAAACATGATTCTTCCCTTTCCGGATTCGTTCCTCGTGTTCTTGGTCTACAAACAATTAATATAACATGGAAATCAATAAACAATAACTAATTATCTGAATTACCAATAATTTTATAAACCCTAGATCAAATCCATGATCCCAATATCCAAATTATGGCTTTTTACACCATAATTCCCATATCGAAACCACCCTCCTCCGTCGATAATTACCCACTAGATTACATTCAACGGATCGAAAAATGGGTTCGGGGAGTTAAAACCTTACCTTTAGCCTTAAGAATGGTGAAAACTGTCAAGAAAGCACATGGGGTCATCTCCTAGCTCTCAAAGTCAAAAAGTGCAGAATAAAATATTTTTGGGGTTTATTTCTGACTTAAGTCGCGTCTGTCCCGCCACAGCAGTACTCACCCTGCTACAGTGGCCCCGCCCTGGCGGCACAAATTCCCGCCATAGCGTCTTGCACAGAATAGTGAGTAAATTTAATAATTCCAATATTCCCACTTCACAACACACCTTCTCACTCGAATTCAATTATGTAAGGTCGTATGGGTTCCTTAACGTCTTAGATATCTACTCATGTGATCAAATTCAAAATTAGATCACCCAATTGTTACCAGATTTTCCTAGACCTTACCGACTTCGATTTCGTCCAATTCTGGACTAGGTTGGAAAATCCCAAGTTACTACGAAAAAGTTTTTCGGCCCAAAATTTTTCCCCGTTGGTTTTTCTATAACGACGGGAACCGATCGTTACATTTAGTCTACATAGAATCACAGCTCAAAAAAACCTCACTATATGCACAGTTTGTATTCACTTTTCTTCCCTAACTCAAATCACAAAAATAACAAGTAGTTCAACCGTCACACAATGACCTACCCGATCCATCATAAGTTTAACATGTAACAACCACAATCATATGATAATGAATGCAATGCAGTACAATTATAATAGAACCAATTGCAACCACAAACAATCTTACCTTTCCCTACATCAGGAAACCCAATCATAGCAACTACGACACGAATAACTTATTGTCGATAACTCACAGTCAAATCGACCATCTTCTTACTTATCTTATATCGCCATAATAGAGGCCCCACACATAATCCACAATTCACAACCACAATTTAAAGCCACAATGCATAATTATATAAAATGCAAGGCAAAGCAATGCAATGCATCTGGTGTAGGCAAACACTCTGATCCTTGCCCAAAGACATAATATGCATGTGGTATAGGTGTACATTGTTATCCCTAGTCTCAAAGGCATAAATTGCATGTTGTATAAGTGAACATATCATTCCCAGCCATAAGGGAATGAATATGCATCATGCAGATGTATGTAGATAAATAATAAGTAAATCATTTCACCAGAACAATCTCAGTTAACTAAATCGTTCATAAAAATATATAAGTCGCCATGCGGTTCGAGGCCACTAGGATATTTAACATATACATATCACTATATGGACCGATAAGACCATCATGGTATTTAAATGTATGCAATCGTTATGTAAATTGTCAAGGCTACCAAGATATCTGAATAGTAATAAATGCATGAACATGTAACAAAACAAATACTTCTAGCAACATACATATAAATATATTGTTGTTGGCCCACAACCAGCCATCAAATCGACATTACGAAACATCAAATCTCAATGGAAAGTAATCCAACTAAAAGATTGCACACAATTGTGCTACACTTTCCACCGTCTAAAGCATAAAACAACAGAAATTATGAAATGCTTGCAAATTAGTAACCTTGTATGTAAATCATATATAAACTTACCTTCTGCACACCATAATCATAACAGCACGATCAATTTTACTTATATATAGAAGAGGGAGTTGGAAAGGAAGCACACACGAGACCGTCAACATGTGTGCTTCCTGGGATTAAGTTTGAATTAAGGGGTAATTTTGGTCATTTAAGGCATCCTACTTTAGACTTCAGGCTTTAATTATGTTATAGCAATTGTTGTGTTGTGTGAACATTTTCCGTTGCAGATAAAAAAGTACATTATATGTAGTTTGTCTTTTCACATGTGGGTCCCACTTAAGTTAGCAACTACAACATATATTTTTTTTAAAAAAAATTTTGTTAGTTTCACCAAGAGTGCCTTTTGATTTTCTCATTCATGGAAATTGTATTTTTGTTTGATTATTATCATATGGTATAATTTAATATAATATATAATGTAAAAATGTCATAGATACTTAGAGTAAATGTTAAAATTTTAACTTTTTGCTCGTATTGTGAATTTAACTTTGGGAAAAGGGTCTGATATACTCCTCAACTTTGTCATTTAGAGCTGATATACCCCTCGTTATGAAAGTGACTCATATATACCCCTACTTATATACAAATGGCTCACATATACCCTTTTCCTCTAATGGAAATGAAAAAAATTAATTTCGGGTTAATTTTTTATTATTTAAAAAAAATATAATCTCATATGAGTATATTTAATCCTCCTCAAACATATATTTTTTTAAAACTTTTTTTTTGTTTCAATGACTAATTTAGATTTATTAATTTGATGGTCAAATTTATTTATGTTTCACTAATATTCTTGTAAAACTTATTATAGATGACCAAATTTTTTTCTTCAAATACAAAAATTAAATATAGACAAAAAAAATAGTTTTAAATTTATTTCTTTACACTAAGAAATGAAAGAAAAAAAAAGAATAAGAAACTCAAATAATTATAATAAAAGAAGTCAAAACATAATTTATTTATGAAAAAGATTAAAATATACCTTGAACTTTGCTAGAAGAATCATATATACCCCTAAATAATTTTTAAGAGAATTAAAAGTCAAAAATATAAATTTAAAACTAACTTTTTCACTTCCGTTAAATGAAGGGTATATGTGAGCTCATTTTGTAACGGTAGGGGTATATGTAAGCCATTTATATAACGGTAAGGGTATATATGAGCCACTTTCATAACGAGGGGCATATCAGCTCCAAATGGCAAAGTTGAGGGGTATATCAGGCCCTTTTCCCTTTAACTTTTAACAAATTATAGATCTATGATATCATGAATATCCTAATTATTTGTGTTCTTTTATCTCAATTTATATGACATCATTTTCTTATTAGACATATGTTTAAGAAAGAAAAACACTTGAAACATTTGATTTTAAAAAATTCACATATATTTATGTGCTATAAATCATCTCATTAAGAATAAGATGAGAATAAGTTAAAATTATTGTACATAGCAAAAGTAAAATTATTTTTGGGGTGAAATAAATATTTCTTGACTTGAAATAAAAGTACTTGGAGGTCATTAATATTTTATTTATTTTATCTATCAATTTGATTCAATATATCATTGAATAATCTATTTTGTTTAAATTTATCATAATATATATATATATATATATATATATATTATTAAAAAAAGGAAACTAATGAATTAAATTTGTCACTCACACTTTTTGATGAAAATACAAGTTTAAAGTGAGACTTATTTTTTCATTTTATTTATGTTGGGTAGTTAAATAAGAAGGTAAAAGAATAGGAGAATAATAATAAAAAAATTGGCAAAAAAAAAACAGAGAACACATTCAAAGAGTAAAAGAAGGGACAATAATAATTATATAACTAAGCAAGGAACATTAAGGGAAAAAAGATAAAAGAAAATAATATGATAAAAAATTAGAGTTTAAAATATTAAAAATGAATAATATAATTGCAAATGGAAGTACAGATATTGGTATATTGATAGATGTTTCAAATGTTAAATGTTGTACTTTAATTGATCTAAAACAAAATTACTAAACATAAAATGTTGAGCCCATGCTTTGTCTAGTGTGTATATGCACGGGCCCAACATGTCCAACGGGGGCTAATCCCTTTTAGTTTTAGTACATGGTAAGTAAGTTAGCTAGAGTGTCAAAATAAAGGGTGCCAACATAATCGTACTATAGGGAAGATATCCTCATAATATTGCTTTGGTTATAATTACACAAACATGAATTTTGAAAAACTAAGTACAACATATTTTAAATGTGTATGCAAATCCATTTTCATCCATCTAAAATGATCTTCGACTTGAACCTCAAAATACATGTGATAGGTACACCTTTGAGCATGAAAAGCTTAAACTTTTTTCTCCTAAAATATACAAACTTGCATAAATATAATACAAAATAACAGAACCGATTTCTAACACATAGTTGAGTACATAATATCACTTTTACTTCATGTCGAGAACATACAAAAGCTAGCTACCTCACGACCTGAAACATTTTTTAACGACCACTAATAAAAAGGCAAGTATGCTCTTGAAAAGTAGAGCAGAGCTTTTACGCTCCATTATTTTGAATGAAACGACATATCAAGGTTCAAAGCGTCTACACATATAAGCTATATGGCCTCCCTCTTCAATGTTTGATAATTAACAAAAGTCAATTACCAGAATGAGTCATAGCCACGCAATAGATATCATGTGACCTTAAATAAAAGGTGCTCAAACCTAGTGAGATCTTGTCGATCTACAAATATTCAAATTAATGGTTCAAATATTAGAAAGAACTGAAGTAAAAATTGCTACTCAAATATCAAGGAAAATTGCAAAATGTATAAGGAGGATTGTACTTGTGAAATATTATTTGGATAAAAGCTATTTTCCTTCAATTTAAATGTCCTTCCTTGTCAAACAATTTCTTCAGCACATAAGAATGTATAAGAAACAGAACAGAAAATCAAGTTTTGTGGGACAAAAATGTATTCTAGACATATTAAATGGTTTCGAAGACATAGTTATGCTCTTGGCATCAACTTGGTGTTACTATTACAAAGTAAAGACTCTTATCAAAGACAAATGATGCTATCTACTTTCCTGTAAAGAAAAACTACTGAAAACCACATCATTATTGATTTAACTAATTTTTAGTGTCAAAGTTTAGCCTAATTCACTGAGAAAAGATCAAGGAAAAACAATTGAAAGTGAAATTTTATCAGGTATTTCCTTTAAAATATCCGCATATAAAAACTTTTATGGTTATTACAATAATATCTCGTAATCGTAAATATTTAAACTTTCTTATTTTTTCTATTGTTACTCTCCAACTCATTCGAGCATGATTTTCACTTGCATCACAATGCTCTCGAGATTTAACATGGAAAATCAGTTGGACTTGTCATCAAGATGATTCTGTAATAGTTTTATATGTAATTTTTTCTATTAAAATAACTATCTAGCATCAGGCTTAGGTCAGCTCATGTTATAAAAATTGAGCTCCCTAAGAATTGTTAAACAATAAGGAGAAAAAGTACCTGTGGTCCAATGAACTTAGGTGTTGCTGCCAGTCCAACAAGACCACAGTCCATGAATTCTCAGACAACATATAAGTTACCTGAAATACTTGATGACGCAAAAACTACAAATTCCATAACGTTAGTGTGGTCCAGTCTACGTAAAATTAGTACTGTCTTTCGCCATAAAGCAAACACTCTCCGACGGAATTTACAGTCACAAATTTCACTTTATTCACTGCAACAATTGAATTGATTTGAAGATCGTGAGCCTTGTTAATATTAACCATATTTTCCTTCATCAATCTGCACCGAAAAATAAGCCTTAGGATCTTTTACAGTTCCAAAAAAATGATAGATATCTAAGTTAAATTCATAATCGTATTTTCGAATACTTTGAACAAAGCAGATAGTACAAAAAAATAACTACATAACCAAGCAAGTCTATTCTTATGTAGAACCATATGAAAGAGTACCTCAAAGCCTCTTAATATCTTACAAAGATCTGAAGTCACCTATCTACTATGCCAGAGTAACCATCAAGAGGTTTTCCTGCATAGCAAAATGGTGGAGGTTTTCCTGCATAGCAAACTGGTGAAGGTCATAGGATATTAAACTACCTTTTCATATTACGCTAGTTTTCCAGTGAAATGCATAATTAGTCGGCAAAGCTGAAACTCTTTTGATCATGACAATATTACACGGTGAGGTTTCTAAATGTGTTGTTTTTTTCCATCAATACATAAGATTCGACTAATCCTTAATCTTAATTATGTATATACATAGTGGAGATTAATAGATGGTATTAGAGCTATGGATAATAAGAAACATGATAAGAAACATACTAGTAGAAAGTTAAGAAAAATAAGAAGAAAATTAAACAAATTATATCCGGAATATAAACAACTTAATATCACAAAAACTGATAACGAAAAATTAAATCAATTAATAGATAATATATCTAAAGTAGAATATAAATATATTCAATATTTAAAATTACAATGAATAACGAGAATAACGAATATAGACAAAAACTTAATGAAATAATTATAGCAAAAAGACAAGAATTAGCATATAGGCAAAGTAGACTTAACAGTAATATATTTGCAGGAATTTGTCACAAATCTATAATAACACAAAGAAAGACTATTTTATATTTGGAAATACAAATAAATAACTTAGAATATAAACTTCAACACAATCTATAAATGAATAAGGAAGAATACGCAATAGATGAAAAAACATACGAAAACTATGACAGATTAAAAATAAAGATAATATTTTCTAATCTAGGAAGAAGATATAAGAAAATAAGTGACAATCTAAATTTAATGTTAGAAAAAGAAACGGTAAAACTAGAAGATAGTCTAACTGCTATGATGAGAATAACAAAAGAAAATGAAGAAATAGATAGAAAAACAGAAATTGAAAAAATAAAACAACAAGCAAAAAAGAAAGTACAACAATTAGAAGAAGTAAAAAATACTAAAATAATAGAGCTAGAAAAAGAGCTAGCAATATTAAAAGAAATGTATGAAATTAAACAAAAAGAAAAAGAACAAAAAACAAAATTAGCAAATGAGATAATTAAATTTAAAGAAAAATTGCAATTACAAAATGAATTAGAAGAAAAAGAAGAAAATAGCCAAGATAATCTACCCGAAATAAGAGTTGATGAAATAAACGACGATGATCTAGAACAACATTCGGAAACAAGCGAAACATATACGGAACTTTTAGCAAACATAGATAATACAAAGAATTTAGAAGTAAATACAAAGACGTAGACATGGACGAAAAACCTAGCACATCAGGAGTAAAAGACCCAAAAAATTTTAATCCAAAATATTATAATGAAAACTATAAAAAATATGATAAAGAAAAAACTACATGGGATAAAAGATTAAGTAAAAAATGGACGCCTAAACCAATAATTGGACAACATGATTTTTTAGATTTAGACTATGTAGCAGATATAAATAAAACAATCCAATTATGGATGAGATACATATCAAAACAATTAATAGATAACAAGATAGTAATAACAGAGGCACCAGGATACATAGAAAGAACACTTATAGGAACAGTAAAATTATGGCTACAAAA
The DNA here is from genome assembly GCF_900185275.1 of Solanum verrucosum. Lineage (NCBI taxonomy): Eukaryota > Viridiplantae > Streptophyta > Magnoliopsida > Solanales > Solanaceae > Solanum > Solanum verrucosum. Next base: position 771,936 of record NW_026020130.1, read on the forward strand.
TTTAACAAGTGAAAGCTTAACAACTTTAAGAAGTAATAAAAAATTCGATGGAGGAATAGCTACTACATCTATAGAAATACTATATAAATACGAAATAGCTATAAGAAATGAATTTAGTAGTATGACAACAGAGATAGAAGAACAAAATAAAGAAAAAATCATAAATCGAAATCTAATGACAAAATTAGCAATATGTAATATGTAATATGTGTTACATAGATGAATATACATGTGCATTTAGAGAATACTATTATAAAGGAACATATAGCATAAAGAAAGTAAAGAAATAAGAAAATTATATTTTACAAAATTACCAAACCTTTTAATTCAAAAGTAATAAAAAGTTGGAATGAACAAAATTAACAGATACCTTAGGAGCTAGAATAAAATTCTTGCAACGATGGTTTATGGAACTATGTGAAAAACATAAAGAAGAAATAAAAATGGAAAAAATATTGGTAAAAAACTTGGCATGTTGCAAAAATAAAACAGCACCTCAATTTGGTTGTACGGATAGGTATTATAAAAATAGAAAGAAATATAATAAAAAATATAGATCAAAATATAAATATAAAAAACCAAGAAGAAGGTACTATGTAAAAAACTACAAAACCAAAAGACCATATAGACCAAAAAGAAAACTAACGGAATGTACTTGTTATAATTGTGGAAAATTAGGACACATAGCTAGAGATTGTAAATTACCTAAAAATCCAAAGAAAAAATAAATATCAGAAATAATAATAGACGATGAAAAATACACGCAGATAGAATACATAGATTATGAATTAGAAAGTGAAGACAGTATATATGAAATATCAGAAAATGAAATAGAAAAAGATATAGAAATAGAATCAGACAATGAATTCTATAATATAACAAATGACTGAAAAAGATATACAAATAATAAATAAACAAGAACATCAAGACGAAGAATCTTTAGAACAGAAAATAATATTTGATAATAGTATATTTGAACAAATATAAGGAAAAGAATTAGACCTAAGCGTAACAAAAATATTCGAAATACCAACCATAAGAAACTGGTTTAAACGATAAAAAGAAGAATATTATGTAGTAAGTCAAAGAGAACATATCATAGATTGCAAATACACTAAAGGAAATGCCAAAATACCAATAATAAATAAACGAATAATAAATAAAGAAATACAAGATATTAAGGCTAAAAATTCAATTAAATATGTACATTTGGAGGAACAGATATACTAATAAAAGCATGTTTTAGAGAAGGAATAGATACACCAATAGAAATATACTTAGCAGATGATAGAATTATACAACTCATAGAAAAAAGTATAATAAGTGCGGTAAAAGGTAACCTCATATACCAAAAATTTAAATTTATAATAAGTGTTAACTACTCAGTAGCAATAAATGACAGAAATATAGATAAATCATTAGTATTATATTGGAAAATGTCAGGAATAGAACTATCCCCGGGAAGTAAACTATTTACAGCTAGATGTAAAAAATTATATGTTTTAACAACAAAACATAAAATAACAGCAAAAAATAAAATAAATAAAATAAAAATAGAAAATCCTTTTGAAAGAATAGTCACAGTCATAGACAAGAATGACTATAGTTATAATGAAATTGACATAGAAGAAGATTTAGAAATAGTAAAAGAAAGATTAAGCACATCAAAAAGAATAAACATGAACTGTGAAATACCACAAATCTCATCAAAAATGAGTACCTCAAGAAGAATAGATAAAACTTTACAAAAATCAATGGAAGAAGAAATAAAACCACATCATTACTACATAATAGGAATAATGGAACAACGAAAATATTTAATATTAATAGATACAGAACGAGAAGAAAACTATATTACAAGAGAATTAGTGACGGAAGATGAAATAATAACTATTGACCAATCATGTCCCGAACTACCAAAAGCATTAATGTATACTGAAGAACGATGAGAGCATTAAAGGCAGAATTTATTTCAGATTTTTCCGTTAGTATTTTAATATTTATCTTAGTTGAGAGAGTGTTTTCTGAAGGAGAATTTTTATTTAGGCGTTGCCTGTCTTCTCATTTACATATGCCTTCCTTTATATAGAAAGGATTTTCTACTTTACAACCTTTCACAACACTACACGTAATACTACTTAATAATGTACCTATATAGTATAATAATGTGCCTAATAATATGACACACACCATACCTACTACTTATGACACACCATACCTTACTTTACACTTGTCCACCATTCCTGTCTACTTACTTTATATGCACATGCATAATAATGCATACTTGACTAATTTACATAATAATGCATACTTGACTAATTTACATCTTATCTACACATCTTTTTGACTACTTTACGTTATTTACTTTATATTTTTTGCCCCTTTGTCTGCTATTTGCATATTATCTTCATCATCTTCTTTTACTCTAAATCGACATCTGAAATTATGTTATCTTCACCATTACATTTCAAACATATGTGATCAGGATATTTATGTCCAATTAATTTGCAATACCTGGTTAATAACTCTGTCGAAATAAATCCTGCCTTTAGTGCTCTCGTCGTAGGTCGTTCTTCTGGCTTAAGTAATGACAAAATCCATCTCTGGACTTCATCCATATCTGCTTTCCTTAGCTCCCTTGAATTGGAATAAATCATTAGCTGATCTCTTGCATAGTAGCTCCATATAGCGTTTCCGTTTAAATAATTATTTGCTAGCTCCTGTATGATAGTTGATATACCAATTATTTTTTTGTTGGCATAAAAACTTGGTATCTCTATTTTGCATATCTCTTCTTGTTGTCCGATGTCCTCGGGTATAATCATATCTTTAGTTAGTCCTATCTTGATAACCTGTATTGGAGGTTTTATTTCCTCGTATAATATCTCCGTTGGTGCTATATAGAATTTTATATAAAAGAAATTTCCTTTTGTAACTCTTTTGTATGTGACAAATGCCTTGTGTAGTTCTGGTATACCACTAACTTCTTCTCCATCGTATGTGTATATGGTATTTAACAGTCCGTAGTTGTAATTCTTACTAAATTAGCGTTAGTTTTTGGCTGTGCAATTAACTTGTTATATCCTTGTAGCTTTTGTGTCAAATAATCCTGGTTTGGTTCTTTTGTAGTTGATCTGGGGTTAAGGTTTAAATAAGTTTGGATTTTGTGTATATTTTTTATATAGGTTCGTGTGATGTAGTTATATGTCTTTTTCTCATTTTGGTTTTGCAAACTATCTGCGTATGTAGATGTTTGTGGTTCTATGGACATATGTCTAGGTGTCCTTTGGGTAAATGGTTTTGCGAATAGCTGGTTTAAGTTCACATCTTTATGTTGTTTATCGCTAACTTGTTTGCTTGTACCTGCAGCTGTATTTAAACAAACATTATGGGTTTTAAGGAGTTTCCCATCATCTCCTTTTAGCTCTGGGTTTTTTCCGTCTTCCGATCGACGTAGCTCCGCATTTTTATAGTCATGCTGCTGACTAGCTTTAGACTTCAGATTATCTTCATTAGTCTTTAGCTTTTGTATCTCGTTGTCCATACTATCCACTTTTGTACAAAGTGTAGTAATAGCTTTGAGTATCTTTTCGATTGTATTTTCTTCCTCAGTCTCAGTCTGAGTAGCTTTGTCGTGATAGGTAAGCTACAATAACATTCTTATCAGTTTTTATTACTTCAATTGTAAATGTAAAATTTAATATATTTAATACCAATCTCCTTATTTCTTTTGTTGTTACCGAATCTTGTATTTTTCTTGTTAGCCACCATTTTACTTGTGTATTATCTGTTCTTATAATAAATTCATTATATACAATATATGGTTCAAATGATAATAAACATATACACTGAATATAATTCTTTTCTATTTATTTTCCATTTTATTTCTGTATTATTAAATGTTCCTGAATAATACCTACAATGATGTTCTATCGTATTGCCATCATATCTGTATTTTAATATTCCTCCATAACTTTTTTCACTCGCATCTGATTCTACTATATAAGTAAAAAAAAAATCGTTCGGAAAATATAGTTTAGGTAGGTTTTTACACAATAATTTTATTTTTTTGTATTTGTGTTTGGTCTTTCTTGTCAAACTGGTATTCTACATCTTTCTTTAATTTTTGTTGTAATGGTTTTAAATTCTCTGCTAATTTTGGTATGTATTCCCTTACCTGGTTTACTAGTCCTAGAAATGATTGTAATTTCTTTTTCGTATCTAGCTGTTCATTTGAGTTAATTATTTTTTGTACTATATGCGTTGGCATTTTTCTTCCATTTTTATCTATTTGTATTCCTAGGAATTCTATTTGATTTTTCATTATGTCTGCTTTCTTTTTACTTAGACTTATGCCTGAATATTCTATAATATGTATGAACTTTTCTAATAATCTTATGTGTTCATCTTGGGTTTTAGAATATAGTAATATATCATCAATATATACTACTCAATTTTCTAATTGTTTAAAGTAGTTATCCATAAAGTGTTGATATCTACCTAGTGCATTTTTATATCCGAATGGTAATACATTCCATTCATAGAATCCTTGTGGTACAGTGAATGCTATTAGTTTTTTAGATTCTTCTTCTAGTTTTAAGTGATAAAATCTTGATTTACAATCAAATTTGCTAAAATAATTATATCATTGTATTTGTCTTATCTTTAGTATTTTATTCGGTATCGGATAATTATATGTTTTAGTTTTTGCATTTTAAATTTCTATAATCAATAACCATTCTGCTTTTTCCTCTTTTTTGTTCACTATGTTTATTTACGATAAATGTCGAGCTTGTGTGCTTACTATTGCTTTCTTGTATATATTCTTTTTCTAGTAATTCATTTATATGTATCTTAAATTCGGTTAAATCATTAAAATTATACTTTAATGGTTTTTGGGTTATTATACTATTATTATCAATTAGCTCAATTTTTAATTTTGTTTTATGTTTCTCCCATCCTTGTAAAGGATCCTCACTATATAATAATTCTAACCTATCTTGAATTATTTTTACTTTATCTATAGAGAATATAATTAATTCTATTTTAGGGTCTTCTTCTTTTATATTTTCTAATTTTTGTGTAATTTTTTCACTTCCTTTTATCCATTCTGTTGTTTTTCGTTTTTTATTATTTACTTTTTTTGCTCCTATTTTTTGTTACACGGTGTCGTGAACCACCAGTGTGTTTTTGTTATTATATGTGGGTATAATTTTTCTAAAAACGGCATTCCTAATAGCATATCTTTTGTAGTTAATTCAAAGTTATATATTTCTTCTATAGTTAATATCTTATCCCATATTTGTATTTTTATATTTTTTGTCTTATATGTGATCATGCTTCCTTCATTATTAAATCATGTTACTACTATCGGTGTTTTTAATTTTTCCCACTTATCTTCTGGTAAACAATTGTATTTACATATATTAGCTTCTGCTCCCGTATCTATCATTGGTGTATAATATCGGTTGTAATATCCTTCTATTATTATCGTTGCAAGTATATATATTTTCATATTTTTATCATACTAAAGTCCTTTTTATTATTACTCTTTTATTTTCATAATTTATTGTTAACTGTTTGTCTTCTAGATTATATGGTTTTACTTGTTCTAGCCATTTTATTCCTAACATGATATTTTCATCTCTTTGATATATTTTGAATTTTATCATTATTGGTACTCCTCCAATGATTATTTCCTTTTCTGTAGTTTCTTTCGTATACATTAATGTTTTTGGTAGTTCGGGCATGATTGTTCACTAGTTATTATTTCATCTTCCGTCACTAATTCTCTTGTAATATAGTTTGATACTCTTAACAAATTAACATCTTTAGAATAGAAATAATATTTAATGGATGGACTCTTGACGCCTATCTCTCTAAATGATATATATCTTCTTTGAATAAGTAATAAGAAACTCCACCTTTCATTGGGAATTTCGTCAAACAGGTCTCGTATTTAAATAAAAGCAATTATAAGCTCATCCAACACCACTCCATAATATTAGAGACAGAGGAGAATTATCAACAACATTGAGACCTTATTTAGATATCACAACCATCCATGAAATGCAAAATTAATCATAACTATTCACATAGTTCACGAAAAGTTTATTCCTTACCTAGCAATATATGTCTCATGCAACACTATCAAGGAGCTTCATTACAGCCCTTTCATGTTTTTCCCTTGAACTCTAAATTTTTAATGTGCATTTGGAGAACTTTCAATCGCCTGACCCATCTGCAAAATGTAAGAGCGATTAAATTCTTAGAAACCCAACTTGAAATTTTAGGTTAAAATGAAAAATAAAGTAAAAGAAATCTGGTATGAATTATATTTTACTAATATAGAAACTTAATAGAGAATAAACTAAAGAGAGAGAAAAAGAGGTAGAAAATCGAGAGGACGAGAGGAACTTACAATTGAAGTTTGCTAGGGAAAACCAATAGTTAGGAGTTCACATGACAAATCAATGAGCATAGCAAATAGGAAGCTAGCGGAGACACTTTGAAATTTTAATGTCATTTAAATTGAGACGATGTATCAATGGTCAGATCTTCAGTTTGAATTTTGAAATTTACACTTCACTTGTAATAGAAACTAAAAATTAGGGATTCAGTACAATGAGATAATTTGATTGTCAACATTTATGTATTGCAAAGATAATTGCATAATTGGAGTTCAATAGCATGAAAAATCAAGAGATAACTCAATGTAGCATAGAGATGAAATTGAAGGTGACAAAAGAAAATGATAAAGCGGACGGTATAATGCACATTGAAATAAGATTTTGTATTTTATGTTCCACCTTGTAAGCTTAGTGTGAGCAAATGGTGTTATACGTATGGGTATAATGTGCCTAACATACTATTTAATGGAGACAAAACGTATAAAGGTTTTCAATATCTAGTAAAATAGGCCCAAAAATGCCAATGAAATAGACACACATGAATTCAGGGATTAAATCAAACATGTTGCATGTCAAAAAATTTCCCACATTTCAAATAGAAATTAAGTGGAGAAACCCACAAATACAAATTTGTTTGTCCCATTTTCTGCAGATTTTTCATAGAGTACATGCACATGTAGCAACCATTAAGCTATTCTTTTTACATTTTCTGGACACTTTTTAGACATGGACCCTATGATAATTCTACCCAACACTAAAAAAAACTAAAACATCTATCTAAATTACTACAGAGAATCAACTAAACATAGAAAACTGCTAGATCAAAAACAAAAACCTATCGTTGGCTAGATTGTACATCTTGGGTTTCCTCCCAAGCAGCGCTTGATTTAACGTCGCAGCACGACGCAGGCCTCTTGATTACTCAAACTTCATCAAGATGATAGGCCTCCACAACTTCTTGCACACTTTCTGTGTTTCCCAGATATATCTTGATCATTTGCCCGTTAACCATGAACCTTGTTCCGTCACTGTTATCAAGTTCAACCGCTCCATGTGGGAGCACTTTTGCAAGCAAAAATGGCCCGGCCCATTTGGAATTGAGTTTGCCCGGAAACAAGCGCAACCTAGAGTTGAATAGAAGAACAAGATCACCCTCAACAAATTCTCGCTTTTCAATTCGTTGATCATGATACCTCTTCATCTTCTCTTTGTACAAGGCTGAACTTTCATAAGCTTTTAGGCGAAACTTATCAAACATATTCAAGTCATTCATTCTTTGATTAGATGTGGCGCCCCAATCCAAATTTAGCTTCTTCATCGCCCACAAAGCCTTATGTTCTAGCTCTACTGGTAAATGGCAAGATTTCCCATATACAAGTTGGTAAGGAGACATACATATGGGAGTCTTGTATGCAATGCGATAGGCCCACAGAGCATCATCAAGCTTCCATGACCAATCCATTCTATTAGCATTAACAATCTTTGCTAAAATCTGTTTAATCTCTCTGTTGGACACTTCAACTTTCCCATTAGTCTGCGGATGGTAAGGAGTGGCTACATTATGGCGGCCACCATATTTCTCAAGTAGCGCCTTGAACAACTTATTACAAAAGTGGGAACCTCCATGATGATAATCTCCCTCGGTGTACCAAATCTGGAGAAGATATTATTTTTCAAGAATGCAGTGACATGTTTACCTTCATTGTTGGGGAGCGCAACTGCTTCCACCCACTTCGATACATAATCAACCTCAACAAGAATATTTCATCCCATGTGAACTCACAAATAGAGCCATAAAATCAATGCCCCATACATCAAACAACTCTATCACCAATATAAGATTCATAGGAAGCTCTTGCTTCTTTGAAATCCCTCCTTCTCTTTGGCAACGATCACAAGACTTGGCGAAATCATGAGCATCTTGGTGGATAGTAGGCCAGTAGTACCCACACTACAAAATCTTATGCGCAGTTCGAATACCACTATGATGCCCACCAACATGCGATGAATGACATGCTTCAAGTACACTCAACATCTCAATCTTGAGCATACATCGATGAATAATCCCATCAGCACAACTACGATACAAGTAAGGCTCATACCAAAAGAATTTCTTCACATCATGCATAAGTTTTTTTCTTTGGTGAAAAGACAAATTTGGGGGCACAATATCGCTAGCCAAATAATTAGAAAAGTCTGCGAACCAAGGAATCAGATCATGAGAAGCAGCCAATACATGTTCATCTGGAAAGGCATCATTAATTTCAGCCTATCACCAAGATTTAGCATAGCCTCATCCTCTAATCTGGACAAGTGATCGGCAACTTGATTTTCGGTCCCCTTTCTATCTTTTACCACAAAATCAAACTCTTGCAGCAATAATACCCATATAATCAACCTCGGCTTTGCATCCTTCTTTGTCATCAAGTATCTCAATGCAGAATGGTCAGTATGAACTATGACCTTGGTACAAGCAAGTAGGATCGAAATTTCTTGAATACAAAAACCACCGCAAGAAGCTCTTGTTCAGTCACAGTATAATTCTTCTGGGCCACATTTAGAGTCTTGCTAGCATAGTAAATAGGGTGAAGATTTTTCTCTCACCTCTGTCCCAATACCACACCAAGAGCCACGCCAATTGCATCACACATTACCTCAAACGGTTGTCCCCAATCCGGTGAAATAATGATAGGTGCAGTAACTAACTTCTCCTTTAACTCTCCAAATGCTCTAAGACAAGCATCATCAAAATAGAACCTACACTCCTTCTCGAGCAATTTGCACAAAGGATGTGCAATTTTGGAGAAATTATTGATGAATCTCCTATAAAAACCTGCATGCCCAAGAAAACTCCTAACACATTTTACAGAGATTGGCGGGGGGAAGTTTTTTTATTACCTCAACTTTCGCTTTATCTACCTCAATGCCCTTCTCAGAAATTCGATGACCTAGAACTATTCCTTCTTTCACCATAAAGTGGCACTTCTCCTAATTTAGCACCAAATTGCAATCTTCACACCTTTTCAGTACCTCAACCAAATGATTCAAACATCGATCAAAAGAGTCACCTACCACAGAGAAATCATCCATAAATACTTCAATAGTGTCCTCCACCATATCAAAGAATATTGACATCATACAGCGCTGGAAGGTTGCTGGAGCATTGCACAACCCAAAGGGCTTCTGTTTGAAGACGAAAATCCCATAAGGGCAAGTGAATGTGGTCTTCTCTTGGTCCTCCGGAGCTATAGAAATCTGATTGTAGCCTGAATAACCATCAAGAAAACAATACCAACCCTTACCAGCAAGTCTATTGAACATCTGATCCATAAATGGCATAGGGAAATGGTCCTTTTCTGTCCAAGCATTTAGCTTCCGGTAGTCCATGCAGACTCTCCATCCAGTCACGGGCCACATCAGAACAAGCTCGTTTCTCTCATTAGGCACCACAGTATTCCCACTTTTCTTGGGCACACATTGAACAGGGCATACCCAACTACTATCTGCAATGGGGTGGATAACTCCAGCATCCAACCACTTGATGATCTCCTTTTTAACTACCTCTTGTATAGGTGGATTTAATCTTCTTTGGTGCTCAATACTAGGTTTGTGATCTGGCATTAGTTGGATTTTGTGGGAATAAATACCAGGAGGAATCTTAATAATATTCGCAATAGTCCACCCAATAGCTCGCTTGAACCTCTTTAACACAGTCACCAAGCACTCTACTTGTCTCGCATTTAGATCTGGCGCAATGATGACCGACAAAGTGTTATCTCTGCACAAGAATACATACCTCAAATGTGGTGGTAGAGCCTTAAGCTCCAATTTTGGTGCCTCCACAATAGATGATCTCGCTGGTGAAGACTCACGATTCTTTATGTCTAATTCATACTTCTTTTGTTTTGACCGATATTCACACCTATCTAGTGCAGCTACCAACTCATCGTACTCTTCAATACCATCACTATCGAAATTCATCATAACTGTTGCTAGTGCCTCAACACCGAGTCGCTCTTCAATTTGCACTTATGTTCCACTCTCAACTCTGTAAGTTATAGCAGATACCGTTTGGAGTTCACAACTCTGCTTCATGGACCTATAAATATTGAAAGTTGTTTCTTCATTGTTCAGTTTAAACTTCATTTGTCCCTTCTCCATATCAACCAATGCATGACATGTGGCAAGGAATGGTCTCCCAAGGATGATGGGAACATCAAAATCAACCTCACAATCAAGAATCACAAAATCCGCTGGAAAGATGAACGACTCCACTTTTACTAGCACATCATAAAGTACACAAATGGGCCTTTTCACGGTTCGATCGGCCATAAGTAGCTGTATCATAGTAGGCTTTGGATCCCCTAGACCCAACTTCTTATAAATAGAAAACGGCATGAGGTTTATGCTAGCACCAAGATCACAATATCTTAGCAAAGTGTAACAACCCTATAGTACATGGGATCGTGAAAGCACCAGGGTCTTCCTTCTTCTGCACAAGAGATCTTGTAGCAATAGCGCTACAATGATGCAATTTATCATCATCTTCAAAACTCACAGACCTTTTCTTTGTCCTCATATGTTTCATAAACTTCGCATACCCAGGCATTTGCTCCAAACCTTCTATCACAGGAGCATTGATGGAAAGTTGCTTCAACATAGTAATAAACCTGCGATATTTACCATCTTCAGTCTTCTTCACTAACCTCTGTGGAAAAGGTGGTGGAGGTCTAGGTATGGGGACCACTTTCTGAGATATCTCCGCTTCTTTCTCTGTCGCATTCTCAGACTCTTCTCTAACCTCTACCACATCATCTTCTTTTCTAATCTCAACATCCACCACAGACGGCATAGGTGGATCTATGGTTTGCTTACCCCTTCGAGTAGTAACTGTCATACAATGACCATCATTCTTTGGATTCTGGATGGTTGTGCTAGGAAGACTGCCAGGTTGACGTGGGTTCACTGTAGTAGACAACTGAGTCATCTGCTGCTCTAGATGCTTTATTCATACTGCATGGGCATTAACCTTTTACCAATACCAGATAAGTCGTATCTCATCTCCTTCACATTCTCATCAGTTGCATCAAACCTCTTCATCATCTTCTGCATCATATCTTCAATACGCGCCATTTTGCCTCCAACTTCTCTAATACCAAATTCTCGATTTTGAAGAGGAACATAAGGTCCACCCCGATCATTTTTGTTGTCATAGTTGTTCTGGTTGTAGTTATTGTCGCGATTGAAGTTCCCATCCCTGACATATTGACCCTCTCGTTTTTAATTGTCATAGTTTCGACCTTGGTTTCCTTGACCTTGGCGCCAATTGTCCCTGTTGGATCCTTGGACATTTGGTCGGAAACCCCCCGTCTGATCATTCACCGCATAAGCATCTTCTTCATAGTAACATTCATCAATTGGTGGTGGAGTTCTACTCAAGTAGTTCACAGCATATACTTTTTCCGCACTTTTGCTCACATGCTTCAATACCAACCCCAACTCGGTCCTCATCTGAGCCATCTCCTCACGAATCTCATCCGCAGACTGGTTGTTCATAGTATGAACGGAAAATGTGTTTCTCCCAGTATCCGACCTCCTAGTGCTCCATGCTTTATTGTTGCGAGAGATTTTCTCCAGTTTTTCTGCAATCTGCGCGTATGTGCACTCACCATATGAACTTCCAGCTATAGTATCGAGCACTGCTTTATTGTTGTCATCCTGACCTCGATAGAAATATTCCTTCAGTGACTCATCATCAACACGGTGATTTGGAACACCTCTTACAAATGCAATGAATCTGTCCCAAGAGCTACTCACAGACTCTCCAGGTAATGCTACAAAATTATTGACCCTATCTTTGTGATTGAGCTTCTTGGACACTGGATAATATCTTTCTAAGAACACATCCTTAAGTTGATCCCATGTATAGATTGAGTTATAAGGAAGCTCAGTGAACCATACAGCAGCATCGCCTGTCAGTGATAAAGGGAACACTCGCAACCCGATGACATCCATATCTAAGTTTGGTCGACCTACACATCTTTTGCAAAGCACCCTTAGCTTGTCTATGTGAGCATGTGGGTCCTCTGATGGTGACCTCGAAAACAAGCCCCTTATTAAAAGCATTTGCATCAAGTTGCTGGTCACCTCTGGATCATAAGGGGTAAGTGGCTCACCATGGCTCCGTATACTTGGCATACACTAGAGTCAGAACCTGTGAGAGAGACAAAAATAAAAATAAAAGTAAAATTAGGAAATATTTGACTAAAGTTCAATAATGTAGTTAAAATAAATCAAAAAGCCAAATACCCAGGTAGCAGCGCCAAAATTTGATACGCTCAAACTACACCTCCCTAAAGAAGCATAAGCGATCGTTATCAAGTAAAGAACCCAACTTGTAAGTTGGGGTCGATCCCACGAGGAAAATGGTTTAGACTTTACTTTAACCAACAATTATATTCAATTAGTCAAATTACTTCCAGAAACAATTAATTAAAGGGGGGTTTTGTGAATAAATTTGTAAAAAGTCAATAAGTAATCAGTAATCAAAAGTCAATTTTGGTTGTTATTAAGATGAGAGAATTAACTAGGGTATACGTGTTCCCCACAAGCTCATAACACAGTAATCCTAGTAATAGCAATCATTTCCTAGTGTACTACATGCAAAGTGATAAGTTAGGTATCTCTAAATCATTGGTCCGGCATCTAGAGAATTTCACCCCACACCTTGGTCTGGCTACGTGTGTATAATTTACTAACTCTTACCTTTACCTCATATTAGACATCACATCGATGTTTGGCTTAGTTATTACTTTTCACCAATCGACACTATCATATTAGATAGTATCACACTAAATCTATGTTGATAATTATTTTATTGTTGATTACCTCCTTGGTCCGGCAAGTAGCAACAAAGCGAGTTCTAATGTTTGCAACCGCTAAAAAGACTTCTAAATGAAAGAATTATCAATGCATACACCACACTATTCAAGAATTGCTTATTTACTATTCATACTTTGTTAATCGTTCATGGTTCCCACAACCCTAGTTGTGGAGTTTAGTTACCCATAATCATATGAACACAATTCATTGTTTTAGATGAAAGAATTATGAACTTACGTAATAAGAATAATAAACTCAGAATTTCAACTTAAATTGCAACTCCAAATTCTTCAAAACTATCTTAGGAAATTAATAATTGCTAAAGTTGCAAGTTAATCTCCCAAGTCAAGAACTAGAATAAAAGTAATAAAATCCAACCGCAAAAACGAGGTTTACATGCCCTATTTATAGAAAACAAGTCCTAAATTAAAAGGGAAATGAAATAAGGAAAGTTTGTTCAGGCACGCGTCTTCATTCCACGGGATTAACTCACGGACCGTTAATGGCTCTACGGTCCGTGAGTCCCTTTCGTCAGCCAGGACTTAGAAAATATTTCAGCTTCCAAAAATCAGCTTCTCTGAAGCAAACGACGGAACTGCAGTACGGACCGTAGATTGATCTACGGTCCGTCAATCCCTCTCTGTAGTTCCACACTTAGAATCTTCAAAAATCAGGTACTGGAACCCTTGCAGTATCAATCTACGGATCAACAGTACGGTCTGTAGATCAATCTACGGACCGTCAATGGTCACCATAGTTCCACACTTGGTCAGATTTCCCTTATTTGCCTTTCATGCCTTGCCTGCTGATCTACGACCACCATCTACGGAGCGTCAATGGACCTACGGTCCGTAGCTCACCTCCGTAGATGCCCTTTTCTGCATTTCTTTAAGTTGTCTCTTTACTTCCGCGCCTGAACATCTTTCCTGCAAAATATGATAAAAACACATAAAAACTAATACAAAAAGGCCCTAGACACATACAACTTGTAAGTGAAATGTATTAGAAATACCATAAACTCACGGTATATCACACACCATAAAGACAGACCACCTCTCGAATATAGATAAGATCCAACCTCTCGGTGTTGAATGAACACTAAACACGGGGGACGTGTGCTGATTTGATCAATCGATCAATGATGACCTAAATGTTGTCAACACCTCTAGAACTTTCAGGCAAACCCACAAAAAAGTCTATAGTGATGTGATCTCACTTCCACTTCGAAATAGGTAATCTCTTAAACTCGCCACCAGGCCTCAAATGCTCGGTCTTCACCTGTTGGTAACACATGCAATGGGATACATAATCCTCAATATCTCTCCTCATGCTGCCCTACCAATAGTGTAACGACCTGATTCCGTCGTTATGCAAAAGCCAAGGGGGAAAAATTTTGGGCCGAAAAACCTTTAGGTAGTAACTTGAGAATTCCTAGCCTAGTCCAGATTTAGATGAAATCGAAGTCAGTAAGGTCTAGAGAGATCTAGTAATAAATGAGATATCTAATTATGAATTTTGTCACATGAATAGATAGTTAAGACATTAAGAAAATCGTACGACTTTACAAAATTGAATTCGGGCGAGTAGAACTCTTGACACTGATCTTAGCGTGAAAGGATAATTTTTGAGTGTCATGGGATGAAGGTGTGTTGTGAAATTGGGATTTGGAATTATTAAATTTACTCACTGGTTCAGTGCAAGCCGCTGTGGCAGAATTATTCCCACCAAGGCGGGGATGCTATAGCAGGATTAGGACCGCCATAGCAGGGCAGACGCGACTTAAATTGGAAATAAACCCCAAAAATGTTTTATTCTGCATTTTTCAACTTTGAGAGCTAAGGAATGACCCCAGGGGTTTTCTTGACAGTTTTCCACCATTCTTGAGACTAAAGGTAAGGTTTTCACTCCCCGAATCTGTTTTTCGATTTGTAGTATGTAAATTCGTGGGTAATTATTGTTGGGAGAGGGTTTTTAATCTGGAATTTATGGTGAAAATAACCCTAATTTGGATATTGGGATCATGAGTTTGATATAGGGTTGATAGGATTATTGGTAATTCAGGTAATTAGTTATTGTTTATTGATTCTCGTGTTATATTATTTGTTTGTAGACCTAGAACAAGCGGAAAGAATCCGAAAAGGGAAGACTCAAGTGCCTTAGTGGATTCAAGCTTGGATTCGAGGTAGGTGATGGTTGTGATTTCATGTTGTGTGATGTACGTTTGTTCTTACTTCATTATAATACATGTATGTATGTGAATGTTGCATTATTGATCACACTAATTGTAAATGAGGATAGATGAATGATGAATGCCATAAATCAAGACTTAATTGTATGATTTGAGAATATACTTGTGATTGTGATTGTGGCTTGTTGAATAGATCGGGTGTTGCGTTCAGACACACTAATTTAGATCGGTTGCCACGTACCGGCAAAAATATGGGATTGGTTGCCACCTTCCAGCATAAACATTGGATCGGGTACCACGTACCGGTACACTAACAGTTTGGATGTGGGTTCCATGAGAGGACCATTGACTTGTGATTGATGTTTCGTATCTACCTGCTATTGATAATGTGGAATTGAGCATCTTTCCTGATAAGATGATTGATATTGTATATGTTCAGTACATGCATGTTTATGATGTTGTAATGATTTGCTTATGTTGCACTTATTGGGATAACCGTGTGATCCTACCAGTACACTGTGGTTGTGTACTGATACTGCACTTGCTTATTCTTTGTTGAGTATAGGGCATCTTCAGGCGGCTATTGATAGACCTCAGCTAGGTGACTTTTGAGCATGACCGAATTCAAGATTGAGCCAGTTCTTTCAGGTTGCCATGGATCTATCTTGTTTAAGTCCGCTCTTTTCAGACTCAAACTATTTGTGTAAGGTGTTTGTTTAGTTTTGGGGTTGTACCCCTTGTTCTTAAACTTGTCGTTAGTAGAGTTTTGGTACAATGACTTTCAGGTTCTAGGGGTATTTCCACATTAGTTGTTAGATGCTAGTTGAACTTCCAGAGTTTATGGGGACTCCGTATTAATTATATAGTTATTTAAACCTGCTTCAGTAGCCTTAAATGTGTAGTACTTTGGTTAAGTTGATTAGTTGGGTTGTAGTTTTGGTTCTCCCACTGGAGGGTTAGTGTGGGTTCCAATCACGACGGTCTGGGTCGTGGCAAATAGTGTTGCCTCAAATTATGATACATCTATGTGATGCCCGAATGAATTGTATCTAGAATCATGGGCCTCATAAAGGATCAACTGAATCAAATCCCTAACCCTTGGAACACAAACGCGAACGGCAAATCTCAAAACCCCATCTGAATTTAAGGGAGCCTAATCGGCATCACCCTTTAACACTCGATCTCAAAGAGCCACCAAGGTCTCAACCTCAAACTAGCGACCACGAAAATGCTCAAGCAAGGAATACTGAACTCCCACATAGGCCAATGCACACCTAGAATCGGAAATATCCAACTGAATCATCCCATTGGATAAGGATTGAATGTCCAAACCCATACTCACTGTCTTCCACCTCAAGGTGTTTGCTACTACATTCACCTTGCTTGGATGATAGAGAATAGAGAGGTCATAGTCATTTAGGTAAGGAAATTGTTAGCCGACAGCGTGCACTCCAAATCACATTTTCAAAAGCTTTTTCTTTCGGGGCGAGTTTGTGTCATTAGGAATTTTATCTTTTGAATTTTGTCCTAACTTTGACGTTAGTCAACATTCTTGGAAAGCATGCCCAAATGAGAATTATGTCAGCGCGGTTAGCTTTGAAATGTCGAATTTGGTCTAGCACGACCCTTCGTGTGGATCTCGAGGCTCCCAAGATTATTCTGAGCCCCCTTCTAGATTTTGGACTAAAATGAAATTTTGGTGTGTGATCTATGAGTGTCGAGGAAGCATCATTTGAGGTAAATTACCTTGTTTCCCGACTGTCTTATGTGAGAAAGTTGCATGTGTTGTTTCTGTTGTTTGAGCCCCCAAATTATGTTCCAATTGGTAACACAAGTTCGGGGGGCTGCTTAGGACCTTTCGAGGGAGTCATTTCCGAAATTCCCAGCATGGGTCCCATAATTCTCGTTTTGACTCTAAAATGGATCTGTGTCCATTTTAAGTGAATTTGGTTTCTAAATGAGCGTATTAACGTTTTGATTCTATTTTTGATAATGTGGCGGCGTTCGGAGGTCACACAGAAAACATAAGCTTTAGAAATATGATTTGGAGCACGCGGTCGGTCTAAAGGTAAGCTATGACTTTCTTTTCTTTAGATTGAGATAGACTATGTAAATTCATGTTGATTTGAATGAATTGGTGGTGGGTACCTAGTTGATCATGTTACCTTACTCAGAAATCATATTTAGGCTTATTTTTGGGACTTTCGGGTTTAGAAACATGCTAGTTGTGATTTTGACCATCCTTATCTTGTGGTTGTCTTTGTTTGTTTCTATTTGTTGATCTATGAGCATGATTGGCCTTAGTATAGTCTTAGACTAGTGCTTGTCATAGACTTACGATAGTTGGAGCCTTTTTGGCCTTATTTCTACTCCAACGTCGATTCACACTGTTTAGCTTCTTGTAAAATGGTGTAGCAGACTAGAGTCTGATAGAATGAGCCTTAGATTAGGTGTTGACTTAGCTTTGACGACCTTCTATCCATTCTTCCTTCTTCAACAACACCATTTGCAACATTTCAGATTTCGAGCTTCGCCAAGCGACTTGGGAGTGGAGTTGGTTCGCATTTGGAGTGTCGTACTAACCACTTGGGAGTGGATGTCATTTCACGGTGATTCTATGATGATGATTGTCATGATATCCTTCAACAACCCTTATTTTTCGTAGATTCAAGGTTTGGTCTTATCCTCTATGGAGTCGACACACTTTTGGCTATGGTTTAACGCCCCTGGGAGATTCACATGCAGTTAGAAGTTTGGGCTCTATACTTTTTAGTTGGGTGGCTCTTGTTGGTTACTTGGAAGTTATTCACGATTAAAGGTCTGGTTTATGCCTTTTCTGGATCTGGACTCACATTATCTTATTCTTAGTAGTTTTAGCTATTTTGTGTACTTGTCGAGCTTATGGGGGTCCATTCATGTTTTTACTTAAACTTGCGCACGAGTATACCTTCTGGACTTATAGGGGTCCAGTTAGGTTTAGTTTAGTTGTACTTAGTTCTTTTCGGTCTTGGTACGATCATGTGTTTTTCTTTTAAATTTCGCTTTGACTTTACTTGTGTTTAGATTCTATCATTTCATATTTGTTTTTACCTTTCTTGCTCAGTCGTCCTATGATGCCTACTGAGTACATGTTGTTTTGGTACACATGCTACACTCTATATATGTTTCATGATGCAGGTCCAAGCACCAACTACCACTGTTGATTACTCGAGCCTGTTGCAGCTTGGATCGAAGGCGAGGGTGAACACTTAGCATCCTAGACTTACTTGTTTCCTTCAGTATTTTGGATAGCTAGTCTTTTGCATTTTGAGACAAGCTATGTATATATGTCCACTTTTGGGACTTGTACTCTTTTATTTAGACAATTATGTACTTGTGACTACTAGGTTCTAGGAGGGATCTATTGTGTGTGTATACATATATATATCGATTTGATTGTTTCTACTACTTCATTATGTTTCTATTATTAAATTATTGTTTTCGATGTGTTTCTACCCTTATATTAATTACTTGTTGTTCTAGGTTATGGATTGGCTTACCTACTGATAGGTTGTCATCATGACTCGAGGGATCGGGTCGTGACACTTTGGTTATTCATTCTTAAAAATAAAATTTCATCTTATTTAGTTTAGATATTTTTGTGCGTGCATTCCTGTGATTGTACCGTCTGCGTTTAAGAATAAAACTTTCATCTTATTTAGCTTAAAAATAAAATTTTCATCTTAAAGTTTGTTAAAGCAAAAGATAATTTGTTATTTATGTCACTTCATTTAAGCACATATCACTTTTAAATTGTAAAATATTAAAATTATCTATATTTTAATCATATATATATACATACACATACATAAAAGAGAGAACCTTTAAGGCTGACGTGGCGCCACCACAAACCAGGATTCTCTTTTAATTCATTTATTTCCAAAACTAGCCTTCCCCTTTCGTGAAAGTTGTGACTTTTATGAAAAGTTGTGACTTTAATAAACAGTTGAGACTTTTATGAAAGGTTATAACATTTATGAAAGGTTGTGACCTTTTCGATAAGGTACAATAAGCATTTGTTCACACTACCCTTTGTTGTCTATAAATAGATAGGTTTCCTCTCATTTTGAACCAACAAAAATTCTGAACTTCTTTTTCTTCTGCACAATTAAATATTCATGTACTTTGCTCATGTTGAGTGGCTCACTGACACCATTGTTTTTGCATCAATACACTGGTGAATAAAATCGTTCTATCCTGAAAGGATTTATTTCTTTAAACCTCGAGTACTAAAGGAAAATAATTTCTTTAAGGGGATTGTGCATTCAGTGGGCTCGATTTTTTCCTTTCTGTTTCATTCTATTGTTTCTTCTTCCTTGTTGTTTTGCCATTCAAGTATTTAGCTAAGAAGCAACTATGTATCAGGTCACACAAATTACTTATCCATAATGTGGTTGCATCTGCAAAATAGATTACTTAAAGTTGATAGAATTGTCAAATGAAGTATGATTGTTGATCATTTATGTTTGTTATGCCACAGCTTTCGACAATCAAGAAACCATCTGTTTTTGTATTGCAATGTTGCACTATACTTATGGAACAGACTACTGAAACCATCTGTTTTTTGTATTGCAAGGTAAACCGTTTTGCTTATGTAACTAGAGCAAAATATGAGACGAAGTATCCAGAATTTAAAAGAAAAATCTGAAAATGCTCAGCTTGACTAAAAATTGTGAGGAGACTGATAAAAGCTTCCCTGGGATAGTTTATATCTATTCTACAAGTGAATTGGACTGAGGTACTTTTTAATGTTTGAGGCCGCTATAGAGTTTTACACAAGATAAGAATAAGCAATGTTTTGAAAAAATAATAACCACATGTGAGTTCAATTCATTCCATGTTCAATGCAAGCATTACTCAATCATAAATTTAAACTCATAAAACAAGTGTTAGTAAGATACTTCTTTTCTTTTTACTATTGATTCATTATTTTGGAAGCCACTATGACTAATTGTATTGTGTTACATGTATCAACAAATTTGAAAATGGATGATAAGGAGAATTGTGGCTTTAACCGGTGTAACTATATTTTTTGTATACTATGAAAAGAAAATGGCATTCATACTCAACTGTAGAGATTTAGTTTGGATTGCCTCTATATTTTACTTTATTAAGTGTCTTCTTTACTTTTTGATGTTTCTTCATTACCCCATAAAAACTAACACAAAGGGTTCATATTATTACTTGAATGGTGCAAATTAATGAATGGACGAATATTATGATCAACAATTTTCAATCAAAACGATCATTTACTTATTATTTACCCAATTTTGTATTATAACAGGTACAACTTATTTAAATTGTTCATTAATTTTCATAGTGGTATTTTTTGAAAACCTGTGAATTTCTTGAGAAAATATAAACTATATGTCGTCGAATTGAATGTTGTAAATTTTATAAAAACGAAAATAGATAAATCAATGTTTGATTAATTCATGAAAGATCGTTAAGGAATAGAGTGCCATCGAAAAATGCATGTTTGTTTAAACGGAAAAGGGCCTAAAATACCCTTGAACTATTGGAAATGGTACAAAACTACCTCCATCCACTTATTGTCTCCCAAATACCCCTGCCATACACCAATTGACTCTCAAATACCCTGGCATCCATCTTTGGGTCCAATATTGACCACTTTTATAACGAATTATCATTCAAATATTTATTTTAAATACGTGACGACCAATTATTGGATACAATTTAATTACTTAAATTAATTTACAAACTCACTCATTATTAATTATACACGACCCAAATTAACCACACTTGACCCAAATTAATTAATTACACGCGTCCCAAATTATATTTACCACACCCGATTAAAACAAATATATCCTTCATTCCCAACATTTCGCTTCATCTTTCAACCTTCTTCCCCAATATATTCGCCTACAATCTCGAAAAACAATACCTAAATACACACATGTATTTAGGTAGTGTTTTTTGAGATTGTAAGTGAATATATTGGGGAAGTAAGGTTGAAAGAGGAAGTGAAATATTGGGAATGAAGGGTGTATTTGTTTTAATCGATGGGGTAAATGTAATAAGGGACGGGTGTAGTTAATTAGGGTCGGGTATAATTAACTTGAGTCAAGTATAGTTAATTTGGATAGGGTATAACAGATGAGTTTGTAAATTAATTTAAGTAAATAAATTGTAGTCAATAAATGGTTGTCAAGTATTTAAAAAAATTATTTAAATGATAATAGGCTATAAAAGTGATCAATATTGGAC
Source organism: Solanum verrucosum (assembly GCF_900185275.1). Classification (NCBI taxonomy): domain Eukaryota; kingdom Viridiplantae; phylum Streptophyta; class Magnoliopsida; order Solanales; family Solanaceae; genus Solanum; species Solanum verrucosum. Next base: position 793,686 of record NW_026020130.1, read on the forward strand.
TCAAAAGTGGATGAAACGGTATTTGGGAGCCAATAGGTGGATGGAGAGTGATTTTGTACTATTTCCAATAATTCAAGCGCATTTTAGGTCCTTTTCCATTGTTTAAATCATGAAAGATCACTTAGGAAGAGAAAGTCATTGAGAAATGCATGCTATAGTCGGATGACAATTTCAAATCTTCTAATTTATGACATCTTTTTAAAAATAAATGTGTAGTTTAAATAATGTCAAGAAAAAAATCATTCATTATTTTAACAAGGTCATTCAACACCACGCGAAGCGCGGGTAATTATCTAGTTAATATATAATATACAAACTTTCAAGTGACTACAAAAATATATAATTAAAAATATGTAATTCTATAGTAGAGAAATCAAAATATAAATAAACATAAGAATTAGTCAAATAAATTCATAAATAAAAATTATATTTATATAGCATAATTTTTTAATGGAAAAATATGGACAACTTTCATAAAAATAAGTAGTGAAGGTTGTGAATATTATTATACATGCTATTAAAAATAATGTGAATGAATATAAATGTTATGAAAAGTAATGTATAAAAAGAGTTTAAAGGGATACTTTTGTCATTATCCCGGGATAAGTTATTCCGATATTACTTATCCCAGCCTTTGCAACCAAACAAGGGATTAAAGGACTCAAAGTTTATCCTAAGATAAACTCTCTTTATCCATCACACCAAACGACCCCTTAAACTATAGTTGTGTAGAGTAAATACATATCATATCATATGTTTGCATATTATCTAACTTTCCCTTTATATAGATTAATGTCACCTACAATTATACCCAACCAAATACTAAAAATAATCCAAAAAAACTTTCTACGAAAAATATATTTCCATGAACCTTCTTATCCAAACTAGACACTTAAATACAAATGAACTCCTGGACCAAAAAGGGATCTAAAATCACTCAGCCATCAGAAGAAACATAAGCTACATGAACTCTTCCATGTCTGGTCTTGTTCTTTTCGAACATTGTTCCGTTCAAGTCTCAAAAAGACTTATGAGCTTTCAAAAATAATCAGAGTAGCATTTTGAGAACTTAATTGCAAGAGCAAACTGTTGTTTATTGCAGATGAAACCTTAGAATGCAGTTATCATTTTGCACTATGCACTAGATAGCAAGATTATCCTTGAGCAAACGAAGAAGTGAAATGCTGCCCTGAGTTCTGTTTTCACCAGAAGCTCCTTTCTTTTCTGCCTTAACTCCCTGCAGTAAATTTTCGTCAAACATTACACGCATGGTTGTTAAAAAAAAAAAAAAAAAAGAGCTAGACGTAGAAAATATAGTATCTCAAACCCAGGGAAAGGACAAAAATTGGCACACTAATTCGAACTGTTTTAAAATGGATACAGATAATGGTTAATAAAAGGAAAAGGAAAGAAATGACAACCACCAGAAATTCACCTTTGGTTTCTCATTCTCATCCTTGAAGTTTATGCTGCCTATATCTTTTAATAAAATGGACGAAACTGGTAGAAGTCTCCTAGTCCTGGATAAAAATATTACAGAATCACTAGGAATAAACAAGCTGCATTACTAGGAGCTGGCATAAGAAAACAGAACATGTTACACACCTTTTTGGTTTATCTGCATTCTGAAATTTAGTGCCGGAACGATGTTTAGTAACCGCTTCAACTACATTGTTGTCACCATGGCCTACAACTTCCCCAGGCATTAACGTTGTTGATGGACCTAATAGTCTCTGAATTACATAAGAAAATAACCTATATTACCTATTTCTCAAGATATAAACAGTCAGATGAAACACATGATGCTGAACCATGGGATGAAACAGTCATCAACTACAGAATTGAGTTTTCTTGTTCTACTAAATAATGATACATACTTGCATTCTTAGAGCATTAAACAGACATTTTTTTCTTGTAGCAATAAAATAGAATTACATCTAACAACAATCAGCATTCAGAAACTATACATTTTTAATGACTTAATACATAGTCAATCTTTTAAACTCGTTAGAATATTCCATTAGACACCCGAACTAAGTCATGTTCCAATGGTACACCTCAACTCTTAATAAAGTGTTCCAATAAGACATTTTTGGTTTAAATTTTTCATTTTTTTTGTGTGTGTTCTCATTCATCTACTACGTGGTAAGTTAACCACATAAAATATGTCATCTCCTTTAATTAGGCATATTCGCTTCAATAAATTGTAATACCCGGGTGTTTTCTACTTGAGGTTGTTGCATAGATGACATATTTTATGTGGTTAACTTAATTATCGAATAGACAAATGGAAACACGTGTAAAAGTTTTTCTTTACCAAAATTTGAACCGAAAGTATCTAATTGAAACACTTGATTAGGAGTTGAGGTGTGCAAATGGGAACATGACTTTTGAGTGTCTAAATAGAATATCTTTCCCCGGAAAGTTTAAGGAGTTGGCTATGTATTAAGCCTTTTTTAATACAAACATGGGAAATATGAGCTACTTCTTTATGGAAGTTCACAACAAATACTGTAACAAAACAAGGCCATGCTTAAACTACTAATAGCAACATCATTAGTTTCACATGAACTTTGGTAGGGTGTCTGTAATCTGTTCCAGCGATTTAGCTTAAAATTTGAGTAATACTAGCCCCCTTCGGGGTGGCCAAGTGGTTTGGGCTTGGGACTTCCATGTTGGAGGTCTCAAGTTCGACACACCTTGCCAGCGAAAGCAAGGGGTTTGTCTTCTGGGTCGAGCTCATCGCACCGGGCTTGCCTAGTGCGGGTTACCTCTCCTATGTGGTTTGCGAGCTATTGCATAGGAACGGGGGGTTCACCCTGTGCGCACCCGAAGGGTAGCGGCTGCGGGTTTCCCTTGTCATAAAAAAAAAAAAAAATACTAGTAACAAAGAACATGTTGCAAAATAGAAATGAAGGGTGCCAACTATCAATAAGATGCAAATTCATTTAAATAACTAACCCCTAAACTAATGTGGAACTAACTTGACAAGGATAATTAGATATAACAGCAAAACTATTGCACCTTTCTACTGAATTAGTGGTTGTTACACAGCAAAAAGACATCAAACCAAGAACATTAACTTAATGTACTGTTATTCTTGAAGACCATAAATAATAGCTTGAGACATTGCATTGCTAGCACTAATGCATTTTAGGTTATACCTAAGTAGGAGTGATAAGAAGCATAAAGGATACAACATGTGAATTACTTGTGATACAGGAGTTTATAATTAAGGTGACTAATAGCATAACTGAACTAACCCTGTCCTCTCCGTTTCGTGTTTGGTTCTTCCTCACCGGAAAAGAGCTCTTATTTTCAATGGATAGAGATGAATTAGAAGAGCTGACTGTACATTCTGGAAATACTGAAATAGAAAGCATGTGGTCCTCTTCCAATAGGCAGTTCTCATCTCTGTTTATGGAAGTTGCTTGGGAAGTGCTAACTACAGAATCTCCACACAGAGAACAGAGATTGGTAATTAGTGCACTTAAACATAAAGGAGGATGAGACAGACAAACAGAAGAATGTTAAGAGATATGATACAGCTCAAAGAGAGCAGAAATAGCATCAGAAAGATTTTTATACAAGTACTCTATTGAAGATGAATAGAATTCAGAATTTTACTCTTACCAGAACTTCCCTTTCCTTGCTCGTACTCTTGATCAATGCAAGAGCATGACCCACTTAATACAGCAGCTGCTTTGCCCTTCCAATCTGCACTCTCTGCTTTCATTCCATTTGGATTCTTCAGATCTTCAACACCAGTAGCATCTCTAGTAGATTGTTCAAGCTGCTGAGCAGTCTATAACAGATTATGCTCAAAGTTGTAACTTCTAAAGAATATCATTCTGGGTTTTACATACCCAAATTTTCATTAAACTGATGGAAATATTTTTTGAGGTATTCAACTTCATTCCATGAATGACAACAAATACCTAATTATTTAGGATAGCTGACAGTCAAAGTGTTCTATACAGAAAAGACCACAAGAAAGGAAAACATATGCCTTACAGTGGAGTCAAGCCACTTCTCATTTCTTGTATGTGCAGACCCTTCCAAATGGCGAGAATAAACTTCTGATTTCACCTGAAACATTGATATAACCACAAAATAAGTAGCCTCCTTCCGACAAAAAGAAAGGGCATACCAGTCTTCAAGTGGAAAGAGATCTGAAAGTTGTAGAAGGATATAAAAAAGAGTAATGCATTTTATCATTGTATAATGCATATGGAAACATGCTTCAGTGTCAAGCAGCTTTTCTACCTAACCTTTCCAACAAAGATTTGAGGACTAATTATGCAGATATATTATAGCATTAGAAAGAAGTATTCAAACATCTAGAACTTCTCTCCTTACAAATTGTCCACAAAATGCAAGCAGGCACAATTCAGCAGTTATCTAGCTCTACAAATAAACTTAGTCCTTGTTCTAGTTTTAATTCAGGAAAATTATCTTGTTTTTCTTTAGCGTCTGTCGAACATGCTAGCACAGCTCCCTTTCAAATTATTCACTCTGATGTTTGGGGTCCGGCCCCAGTTCTTTCTTCTACAGATCATCGTCATTTTGTTCTATTTGTTGATGATATTACTCGATTTACATGGGTTTATCTTCTTAAAAATAAAAGTGATGTTCATTCCATTTTCCATAAGGCAATTTCAAAAAAAAATCAAAGCTATTCTGATTGGGGAGGTACTTACCAAAAATTGAACAAATACTTTGATCAAACTGGTATCATACACCGCATTACATGTCCTTACACACGTGAACAAAATGGCATTTCTGAAAGAAAAATTCGGCACTTGTAGATACTTGTCTTACTTTATTGGTCATGCAAACATACCTCTTAAATATTGGAATTTTGCTATTGAGCAGTGTCATTTTAATAGAAGTTCTTCCATCAAATGTCATTAAGCAAACGTCCCCATATCAAATTCTATTCAACAAAAACCCAAACTACCTTTCTTTTAAACCTTTTGGATGTTTGGTTTTTCCATTGCTTCGGACTTACAATCATCATAAATTTTCATTTCGAACATCACCTTGTGTCTGTCTTGGTCAAAGTCCAAGTCATAGTGCATATAAGTGCCTTGATAAATCCACAGCTCGAGTATAACTAGATAGACAAGTCAAATTTCATCCACAAGAATTCCCATACAAAGAAAAATTAGGCCAATTCATCTAGCAAGGAACCATAACTCATGGTTGCACATCCATGTTCATTCCAACCTCACTTAGACTGCATCACTATATGGTAAGATTTTTTCTCCGTCTCAACCTCCTAATTTTTCTCTTCCTAATATTTCTCATCCACCTAATTGTGTGTCCTTATCTTCTCCAAAAGAAGCCCATCTCAATCTAATCCCTTACATTTCTCTCCTTTATCTAACACACCTCCTGAATCCTTGCCCACTTAATTCCCTAGAACACAATTCAGAACCATCTCACACCCACTCCACGCAACTTCGCCCCACCACCATGCAAGAACACCAAAACCATATAGCCTTAACCAAACCAAATTATCGATTGGAGGAACCTAAAAATATTTTTCAAGCTAAGAAATTTCAAGAATGGTGTGACACTATGCAATAGGAATTGGATGCACTACATCAAACTAAAACATGGAGTTTAGTGCCTCGACACGCCCCCAGGGCAGTCTTGCTTGCTGAGCGGCTTACACCCCTAAGAGTGGACTGGCTGGTTGAGCGGCCTAGATTGATTGTCACTCTTGCTAGCTAGGCTGGGAGTTGACTGGATATCTTTTTCATGATGCAGGTCCTAGTACCAGCTACCAACAGTGATCATTCGTGCCATCTTTTGTAGCTTGTGGATATCGGAGACGAAGGTGAGCACTTGGCGTCCTGGATCAGCCTGTCTCCTTCTGTATATATGGTAGCTAGTCTTTTGCCTCTGAGACGGCTTGTTGTGGTTCACTTTTGGGACTTGTATTTTTTCATGTTTAGACAGCTTTGTACTCGTGACTTCCAGGTTCTGAGAAGTTTTCTTTTATATGTATAGCTTTTGGTTTGCTCCGCCTCTGTCTCTTTCTTATTGATAGTGTTATTTTTGTTTAGTTCTACCCTTGTACTCACTACTTGTCGTTCTAGGTACAGGTTGACTTACCTACTCGTGGGTTATAGTAGGTATCATCATGACTCGGGAAGTCGAGTCTTGACACATATTGATTGATCTTTTGAAAATGACGAAATCTATTCAACAACTCCCTTTTGAAGTCTTCCCAAGTTAACATTGGTTGCCGAGATTCTATCCAATAATACCAATTTAAGGCTTTTCCTTCCAAACAAACACAAGTTGCCTTTAATTTTTCCGCTTCAAAAATTTCATTTACAGCAAAATACCGTTCCACTCTAAAATCCATCCTAAAGGATCCTCTCCTAAAACTGATAGTTGTAGCTTCCGAAATTTCCTCCCACCTTTCTCCAACCAAGTTGACATTGCTTCCCTTTTCTTGGTTCCCGATGGATCTGGTTTGAGAAAGGAATGTTTCTACCATCATGGTTCTCCCATGTTTCCCGCAAGAGACTCTCAATTCTTGAAACCAATCAACCATCCTTCCAGAAAATGTCAAATTAGACTTCACTTGTTCAACTTGTCCCTCAATTCTACTCACCATCCCTGAACGTTATTGCTCTAATACCAAATTGATAGACTTTACTACAGAAATAGTAAATAAAGGAATAAATAATGTTGTTTCACACTAGATACAATGATACTACAACAAGAAGTCCAAAAAGAACAACCACTAGGACACTGCCAACACCATAAATTACATCCTAAGACATGAACGATTACATATCACAAACTTTCTAGACATTCAAGAGGCTAGAACTCTCCCAGAATTCCCTTTCCTTTCTTTGAACGCCCTCTTCTAACTGCCTTGCCCCTTTTTCTACATAAACCACCCCGTAACTATCTCGTGACAATTACTAAGTTTCTTAATTGTTTAATTTGGCCTCCTAGAATAAGCTTTTATAACTTGAGGCACATCAATGCCCAATTAGACATTAAATTTTCTATGGAACAGCTGCTAGGGTATGTTGATCCTTCCAAGCCTGATCATGTCTGTCAGCTTCATAGCACTCTCTATGACTTTAAACAAGCTCCTCAAGCTTGGTTTCAACGCTTAACATATTTTTTGAGGGTCATGGTTTTCACTCCTCCAAGGCCGACACATCATTGTTTGTTTTTATTCTATGTCCATTAAAAATCTATATATTGATTTATGTCGATGACATAGTGATTACATGTTCAGATTCCTCTAAGTTGCCATGGTTTCTAACCAAAATTAAGGAAATCTTTCCTGTCCACGACTTGGGTGCCTTGAATTATTTCCTTGGGATTGAGGGTGAAAAGGGTATCAGACAGCCTATTGTTGACAAAAAATAAATATGCGGCTGATCTATTGAAAGAGACAAATATTAAAGAATCTAGGTCGTCTATCACACTGATGGCAGTGATTACGAATTTGAGCAAGACAATGGGTGAGCCGTTGTCAAATTCTGAGCAATATTGTCAAATTGTATGTTCCCTGCAATACATGACCTTGACTCGTCTAGTGTAATCAAATGCAAAAATACGAAAAATGTTTAAGGTTGTTAGGTCTTTAAGTCCAATTATATTGTGGGCTTTAATGAAAAAGGCACAAAGGAAGAAAAAAATACAAATATATGTCTAGTCCAGGACTAATGATTATAAGCAAAAATGACAAATATATTGAAAAAAAAATTAAGACAACGTGAAATATCAATTGTCTAGTGTCACCTCTTCAGAAGATGTTCATTGGCAAAGGGAAGTATGCCTTAGAACATTGATGACGACACAAAATTACAATAAGTGAGGCGCTCAACACATTTTGAGCAACGCTTCAGGGCGTAAACATGCTTTAAGCATGCCTTTGACAACACTAGACTAGCCCAGACATTGTATTTAGTGTCAACAAACTAGCTCAATTTATGGATTGTGCAACTGACGTTCTTTGGCAAGCCGTGAAGCGTCTACTGCGCTATATTCATGCCACAACCAACATTGGTTTGCTTATTTTCCAAGAATTCTACCTTGAAACTTCACAGTTTTTCAGATAGTGATTAGGCTGGCTGCCCAGATGACCGGCATTCTGCTAATGGATATCTTGTGTACCATGGCAGCAATCTGATCTCTTGGTTGTCAAAGAAACAACCCACTGCTGCCCAAGCCTCAACATCAACAGAGGGTGAATTCAAATCACTGACCAATGCCACAGCTGAAATCATGTGGGTAAGCTCTCTTTTTGCGAATTTGGTCTTCCACCTGTTGTCCCTGCTATCATGTGCTGTGATAACATCGGTGCAATTTATTTGAGTGTGAATCCTATATTACATGCCCGGACCAAGCACATTGAATTAGACTATCACTTTGTGTGAGAGCAAATCAAGTTAGGTAGGCATTCAATTCGCTTCATTTCCAGTGCTGACCAAATCGTAGATATCATTACCAAACTGCTTGGACAACAGCTCGTCTCTGTGTATTTTAGCAAACTTCGTCTCTGTTTTATATTGGTATCAGCTTGAAGGGGGTGTTAGAGTATAACTTTATCATTATCTACAGCTCATTAATTATATTTGTATTCTTTGTAATTATCTCTTGTACTTGTAATTATCCTCTGCCCTCTTAATTGCTATCCCCTGTAGCTATCCCTTTTACTTTGTAAACTTATAAAAGCTCATTAGCGTATACGTCAGTAGAACAAAGGAGTTATAGGCTTCTTAAGTCTTCTTATCATTCTCATTATTTTATAGATGTCCCCGAGTTAGGCTCTACCTGTCGAGTTACGCAAACTTCCCTCGGCAATTTCCTACCATCAGTTTTCACAAGATTTCTAGCCCATTTAAATGGTTTTTCAGCTCTGATTCTTCTTCAGTAGCCACCCAGCCACCACAGATGGAGAGGAACTCCAACCGCTTTAATCCATGTTCTTTCAACTGTAATGGAGTTCACTCCATTCTGGTCTTTTTTTAGAACCATTGCCCTTGAATGATCTTCTCAGCCATGTATCTATTCGGAAATTCAAACAAGAACATCCCTCCATACATCTCATAGATGTTCCCCCCAAATACACTTTTCCAAGTTGCAGGTGACCATCTCCTTATATCAGCAAGGGTGGGTCTAACCTTAGTTTCTTCACCAAAGAAACCCACTAAACATCCTCCATGCACATGATGGTAAGGGGAAGCAAACTACTAGCTGTTACACAGAAGACATCAAAAATATCGAAAGTAATTTTACTGTGTTGTTTTTCTTAAAGAAGAAACACAATAGTAGCTTGAGAACATTATGTTGTTAGAAATTTAGGATTAATGCATTTTAGATTAAACATTAGCAGGAGCGATAATTAGCATAAGTATCCTTGTGAAATAAATAGAGATTAAACATGTGAATTACTTGTGAAATAGAAATTTATAACTAAATGTGACTAATAGCATAACTGAACTGACCTTGTCCTCTTTGTTTTCTGTTTGGTCCTCACCCACTAGAAAAGAGCTGTTATTTTCAAAGGAGAGAGATGACTTGGAAGTGCTGACTGTACAACGTTCTGGAAGTACTGAATCAAAAGGCAAATGGTCTTCTTCCAACAGGGTATTCGTGTCTCTGTCTATGAAAGTCGCTTGAGAAGTGCTGACTATAGAATCTCCAAAGTTAGAACAGATAATAGTAATCAGTGCACCTGAGTCAAACATCAAAGACATGTGACAAAAAGAAATGAAGGTAAGAGGTATGGTACAGATCATAGGGAGAAGTAGCGTCAAAAAGATTTTTATACAACTACTATTGAAGATGAATAGAAGATTCAGAATTTTATTATTACCAAAACTTTCCTCTTTTCGCCCGTACTCCTGATCAATGGAAGAGCATGACCCACTTAACACAGCAGTCTCTTTGCCATTCCAATGTGTACTCTCTGCTTTCAGTTCATTTGTGTTCTTCAGATCTTCAATAGCACTAGCATCTCCAATTGAACTTTCAAGCTGTTGAGCAGTCCATAACAAATTATACTTGTCAGGTTTGCTGAATGAATGCTCTCAAATGAAGAGTTCTTCCATTAAATAGAAAGAATTCTGATTTATATGCCCAAAAATTTGTTGTTTACACCCCTAATATCTGTTATTCCTCATTGTTATATCTCTAAAAATATGCTACATAATCCCTGATTATCTCCTACATATGGAAAGCAATTGATATCATATAACACAAGTATTTAGAGCTATTATACAGATATGTACAACTATTAGAATATGTCCAACATGCTAACATTCCCCTCAAATTGATGTTGGTGGATCAAAAGGCATCAATTTGTCTACCAGAAACTGATGACGTTGTTATTAGAATAGGAATAGGTATATACAATCCTACTTAAATAGGAATAGGATTAGAACATAGTATCCTATTTGGTAAAGGATTGTATTGTAGTGTCTATAAATAGGGTCTCTATGCAGTGGTGGACCCAGAATTTTTGCTCAGGAGGTTCAAAGTACAAAAAAGAAGTTCAGGTGGTAATGCAAGTGCGTGGTAAGCGTAGTAGCCCCTCGTCATGCTCTTTGTACAGGAACCATAGATATTTCATTGGTTCATAAAAGTAAAAACTAAGCTAATCAAAGATACCGAGGATAAAGATACATTGATAAGAATTTTAGTGGATCGATTGTATTACATAAGTTAATTCCTAAAACACGTAAATTAAATGATGAAAAAGGGAGCGAGACAAGAAAAAAGATATTTACCTTATCATGCTAAATTTGACTTATTTTATCATACCGTATTAAGCATTTGTTTCTACTTTTCTGCTTTTATCGTGCTCCATTGAGCATTCTTAAAATTTCTTGTGCTTTTTATACTTTTATTTTGTAATTTTTTATTATATTTTTCACTTTTTAAAAATTTTAAATTAGTATTCATTCAATCACATATTACTATGAAAATCGTCAAGATTCTCTAGAAGTGTGTAAGATTAGAGTTACTATTATTATAATGTATATTCCGAAGATAAATAAATAACTTTGTCAATTATTTTATTTCTTATAGTTCAATTTACTAGGTTAGTCATAATTTGCAAAAAGACAAATAACGAATAAATCAAATAATTTTAGTTTCCATCTCTCTAAAATAGAATTAAAAATATAAAATAAATTTCATGAATTCTATGAAATTAATTTTTAAAAGGATGTTGACGATATTTAAGTTTCTTCATTCAATTACATCTAATTTACCTTCTTCTTTTTTAAATATATTTCTATCTCAATTTCAAGTTTAATATAATTCATCATTTTTTAAAAGAGTTATTTAAGTTAGTATATGAAAAAAGAGTTACATTGAAACAAATGAATAATAGATATAAGAAGAATAAAAAATAAAAATAAAAAGAATGTGTCTAATAGAAAGAAGAAATGGCATAAAAGGAAACAATAATGAAAAAGAAGGTCTAAGCCCAAGAGTTCCAATTTCCAAAGCATTAAAAAGAGGGAAAAAAATGTTGCGCATGGGATTTGAACCCGTGACATAGGGGATCCACTGAGCCAAGCCTGTCCCTTATTTTCAGGGGGGGTCATTTTAATATATATACGCATAAAATCGGAATTTGACCTTATATATATTGTGTAATTTTTTGACGAGAGGGTTCGGGTGAACCCCCTAGGCTCCACCTAGGTCTGCCCCTGTCTTTATGTAATAATGTAGATAAACAATTCAATAATATTTTCTCCAATATCTCTCGCATGGTATCACAGCAGTGCTAAGAAACTTACAGAAAGAAAATGGGTCAGCGTGAGTCAACTTCCACTGTCTGTCAAAGGTTGGTTTGGCTTTTTTTGTTTTATATGTGTTGTGCGGAAACCACCACCACGAGGTGCGGAACACTCAAGCGAGCAAACCCTAGTGAGCTCCTCTGAGTTTTGGTGAGTCACAGGCCGCCGGAAAACTCACATCTATGTCACCATGCCCTTCACACGCCGGCGCATGGCGGCGGCCAGTTTTCAACAAAAAAATATTTGGTAAGGACGCCTCACCATTATGAGGCTGACCATATATTTATTTTTTTATTCCAACCAGTTCCCAGCAGTCAAATCTTATTTCCGATGACTGAACCTTTTTTTTTTCAGATAAAGGCACCATTTTTCCAAAAATAAAAATTGTGAGACAATTCAAAGGGGTAGCTTGGTAGTAGATAAGCCCAAAGCTAATACATGAATAACTTAGTTATTCATGTATTAATTTTATACCATGTTTGGTTTGCAAATATGATAAAAAACATTCATGTATTATTTGAAACAATGTTTGGTTGGTATGTTTTCAAATGTTGTATAAAAGTTATTCATGCATTAATTTTATACAGTGTTTGGTTGCATTTATTGTAATCCTACATAATTAATACTTACATAACTTATGATGGAATCTATGTATAACTTCTGCGACATAGAAAGTGGAATAAGTTATGTGAGTATTAGTTATACATGTATTAAAATAGTAAATTACATATTCACCCCTATTAATTTATTAATTTACTTTTAAATGTATACTCCCTCTGTCCCAATTTATGTGACGCTTTTCATTTTTCGAGAGTCAAACAGTTTAAGTTTGACCGGAAATTTGCTCATGGAATTTTCAATTTTTTTGAAATGAAATTGATATATTTGTAAACTACGTAAAAAGTACTATAAGTCACAATAATTGATAATTCAAAATGTTTAAAAGATCTGTGAAAAATTTACGGTCAAAGTTAGACTTGTTTGAATCTCAAAATCCGAAAAGTGACACATAAAATGGGACGGAGGGAGTATTAATTTACAACAAATCAAATAATTAATACATGTAATCACTACCAAATTTTTTTCTTTTAAGTTTTTTGTCTTGTTAATTGCTTAATTACTTTTAATTTATTTGCTTAAATTCTTGTTAATTATTTTTGGAATTAAGAAAAAAGATAACTCACTAATGTATTGTAATCTTTATATAACTACTAAACTCTGATAACTAATACCTACATAACTAATACATGTATAATTAAACTTTGCATAACTAATATATGTATAACTAATACCCACATTACTAATACCTGCATAACTCTATCCAGCTACCAAACGACCCCTAATTTCACAATGTCTTTCGAGATTGATATTTTTTACTCCAAAAATATAGGAAGCTCAAGCCCTATGATCACTTCAGAACTATTAATAAGAAGCTCACACTATTTAGCTTGGGCTTTCTCGATTGAGTTGTGGTGCAAGGGTAAAGGTGTCAAAGACCACTTACCGAATAATGTGTGTGGTAGATAAAAGGCAAAGGCTAGTGAAGAAGATGCAAAAGCCAAAGCATAATGGGAGAAGGTTGATGCTCAATTATGTAGTCACTTATGGCGATCTATTGATTCCAAGTTGATCCCCTTATTTCCCCATTCCAGACATGTTATTTAGTTTGGGAAAAGGCTCGTGCTTTATACACTCGTGACATATTTAGATTAACTGATGTGATATTTCCAATGGCCAACTTAAAGAAACAAGAATCCAATATGTCTACTTACTTGGGATAGGTACAGGCAGTCATGGAGGAATTTAAACGTAAATGTCAACTACTACGAATGTGGAAAAACAACAAGAGCACAGGCAGACGTTATTTCTAGTTCTTACATTTGTTGGACTTCCTACTGACCATGATTTAGTGCGTGATCAAATATTAGCTAGTACTGCAGTTCCTTACAATTGATGTATTTTTATCTTGTCTACTTCGTGTTGCCTCGCCTCCCAGTCACAAAGTAGTTTCATCACCCACCATTGACTCCTCTGTTCTCGCATCTTACACCATAGAAAAATGAATATATCAATCTATGGAGAATCAGCGATAATGAGGTCATTTTGGAAAATCTCGGTCCTAGTGTAGTTATTGTCATAAGCTTGGACACACTCATGACATATATTATATTTTGCATAGCCCACCACCTAGTTATGATACTATTGCTCTAAAGGAATATAATGAGTTCCTTCGAAATCGCACAAGTAACCAGACATATCCACAAGTAGCATCTATTGATCATCCTAATCGACCATCAATAATGCGCATATTGTATGAGTTCCTTCGGTATCGACCAAGTAAGCAAACGTCTCCACAAGTAGCTTCAGTTTCTCAACCTGATATTTTTGTTGCGGGTAATTCTTTTGCTTGTGTTTCCAGTCTAGCACTCTTGGATCATGGGTCATGGACTCAAGCACTCCTAATCACATTTTTTGTAACAAATCACTTTTGTCTGATATTGTTTATTCACAATCCTTTCCTGCTATTACTTTAGCTAATGGGATCCAAACAAAACCAACAGGGGTTGGAAAAGCCAAACCCCTTTCTTATGTCACCCTACCTGTCTGTTCTTTATGTCCCGGGTTCTTGCATTTGTTAGTTGTTTAACGTGTGCCCTACATTGTGGCATAACTTTTTTTGATGATTTTTTTCTCATGCAAGACCACAGTACGGGACAGATGATTAGCTCGGGGCATGTATAACAAGGTCTTTATTATCTTACCTCTTCAAATTTCTTCACAACATGCTCTATTACAAATCCTCCAGACCTAATTCACAAACGTTTAGGACATTCGAGTCTATCCAAGCTGCGGAAGATGGCGCCTAGTTTGTCTAGTTTATTCAAAATAGATTGTGAGTCGTGTCAATTTTGGAAACACACATGTGTTACATTTTCACAAAGTACTAAGGGTTGTTCAAAGACTATTATTTTCATTAGTTCATTATGGTATTTAGGGTCCTAGTAGAGTCAATTCAACCTTAGGATTTCGTTAGTTTCATTGATGATTATTCAAGATGCACTTTGGTTTTCTTAATGAAAGATCGTTCTAGGTTCTTTTCTATATTCAAAAGTTACTTTGATGTAATACAAAATTAGTTTGGTGTTTCTATTCATACTTTTCGTAGTGTTTATGCCTTAGAATACTTATTCTCTCAGTTTCAGGAGTTTATGACTCACCAAGGAATTATTCACCAAACATCTTGTCCATACACCCCAGTATAACGATGTAGCAGAAAGGCAGAATAGGCATCTCATTGAGACTACTAGCACTCTTCTGATTGAATCCCATGTTTTGGCTGTGTTTTTTAGGCAATCCAATCCTTAAATCTTGTTATTTAATTAATAGAATTCCCTCATCTTCTATGAGATGTTCTACAAAGTAGGGTTGGCCTTCAAAGAAAGTAACATTAGCGAGCATAAAGTATTACTAGAGGACCCTTCGAGGTGGCCCAGTGGTTTGGGCTTGGGGTTGGAGGTCTCAAGTTCGAAACCCCTTGCCAGCGAAAGCAAGGGATTTGCCTTCTGGGTCAAGCTCGTCGTACCGGGCTTGCCTAGTGCGGATTACCTCTCCTATGTGGTTTGCGAGCTATTGCATAAGAGCAGGGGGTTTACCCTGTGCGCACCCAAAGGGTAGCGGCTGCGGGTTTCCCTTGTCATCAAAAAAAAAAGTATCACTAGAGGTCAGACGAGAGATATCCCCTCTATACCTTTGAATAAAGAAAGACACATTCTTTTTATTAGGTGAGAAACATACATTTTAGAGCACGAGGAGCCAATTTGTCATTTCCTGGAGTGATGATATAGACAAAACAGATGCTCCCAAAGACACGTGGTGGAAGAGAAAATAAGGTTGACTTAGGAAACAAAAAGAGTGCAGAACTTGATTTTGAATAGCAAAGAAAGTTCTTTGATTCTCTACCAGGATTGTAGAAGCTCTAATGTCATGAGATAAATATAACAAGAAATATTATTATTGAATTTTTGAGTCTCTACATAATTACACTGAGACCCTATTTATAGACATTACACTCCTTTTCTAAGTAGGATTCTATATACTAATTCTTTTTAAATTAGGATTCTATTGTGTACTATTCTTGTTCCTATTCCTATTCTAACAAAAGGTAAGTATTAAAGGATCTAAAACTTGTTCTCCAAGATGAATCTTGCTTATTTACCTGATTGTAGTCATTGGACTGATGATCCTCCAAATCTGAATAACTTTTTCTTTCAAATTCATCCACTTCTCTAGAGGAAACCTCACTTAAAATCCCTTTCCTACTGCTGCAGTTACTTTGCCAATCTTTCAATTCATCCTCTAGTTTAGAGCATCTTGTTTTCTTGTTGGTTATATGATCTCTAGGAGTGCAAGTTTCATTTTCAACCTGTTACATGAAAATTACTATTCAGTATAAACAAATATAGTTCCTCAATGGTAAAGCCCAAGAATGAACACATAAAGATATTAGTTAGGAAAACCTTGAACAAAGAGTATATAGTTAAGAAAATCACTACCTATCTACTTCAGAATCTCATCTCAACGTGAAATGGAAGAGAAGATCCAAACTAAAATATATATGGTGGACAAGAAAAGGAAAGTATTAGCAATATAAAAATGATTCTGGCACATGTACCTCATAATCTAATGATTTTTTTCCTTCCCTACAGCAGCAATTACTTTGCCAATCCCTCAGTTGATTCTCTAATTCAGCAGATCTAGATTTCTCACTAGTTAAGCTATTCCTGAGGGTGCAGATTTCATTTTCTGCCACCTGTTACATGAACACAACTACTCAGTATAACCAAATCTAAGTAGTTCCTAATTGGTAAAGCCCAATAATGGAACTTTAAGTATATTAAAATCCAACATTAGCAAGTTATACAAAAGTAATTGTAAGTGCATTATACCTCAAGTTTTTTCTTGTATTCTTTCAAGACTTTCCACAAAGCTTTACCAAAATTTTGCAGAATGTGATGATTTCTCTCTTTCCTTTCCAATTCAACCTGATCAACTCTGAGAATATTCCCCACATTTGCTCCTATAGTGATGATTTCCTCAGATTGAACACGAACGTCTGTCAAGCTGACATCCTTCATTCCTTTCGCGGCCGCCTCTATCCAACAGAAGCAATCAATTTTAAACACAATCCTCTGCCGGAAATATTTTACAGTCCATTCTACAAAAAAAAAAAAAAGGAAAAAAGGAAAAAGAGAGATGGAAGAATTGAACATTTTGATAACCTTTATTCAAAAGTTGAGGACACTCATCACTTCCTTGATTGATCTGCATGAAAATAACAGTTGACATGAATAAATAATAGCTATGAATTTTTTGAAGGCCGAAGCTGCTAGTAAGGAAAACCTACACCTACAATGAGCAGAAGATTAGTTACCCCAAAGCTGTAGCTTGAATATTTATGAACTACAATGAGCAGAAGATTAGTTACCCCAAAGCTGTAGCTTGAATTTTTATGAACAGTTCATGATATAACTTTGGATACAGAGCACAAACATAGCCCAATACATCACACGTATATAAAACTTTGTTTGAGTCACTGTGTAGTTGATAATGTCAACAAGTTTGCATTCTCCTATAATGATAATACTCCCTCCGTTTCACAAAGAATGACCTCCTTTCCTTTTTAGTCAGTTTCAAAAAAATGACCTCTTTCCTTTTTTGGTAACATTTTACTTTTTGCTTTCCACGTGGCATGTTTAAGACCACAAGATTAAGGGCAATTTTGTACATTTGACATAACTTTAATTTAGGACCACAAGATTCAAAAGTCTTCTTTAATTTCTTAAACTTCGTGCCAAGTCAAACCAAACCAATCTTTTTGAAACGGAGGGAGTATGTTATTTAATTTTGTTTCCTAGTCTGTAATCAACAGTATTAGTTTTGTCCCCTCATTTTAGTGGATAGTATCCATGTATATAAAAATAATTATTTTCTTTTCCCATTTGTACAATGAGATCAATATTATAACAGATGTATCTCCATGTAATTTTAGGCTTTTATTTAACTTTTCAGTTTTCAGCATATTCACAGATAATTTTGATTTTTAGTTCACTACATCTCCTGGTGTTGTGATTGTATTGTTTCTATTTTTTAAATAATATGTTCTGTTTAACCATAATAGGTGAATGAACAATAAATAGACAATTTTGAAAGAATATTGCAAAGGAAACATATGAAAATCATCTTAATGAAAGAGCGCTGGATCAAAATATTGACTATTTTTTATGACAAAGAAATCCTGGAGGGCCAATACCACAAAATTATGAATTCAGTGTATAATAGGCCAATCCCTCTAACCCTTCTCCACTTAAATACTAAGCTTTTGTCTCTAGAAAGGTTTGAACCTGTGACAGCCCAACCCACACATCACGCGTCACACTCCTCCCACTTGACCAAAACCCTGGAGGTAGAACAAGATATCATTTCTAAGCAGTATGAATGTTTAGTTAACTTGGTTATTTAAAGTTGAGACCCAAGACATTGTCAAAAGATGTTTTCTTACAAGAGTCGCTTTAAAGCACAAAAAGATCAGAATGGTTTTTCTTTCTATGTTGAAGGTTCAAGGATAATCTTAAGAGACTAACTGAAACTGGTAATTCAGTAAGCAATCACCTCACACAAAAAACTGGATTAGACAATCACCTCGCGCCAAGCCTCTGGTGAAACATGTACTTAAGCATAGAGCCTAGGGTGCAGGATGTAAAATAGAAAAATGGGACAAATAAGATATACCTCAGAATCTTCACTTTTGCTCAACTTCATTCTTTTAAGCTGCACATAGCTAGGTGTTCTTTGCACAGGCCTCTTATTGTGGTTTAAAATTCCATGTTCTTCAATGGTATCAAACCTGCATCAACAGTTCCTTGTTCAAGAATTACTTCTAAATAATTGAAAAGGTCAATGCTAAAGCAATTGTTACAACAGCCGTCATACTTTATTTTTGTATATGGTGAAGCCTGCCTTAGCAGAAAAGAAGTATCAAGGTAGTCTTCTTCCCCGGGTCTTACAGTTAGAAGCTGCAGCATGGACATAGAAAGCCACAAAGGACAAAGTTAAGAAAATTGTGGAGCAGAAAAAATTGATGGACTTCCAATACTTTTAGCAGTTCATGACAGTTTTCAAATATCTAAACTGATTTCTGCAGGAGTAAATGCATACCAATGCCATCCGCTTCTTGCCTTCCAAATAATCTCGCAAGTATCTGGTCAACTATGCAAAAGAAGAACCCAGAAAATTACTAAGGAAAGTAAGATGAAGGATATTCTATCTGAGAGAAAAATAGCTACCCAGAGCTGGGAATACAATATCACCTATCCAATGAATAAAACCATTTTACAAACAGCCTCAACATTGACTTGGGGACTGGGAATCAAAGACTCGAAGGAAGAAAATATAGCAGTACAGAACATATCTACCTTGAATATTAATCTCTAATTAACTGTGCAGTGACCTCGACACCAAATCTAGCACTACAATCACATTTTTGTTCAAGCTATTTCTTAACATAAACTTGTCTGAAATATGACTTGACACAAGATATTACTCTAATAGATCTACTGTGTGAAACATTTATTACACCTTCCTATGCATTATATAGGGAACTGTGTTAGATAACATTGGATAGAAGCAAAATGATTTATTTCAACAAATAGAAGCAAATATAAAAGTAACAAGCAGTAACTAGAGACCAATAAAATTTACTGGAAAGTGACGGAGAAGGATAAGAAAGTAAAACAGTACCAAAGAGTTTTGAAAGTGCTTCTGCATAGGTTTCCTGGGGTTCTTCTGATGCTCCAGTAATGACTGCACAGAACTTCCAGTAGATGAATAAAAAAGAAGAGTGGCATACCTCGATATTCATGAAACGGAAGTCAGAAAACCAGATTGATGCTACATACCCTTAAGCATAGGCCAAACACCATTGATGTGTTGTTGATAAAATTACTTTCGAGCAGTCTAATCCCCTAGACATCAGTAATATTATCAGTGAGATGTTGCAAACCAGAGAAATATATTAACCGCCAAACTTGCAACATAATATCTTAGGTCTAAGAAAGACTGAAGAGTCACAATCTTCTTCAGGTGGTCTGAAGATCGAGGTCTAACCTAGTCTTGACAGTAAAATCAAAGATACTAACAGAAAGGGATCTTTTAAAATTCAATAAAACAGCTTTTGTGTAATGATATGATTCAGTGGCCAAAGACAATCTGTACCTGATTTCCAGTCTTCTTTTCCCTCTCAGCTCCAGCAAGGTCAACTATGGTCAGGACAGCACTGTTTGAGTTATCACCAACTTTTCCATTTACCTCCTTATATTCACAACGGATGTTTATGATGCACTGTGAACGACTGCAATGGTGTTAAAACTTTCATCATGATAAATACAATTGGAACATGACTGTGTAAACCTAACCTGTCCATCATGTACGTAAACTAGAGAATGATTCAAAACAAGATTTTGGTTTTCCGTCTTCTATTAATTCTTTATTCAAATCCAATACCTACTATTTTAATTCTCGAGTTGTCCACTTCCCTTTGAATGATAAATCCCAAATTGGGTTTATCAAAAGAAAGGGAGTCTCAGTAATTCTTTTTTTTTTATGACAAGGAAACCCGTAGCCGCTAACCTTTGGGTGCGCAAAGGGTAAAACCCCCACTCCTATGCAATAGCTCGCAAACCACATTGTGTATATAAATATGTAATTCGCCTCCGAAGATTAATGACGAAAGGTTGGTTTTCGCAATTGAAAAGATCATTATCGTGAATGGTTCCATCAATCATTTCAAGTTTAAGAAGTACGAGTAGCACAGCTTTGTATCAAAGAAAAGTCACTTAAGCAAGAAATCCAACCTTTGAAGAAAATAAAACATATGTTTCAGGATATAATTAGGGAGAGACACTAGTAACAGTGTCTCAAATATCACAAACCAGAGCATAAAGCAAAACAACAGCCACAGACCAACATAAGTATTTATAACCAAAACTTACCTAGATTGATTGTTTGAATTTGTCATAGCTGTAGCACGCTTCAAAAGTCCAGATGCGATTAGAGATTCAGCTTGTTGAGGATCATAAAGTATAGCCTGTTCAGAAGCACCAGAGCGCACACAATTATTTGATCTCTTTGAACCGCAGGAGTTATAGACTGGAAAAAGAAAATGCAACAAAGAGAAGCTATACAGCAATTCAAAGGACAACCTCTCGCATGCCTTTAATCGATGATTGCTGGATAAACAAATCTGCCCCATCTTTAAGTAAATCAAATATCTTTTCAGATTTTCCTTTCTCAGAAGAGATCTCAAACATGGATAGATAAAATATCCTGCACGTGATAAATCATGGGCAGAAAAAGCAGTTATTGAATGCAAGCATTTGAAGGACATACATAGAATTGCAACTTTTTATCCCACAATTAAGAATGCAATGACAGTTTTAAGAAAGTTCAAACCTCACGGCCTAGGAAACTGCTAAAATATATTGAAAATCCTTTAAAACATATATTAGAAATGAAAGCACCTCTGTGACTGCATCTTGTTGCCTTCTTCTTGTGATAAAATTCGACTAAGAGCCAAAGGCACCATACCAGGGTCCCTTCCACACCCAAAGATGGTATGAGTTTTCCCAGAACCACTTGGTCCCAATGCAGCCAGCATGCCACTCCTACCCTTCAGAAAATCCTCAACTAAAGGATTCACCATTTTTTCATACACTTCCCTCTGCAACACAAATCGCAATATCTCAACCTCAAACTAGAGAATCTTGGATATATTTCAATTTAATACAAACAGCAATTTGATATAAATGTAATTTCTGGTTTTCTGAAAATATAAGCAAATAACCTGAGATGCTTCTGATGAGAAGACTTGTGAAAAACCTTGATAAACTTCTGATTTAATACGTTTGCCATCTTGTAAGCTCTGCGGAGGCGATACAATTACAGAATGTGCATCGTTCACTGTCACACAAACTTCATTGCTCTTTTTGAGCTTCTTAGGCAACGCATTGGTGGACTTAGGGTTTTTAGGCCAAGCATTTTTTGTCTTCTTCATTTCCGCAACTTTCTTCAGTGTTTCTCGTTGAATAGTTAATGTTCGGATTCTCATAAATACCTTGAGATTCTCGGATGAAGCCTCCGTAAGTTTTTTTTTCAGGGAATTCCATGGCCAGAATGTCTTCGATAGGGAATGAAGAGATGTTTTGCGGCGGTGATGATGAAGGTTGGAGAAGCGAAACAGGCGCGGTGGAGGACGGTGTTGCTCTTGCTTTCCGGTGAGGGTTCCGTCGAATGGTGGCCGTGTACGGACATGGTGAAGACCCTTTAGTCTCCATTTCTTCTTCGGTATAGTAAACAGTTCACTATTATTGTGCTTTTTTTTTTTTTTTTAACCGTGGTTTCCGGGCGTCGCTTTGCGAACCCGACTAGCTGTACCCACCGGGTCCCGCTGTTTCAAGGCGGGTCAACCACGGTTAGTTCCACGGGGCCCTGGAGACGCGGCCGGTTTGTAAAGCCTCCAGTGGCCCTGCTGGGGCTCGAACCGGCGACCTGAAGGACTTTGTCTCAGGCCTTTACCAGCTGAGCTACCCCTCAGGGTTACTATTATTGTGCTAATACATCAAAATAGGGCGGAAATATTTGAATCAGATGAGCGGGTATCACTTGAGTTTGGACCTTCAAGTCAAAAGAGCCATGGTCTTGAATTGGTTTTTTAAAAACTTATAAGCGAGAGCCGAGAATTAAGGCCTCATTTGTTTACTTACTAGTCACGATAGCCGTGCGAAGCACGGCCCAATAACATTAATTTTTATATTGATTAATTATATTTTCTCTATTTTATATTAATTGTTTTCTCTATTTCATATAAACTGAATTTTGTGGGGAGTTTTTCATTGTTCAAAATTTAAGATGGATGTTTAAATTTTTTTCATATTTATTGTTTCCTTTAATTAAGTTTTATATTTTCTAGAAGATAAATTGCATTACTTACAAAGTTATATTTATGATTTTTCAAAGGACAATAGTGGAAAGTATGATTTAAATTATGTTTTTTTATACCACATATTCATATTTAAATGCATTGCTATTTTAAGGTGAGCTAGAAAATAAGTTATGAGTTATTATTCAAAATTGAAACAAAACTTCTAATTAAATTTGAAATTTTCACAATTAAACACTAAATTTCAAAATAAAGTAAAATTTATTTTGCTAAAGTGTGAATCGTAATTTTTATATCCAAATGGATAATTTAGAAGTGAAAAGAAATGAGCGACTGCAAAAAACAATTTTTTTGTCTTGTTCATGTCAACAAAAAGAACACGCAATTGCTACAGTATGAAAAAATAGTAGAAAGTTGTCAAATATTTCCTGTGTTCACTTTTATTTGTCTACTATATAGTAATATCTTTTTACTTTTACTTTTCACTTCTAATGTATCAAAAAAAAAATTCATATTTTATCCTCAATATTAATTACTTATTTTTCAAATTACTTTTCAAAATCTAAGAGAAAATTATAATAATATACTTTATATTAATCATTAATTTAGTAATGATTTATAGTGATTAATTTCACAATGTTTTTTAATAAAAATTAAATTTTGAATAAGAAAATAGAATTAAATTTGATGAATATGTGAATATTTTTTGGCTATAATTAAACGAAGGATGTAAAACATTGTTAAAGCCCAAAATTCATGTAGTATTATGTCATTTGGCAACAGTAAATTAGCTTTTACATGTGACACGACACATGTAAGAATAAATTTGAGACAACCCAATCTTAGGTGGAAGGATAAAATAGGAAAGATAGAAATATAGGCATAAAAAGGTTATAGCTAGACTGCTAGATTTCTTTCTATCCAATCAAAAATTTCATTACAAGTTAAATGATAGAAATACCCTTATAGACTTAAGCAGGCATGTTGATGGAGTGGTGCCTGCTTAGTCCTATTCGCATTTCTTATATAGTTATCGACGGAGAACTAAGAGTCAGAGCTAAAAAGGATTCTATAATTTCGAACAAATTATACACTAATTAAATTAAAGTAGAATAAAAGAAATAAATTTTTGAATTTTTCCGAAACACGCTAAAGCAGGTGTGCCGATTTTAAAAATCTTAGCTAAAAAGGATTTCATAATTTTGAAAAAATTATACACTAATTAAATTAAAGTAGAACAAAAGAAATAAGTTTTTCTTAAAAAAAATTATGAAACACGCTAAAGGAGGCACGTCGATTTTAAAAGTCATAGCTAAAAAGGATTCCATAATTTCAAAAAAATTATACACTAATTAAATTAAAGTAGAACAAAAGAATTTGATTTTTTTTCAGAAACATGCTAAAGCAGGCACGTCGATGGAGAACTAAAAGTCAGAGCTAAAAACGATTCTATAATTTCAAACAAATTATACACTCATTAAATTAAAGTAGAATAAAAGATATAAATTTTTGAATTTTTTTCCGAAACACGCTGAAGCAGGCACGTCGATTTTAAAAGTTTTAGCTAAAAAGGATTCCATAATTTCGAAAAAATTATACATTAATTAAATTAAAATAGAACAAAAGAAATAATTTTTAAATTTATTTTTCAGAAGACGTTGAAGCTGGCACATCGACGGAGAATGTTTGGTATTTTTCTATAAAATATTTTCTTAGAAAACAAGTGGATTTATTTTCTCACGTTTAGTTGGTGAAAGAAAAGACATTTTCTAAAAAATATCTTTTAGTTTTTGCTTCAGACTAGAAAATACTCTTTAGAAAAATAATTTCTGACCAGAAAATCAACCTCAATAATCGATCTAGGATCCGATCCTGACACTCGAATTAGGATACGACCCCGACAACCGTTCCAAAATCCTACCCTGAGATATGACCCAGAACCTAACCCAGACTTTCGATTCTGAAATATTTTTCATAAATAATTTTAAAAAAAAAAAATTGATGGGGGGAGGGGAAAAGGGGTGCTTGGGGTAGGACTGGTGTAAAAAAAAATTTAAAAATTTGAAATATTTTTCTAAAACAATTTTTTAAAAAGAATTGATGGGGTCGCACGGGGGGCTGAGGGGGTGGTTGGGGTGGCATAAAAATAAAAAAAAATTAATTTGAAATATTTATCAAAAATAATTTTTTTTTTAAAAAAAATTGATTGGAGTGGTCTGGGTGGGAGAGTAGAGGTGACGGGTAGCGTAAAAATGAAAATTTTTAAAAATTTGAAATATTTATCAAAAACCCTGGGTGGGGGAGTAGGGGTGGCGGGTGGCAAAAAAAGGAATGTTTTTTTAAAAAAAAAGAATTGACGAGAGGGGGACTGGGGGTCGTAGGGTTACGGTATAGGATGAGGTAAAATTGAAATTTTAAAAATTTGAAATATTTTTCCAAAATATTTTTCTTGTGTGGGTGTGTGGATGGTAGGGTTTGGATGAGGTAAAACTATTTTTAAAATAATTTTAAATTTTTTATTTTTTTTGGGAGGGGGGGGTGGGGGGGGACTGGTTGGGGGTAGGGGTAAGAAAACAAATATTGTAATTTAAGTATGAAATAATGTTTTGAAAAATGTCTTCCTTAAATTTTTTTAAGGGAAGTCATTTTCCTTAAATTTGAGGAAAACAAGTTGATTTGAAAAATATTTTCCAAAACATTTAAGTCAACCTAACATGGGAAAAATGGAAAACATTTTCCACCAAACACACCCTTAGGCCTCATTTGTTTTCATTAAGATCAAGAGGTCTGAATTTGAATGTGCATTTGAATATATGAGATTTTGTCTATATATCTAAATACTGAATTATTAATACTATTTGTTTTTAAATATATATATATATATATATATTCCAATTTTGACCACTTTTATAGCAGATTATCATTTGGGTTAGAAAATTATGCCTATAGGTGATATGCAATGTTTTGATTTCTCAATCACCTAGAAATTATGTTCATAGGTATTATTAATTTCCAGCATGCTAAACTGTTTAAAATAATTTGTCTTGTTTTAATTTGCCTTTTTGATATTAATTATCAATTGGATCTGCAACTATTTTTGAACATCTTTGCCCGCATTTGTGCCCACTTAAACTGATCCACATTGAGTAATCTGACTAATAATAAATACTGCATTCTGAATAACTTTGGCCACTCAAAATCAGTCTAATAAGATTTTTCTGCACTTGTAATGACTTTCTGCCCTTTTAAAATTAATTCAATTTTATTATATGGAATGTTTGTTTGTTTATGTGCACACACTTAAGCATGACACCTTTCACTAATTATTTGTGTTTGCGAGCATGCTAATTAAAATTTAGAGGCCACTGTGAGATTTTATGTGCTAAATGCTCGTCCAACGTGTTTTGTTTGGTATCTAGAGGGCCTAATTAGGAGCATATATTTTCTTTTAGTCTAAAAACTCCCTAAATAGTAGCTCAATGCCTCTTGGACATTAAGCGGGAATGCTAGGCACCTTTTAGGACGTAATGCATCGGAAGGTAGGGTAGGGATAGTTAGGACCTTTACGGAGATGATGACAATCGACTCAGACTTAAAACGACAAACATTGATTTTGTCTTTCCGAATATTAAGCCAATCGAATAATAAGTCGAGCGTTGAACCGTAAAGTGTGTTAATCTAGATTCCATGGTCTCCTTTTCCTTTTCTTTTTTTATTTGTTTTATAATTATAAATGTTTGGGGTAGTTTAATAAAATAAAATTGTTTCGCCTATCTATTTGTGCATCTTTTGTCTCCTTGCTTATCTCTTATTTTATATTAATGTTTATTTATTTTTATCACCTAGTAAGCATGCTTAATTAAAAATTAAATAAATGAGACCTTAATTTCTACTTGTAACCCCCACATAAATTGTATGAGATACGGTCGGGACCCACATTTGTGGACCTCGAGGGATGCTTAACACCTTTCCCTCGAGGTAATTTGAACTCTTACCCGATCTCTGGTTCGTTGACCTTAAAGTAGATCTAGTTAGGTTAGATAGGTTCTCTAACGCGCCTTAATTCGTTAGGTGGTGACTCTTCAATCCAAACAAAACCCAAAAGAGTTGTTAGGTCGTGCATCGAAAACCATTTTGCGAAAAATGGGGCGCGACAGAATGACGACTCTATTGGAAATTTTAGGTTCTAACAATTACGTGTTTCATTTGATTTATGTGGGGTTTACTTTATTTGCTTATTTCGTTGCTTGTTTGATTATTACAATGTCTAATTGCTATTTATTTCCCTTGCTTATATATTGTATATTTCCATGTTCCACCCCTTTCCCTCTTCCTTATTTGTTTATTTCCATGTTTCGCCCTTTCCCTTTTTCCTTTATGTAAATATTTCTATGTTTAATTCTATATCCCTTCCTTATATGTTGGATTTCTTACATGCTTATATGCTTCTTTCTTTTATTTATGTATTTATTTATTTATTTACTGTTTTTCTTAAACTCGCTTATATGTTACTGATTTCCATCTACATGTTAAGTGTTTACTGCTCTGATAAACGGGCATTCCTCTCATACTTTCCCCATTTGGGAACCTCTTTCTTTTTTATTATATTTTCTAGTGATGGTGTGTGACTTTGCACATCTCACAAAATACTCCTATTCTCTTCAAACATCCTATATTAGAGAGATGGATGAGGCATGACAGATAAAGATAGTTTTACTACCGTGGAACCATGTTCCTTCTCACATAGAACCTCATCAAGTCCGAATCTACCCAACTCTTAGAAATATTAATTAGGTCATACATGTTGCATAAACTTTAGGTGGTTTGACCCTTGGTGTCAATTCACACTCTTAGTAGTCACCTTATCGTCTAAAGGGCCCAGCACCCTTTAGACAAATTGCATATTATGTGTCAATATGATCATAGTAGCTAAATCAAGCCTAATATATGCCAAAATGGACTTTAGAATTTGTTTGTTGTTTGTTTGCAATCATGGCCGCTACCAACTTCCCAAACACGCAAATGGTTGTAAAAGTGAATGATCTTCTGAAAAGATGGTGGGTGAGTATCAAGAAAGACCATAAGTTGAAAATCCACAAACTAGTGGGTGGATTGACCTCTCTTATTTGTTGCTCCTGATCGCTACATGATTATGGCCTTGCTGAAATTCTGGGATCCCGCAAGATTGATCTTCAAATTTAGGGATTTTGAACTAACTCAAACACTTGAGGAAATTAGTGGGTTTGTAAACCTTCCTTGTCATGGGCGTCAAATGATCGTGTCGCATAAGTAATCACCGAAGAAATTCTTGAAGAGTCTAGGGCTAAAGCGCAATCTAGAGAACACTATTCAGAATGCAGAAATTACTTAATTATTGGCTGATTTTAAGGGGGCAGAACACTATTCAAAATGCAGAAATTACTTAACTATTGGCCAGGTTAATTAAGACAGATTAGTTAAATAGGAGCATATTGACAGAAATATTTAAAAGCAGTAGCAGATTATTAATGCTAAATGTTTATTCTAATTGGCAGTTGTTTAGTAGATGCAAAAGTTATCAATTTATTAGCAAGATTTAATCAGGGCGAGCAATAGCAGATGCGGAAAATGATTTAGTAGCTGATTTTAAGTGGCATGACAGTTTATTAAATGCAAAAACTAAATATTTTAGGTAGATTTTAATCAAGCAACAACTTTATTTTAAGACAGTTCATATTAAAATTCAGAGAATATTACTATGCTTATTTTAACTCTTAATAGATAGGGAAATAATGTATGGATAGGTTAGCAATGATTTAGTCAAAGCAGTTCAACTTAATTCTTTATATTTATTTTTTTTACATTCTGAAAATTAGCTAGTTTAAAACTTAGGCATGGTATCTAATCAATTGAACAATCAACAATTTTATACAATAATTATACACGCAAATTATTTATTTAACATTCTAGAAATTAAGCAGAGACCTATAGTCATAACCCAATTAATTAACATGCAAGTTATTAGAATAAAATTTTGACATGCTAAATTTATTTAAATCTGATTAATTAATATTGATTTTATTCTTTTGAGTCTTATAGGCATGGTACTAAGTGTGAACATGCTGAAATCAAATTTAACTCATGAGCATGCTATCCAATACTAAAAATATATAAGATGAAGAAATTATGGATTTCGACACAATTACTATATAAGATTAGTTCACTATTTTAAAATTGATTTTAACACATGCTCATTTGACTACCAATTACAAGATAACTCAACAATTAAGGGTTGATTTTAAGAAAATTTGATATGCTTACCTGATTTTGTGATTTTAGAAATAGGCAGATTATCTATAACAATCACACATAATAAAATAAAATAAGAAAAATAAACAACTAACACGTAAATCCCCTTCCCCTTTAGACGATCCCCCTAAATATATTTCATATTTAGAGAGAGTTAAGTTCATACAAATTATTACAAAACCGAATCAATAATCAAAATACGAATATTAAAATAAAATAAGGAAAAGCTTCAATCCGACATCCCTTCCCATGGCGACTCTTCAAACTCTCAAACTTATATAACTTGCTAAACAAACAATAGGTACAATACTACATAATACTTACAAATTATATGATTATCATGTTTAAACCAAAGTATAACATATAACACATTATAATCAAAATTACGCATATCGAATTCAAACAATTGATGGGAGCAATAAACATAATATCACATATCCAAATGAGAAGAGGAGAAGAAGACTGGCATGTATGCTTCCCTTTTATTTGTTTCAAACGTAAAACAATATTCATAATAGATGATGCAAAATGAAATTTAAATTAATGAGGAAAGCACTAACCAATCAAGCAGAAATATTTATCAGCAATGACAATAAACTCTATCCCAAAACCGACCCGAACACAGCAAAATAAAATGGAGAAGTACTTCTGAGAATATTCACCGGGATTTCTATTTTTCAGAATAAAGAGTATTCTTCAAGATAGAATTCAAACATGTACCAAGGATCCAAAATCAATTCGCAGAGGCCTTAGCCACTTTGTCTTCTATGATTCAACATCCTGATCATAATTACATTGATCCCATTCACATTCATATATATAAGCAACCATCATACTATTTTCATGTTGAGGAAGAGCCTGATGGAAAGCCTTGGCACAATGACATTCGAGGATATTTGAAGAACGGTGAGTATACAAAAGATGCAATAAGTGTACAAAAGAGCACAATTCGGAGGTTAGCGAATCAATTCTTTCTAATTGGAGAAATCCATTATAGAAGGACTCCCGACTTGGGTTTGCTAAGGTGCGTCGAAGCTAGAGAAGCTAGCAGGTTTATTGAAAAGATACATGCTGGAACATGTGGTCCTCACATGAACGATTTTACATTGGCAAAGAAGATTTTGAGATCGGGATATTTTTGGCTAACTATGGAGACATATTGTATTCGCTATGTTCAAAAATGTCACCAATACCAGACTCATGCATATATGATCTGAGTTCCTCCCAACGAACTCCATGTTACTAATTCACCTTGGCCATTTGCAGCTTGGGGCATGGACGTCATTAGTCCAATTGAGTCAGCATCATCCAATGGACACAAATTCATTTTTGTCGCAATTGACTACTTCACCAAATGAGTCGAAGCTACCTCTCACAAGTCGGTGATGAAGAAGGTTGTAGATGACTTCGTAAAAAATAACATTATTTGTAGGTTCGGGATTCCTGAGTCAATCATCACTAATAACGAAACCAACCTAAATAGTGATTTGATGAGATCATTGTGTGAGAAATTCAAGATTAGTCATCAAAATTCTACAACATATAGGCCACAAATGAATGGGGCAGTCGAAGCTGCAAACTAGAACATCTAGAGGATACTGCGCAAGATGATCGACAATCACAAACATTGGCATGAAAAGCTATCATTTGCATTGTTGGGATATCGTACTACCATCAGAACTTCTACTGGGCTACACCTTACTTTCTAGTATATGGTAATGAAGCTGTGATACCTGCTGAAGTAGATATACCATCTCTAAGGATTATTCAGGAAGCGGAGATAAGTGATGCTAAATGGATAGAAGTTCGGTTGGAGAATCTGGCATTAATAGACGGAAGAAGGATTAACGTTGTCTGTCATGGTCAACTCTATCAAAATATAATGGCCTAGCTTTCAACAAGAAGGTTAGACCCAGACATTTCTCACCCGGGCAACTGGTTTTGAAGCATATTTCCCAAATCAAGATGAAGCGAAGGGTAAATTCTCACCAAACTGGCAAGGACCATACATAGTCTCTTGGGTGTTGACAGGCGGAGCACTCATACTTGTAGAAATGGATGGAGAAGTTTGGCCCAACTATCAACTCAGATGCTGTGAAGAGATATTACATTTTAGTTTGCTTCATGCTCTTTTACTTTGTATTGGAACTACATCAGACCTGACTCCCGTTTAAGAGGGGATACATAGGCGTTTCTATGGAGTTCGGTCTTATCATAATAAAAGTTTCATTTTCCCCTTTGACTATCTAACTAGGCAGAATTTTTTAGAGGGCCTAAAAAATTCTATCAGAAAGACATATTCTTGCAAGTCACAATAATGGGGCAGAATTTTTAAGAGAAACTAAAAAATTCCATCAACAACATTTCTTGTCGCAAATCAGTAACTGAGGCAGAATTTTTGAGAGGGTCTCAAAAATTCCTTCAAAGAATATTTTTCACACAAATCAGAACTAGGGCAGAATTTTTGAGAGGATCCCAAAAATTCATGGCAATCAAGCTACAATCTACAACAAAGATCAGAATAACAAAAGTTTTCCTGGGGCAGAAAGTGTTAAAGCGTATCAAATTCGAAAGGACCTTTCTCAATCAGGATGATTGTAAAGTCTCAAATTGTGCCATAGTAAAAAATTCAACAATACATTTTACAAATTAATATTTTCAAAAGCTTTTTTCAAAACTCTTTCTCCCCCTCTATTTACATTTTCCTCAAAGAAAATGCCCGGAAAGGTCTGGATGGCAAGTCAAATGGAGCACGCCGGTCCAAGCAGATCAACCGCCCCATTTATAAACTCACATTTTTTCTTTGAATACAGGAAAGACAAGTACATATACAAAAGCAGCTTCAACATCACTTCAAGAATCGATATACCACTATATTAATCCCGACAATCGCCAGTCAATGATACCATGTCCTTCCAATAGGAAAGGGATCAAGCTACATAATGTTGAGCTCGAAAATTGCCAGCAAATGACACAATATCCTTCTGACAAGAGGAAAGGCCAAGCTCATTACTCAACCCTTCTGACATACGAAGGTCTAAGATGCTTCATGCTCTCAACTATTACATCGTGCTCGAGATTGCATGTGCCCGATACTGCATGTGCTCGAAATTGCATTGTGTCCGAGAATAACATCGTGGACGAGATTGCATTATGCTCGAGAATTGCATTGTGCCCGAGAATGCATTGTGCTTGATATTGCATGTTCCCGATATTGCATTATGCCTAGAGATTGCATGTGCCCGATGTATGAGCTCGAGATTGCATTGTGCCCAAGGACTGCATGTGCCCAAATACATCTGTATAGAGTTACTATTGAATCAAGCCACAAGATGCTCGAATTACATCAAAACATATACGCTCTCTTACTCATTATTTATATTTCGAAGGCGTCATAGTCTAAAGGCATCATCTTTCATGGCCTGCTGAGATCATTTCATGGCCTAAGGATTTAATTTCTGTCTATCATGATCCGATGGTGTCATGGTCTAAGGGCATCATTTTCATGGCCTACAGACAACATTTTCATGACCTGAGGATATAATTTTGTGTATCATGGCCCTAGACACCATAGCCTAAGACATAATCTTCATAATCTTAATGCAAATATCATGGTCGATATGGGAAATTGCATCATGTTTAAATTTACCGTTCATTTAATATATTTGCTCTAATAACTTTATTTAGTCGTATCACAAGCTACATATTTGCAGAGACTAATGTATTCAGATAAGATCAACTGCCCTCTCAAACACGATTATCATGCCAATATCCATCGCAACAAAGGCCCTCTCAATTCTTTGCTACTCGTATTACTGCTTTTCATCTGATCTTTTGCTTAAAATGGAAATCGCTTTGTCATTCTCTTCTCGCTACTCTAATCCTATCCATTCAAGCCGATATCGTTCCCATTTGAATATCATACCGCCTTTTCAATTTTAGGATCTTCGTTTGTTCCTAAATCTAGAACTACACACGACTTGATTCTCGTATAACTAGAGATATGTAGGCGACTTAATACCAAAGTCTCGGTCGTACCCCTTTCCAACCTTATATCATTTCAATTGATCCCACTGACATCTCTCGTCGGTCGGACAAAATCGGCTACTAAGTCAGTGTTGGTTGTCCGACAATTCATTCTTCATTCTCAAGCAACTAAGGGGCAGTTGTTGACACCTAATTTTGACCGACCTATAACCTTTTCGGGAGTGCTATTCGATTAAATACGTATTTTTAAAATATATTTTTGGTTTAAATTTTAATCAATTTTGCCTAAAAAGTATATATTTTAGTATGATTTTAAAAAAATTATGGTACTTATTATTAAATTATTGGGATAATTTCAGAAACCTCCCCTCAGGTTTCTCTCTGTAACACTCACCTCCCTCATGGTTTACAATATTATACTTACCTCCCTTATTTTAATTTATTTGTAACAATTCTTTTAGCCTATTTATTATTAATGTACAAAATCATAATTTGACCAAATTGCCCTTTTAAATATACCCATTGTTTAATTAATTTATAAACATCTTTTCTTAAGAATTACTTTAGCAAAAAAAAAAAAGAACTCATTACATGACTTTAATATTTTTTATAAATTAACTTTAAAATAATGCTAAATTGGGGTTTTATTCTTTGTGAGTACCGTATATTTACTCTATATATAATATATTTAGAAGTTCTATTATGCATGAAATTCGTCATTCAAAGGTAATTTAGTGATTATGACGAGAGAAAGAGATGGTAGAGATAATTGCAACGACTTATTTCAAATTGGTGATAAAATGTATTTCTGTTTTTCTTTCTCTGTATTAGGGTTGATTTAATGCTTATTATTCATCATTTTTATTAGTTTCTGGGTGAATTAGAAATAGAGATTAAAGTTTCAAAGATTTTAATGAACAAAGTGAAAATATACGGCTGATTTTTTGAGCAGAAAAAACAAAAAGAGGAAGAAGGTGGAACTAGTATTTTCCAAGAAAATTCTCAATGATCTTTTAACCAAGGGAATTAGGTTTTATTTTAAAAGAATTTGTAAGTGAAGATATTCATAAACTTAATTGATTATATGGGGTAAATTAGTCATACTTTAGTATTTTAAATTAATAATAAATATGTTTAAAGAATTGTTACAAATAAATTAAAATAAGGGAGGTAACTGTAATATCGTAAATCACGAGAGATGTGACTGTTACGGAGTAAAACATCAAGGGAGGTCTATGAAATTATCCCTAAATTATTTTATTATTATATTTATCAATAGTTAAACTCGAAATAATTACTTTATTTAAATGTTTTAAAAAACTTAGATGTGTATAATTTATATGAAAATATTTTAATATGTGTAGTATTTTATTAATTGAATAGCATTTCCATAATTTTCCTCCCAATCATTTAAATTTTAGCCATTTCTGTTCTAACTCCTTTCAATTCTAGCCTATTCAATTCCAATTTTATTTTAATAGTAACCACCCTTTCATTTAAATTCTAGCCAATTTTATTTCAATTTTGGCCATTCCAAATCCAATCCAATCTGATTTAAAACCCCATCTTTTAATCCTAACCATCGATCCCGTTCTATTCAATATAAACCACTCATCTCAGTTTAATCTAGCGGATGAGATTAAGACTCTTTTACCTTCCATATTTGACCTAAAAAAGATCCCAAAACCTAATTCTTTTCATTCTCTCCTCTCCTCTTTGAAATCCGCCGCATCCCCTCTCATCTCTTTTATCGGCGAGGCCACCGAAACCAAAAGCAGCCAGCGACACTGGACAAGGCAGCGGCGAGCCAGCTCCGAGCAAGCGTTGTTCTGACTAGCAGCTCCGAATAGCTAGTGAGAGATGCAGCCGGGCATCGCCGCCCCTCTCTTCTCCCTCGCCTCGTGAACCAGGCGACCAGTGAAATCCACCGGAAACCAGCAGCCCCAACGCCTCCCTCCGCCTCTTTCTTTCTGACGAAGACGAAGAAATAACAACTCCAACGACCTGCGAGAATTCGACCAAGCAAGCTCCGGTGAAGTCCAAGCTTTGGGTCGTTAGATGGATCTCGACAGATCCATCTTTGGTATTTTTAAATCAATCTTTACTTCGTCTATTCAACCCTATGTTGTCACTACTTTGATTATAATTTTATGATTGTTTTATATTGCTTGTTGATCGAATGATAGGCATTTGTTCATGATTACACATAAATTTCTGAAATTGATAGCCTATTGAACCTACACTTGTTTCAACTGGAGCTTGTTTGGAGGTTTACTAATTTATTTCATAAGTGTTTCAAAATCTGTCTGTTATTAGCTGATTTTATTTGCTCACTGATCTCTGTATATTCTCAGTATTTTCAGGCCCTAATTAATCTTTACATTTTATTTAAATTAGTATTAAAATAAATTCTAGTTTAATTATGGTACAAACTGCTTGATAATTGATTGATTGAAGCTTATTTATGGCAAGGTTCAATACATTTGATTCCTTGTGATTTCTGAATAACTGTTAGTATATTATTATTTATGGTATTGATTTGTCTTCCGTGTGTATTTTAGTGTTCTTCTCGTATATAAGTGTAAGACAGATCCTTAATTACTCCGGTTATATGGTAAACTCATTGATACATGGATGTTGATATTTGACTGTAAGAGGTAATTATTCTCTTTCCTTTAAACACTTATTATTTGTCTTACTTGATTTTTTGCATATTATATGTTTGTAAATTGATCGTAGTTGCCTTAATTAAGATAGGAAGATTCTTACCTAAATCTATTTTGGGTAAAAATGGTCGATTGATTGCTTTATTGATTAATTAATTGAGTCGCTTTACTTTAGTTAAGTTTGAACATATTTCTTAATTGCTCTATTTTTGGTAAAATGCCTGCCGATCACAGCCTTAATAAATTATTGGTTTTTATTCTTTTTGGGTAAATAAATTTTATTTGTTTCCTTTCTTGGACCGACTATTGCTTCCTGTTTAATAAGGAAAATTTTGATTGAATCAATTAACTCCTTGTCCTTATTTGCTCGTCTTTAGTGACTATAAAAAGGACCCCCTCCCTTCATTATTTATTCATGCTTACATTATTTACTCTGGAATACTTTAAGAAAGATATTACTCTCGAAAAAAAGCAAAATAAAGAACTCTCGAAAAGTTTGAGCATTCTCCCATGTTGTTTTGTTATGTTCGGGTCGATTATTGGATTTAGAGTGTCTTCATTACTGTTTTCTTTAACTGCTTAACCGGTCAGTGACTTTCATATAAATTTAATTTTCTGTTCTGCATCATTATTTATTTATTGTTATGAATAAGTTAAAAAAATGAATATTGATAAATTAAAGGAAGCATCCGGGTCAGTTTTCTTCTCCTTCTCTACATGTGTGATTGTATATGTGTAATTTGTTGCTAAAATAAGTGTATGTATGGCTTATGCTGTCTAGGTATATAAAATAGATATTATTATGTGTGTTTTGTTTTATATTGCTTTCTTTTAGCAGGGGTTTGAACATTAAGTTCAAGACATGAAGAGTCGCCTAGGATGGAATGCCAGATAGATTTAGTTTCTATTTAAATGTTCTTGCGGATGTATTAAGTCGTTTTATTTCTTCTTTATTTCGGTTTGTAAGCTATTGTATACACTCTAACTCAGCTCTACATATATAATATATATATTTGGGGGGATCGCCTAAGGGGGGAGGGGAATATGTGCTAATTGTTTACTTTTCTTTTGTTTATTTTATTACTTGTGATTGTTGAATATAATCTGTCTATATTAATTAATCATAAAAGCGGATGAATAAGGTATATGGTCTCCTAAATAATCGATCTAAAATCAAGCACTGGTTTATTTATAACTTCATCCTATTCGAATCTGAAGTCAATCAACATGTAATCAAATACCCCAATACTTAAAATCTGGAAGCGTGTTTATTTGATATTATTAATGTTTTTTTTTTCTGTGTAAATAGTTGTCTAATATTTTTAGCATGTTAAGAACTGAAGCAATTTTTGTTTAGCATATTTTCTGTCCACTATTACAAGTTCTGCAACGAAATTATTTTCTGCAACTTAGAACAAACCAATAACTATTGCCTGCATGTTATAATTAAATAAAATTAGTGCATTACTATTTTCTGCTTTGTTAGTGCTTAAATATTTCTTGCCTGTTTAAGAGTTATAGCAGTATGGTAATAATTTAACTAAAATCTGAACTGTTTCAAATGCTTGCTTGCTTATGTTA
The DNA here is from genome assembly GCF_900185275.1 of Solanum verrucosum. Classification (NCBI taxonomy): domain Eukaryota; kingdom Viridiplantae; phylum Streptophyta; class Magnoliopsida; order Solanales; family Solanaceae; genus Solanum; species Solanum verrucosum. The sequence goes on from NW_026020130.1 coordinate 830,996, forward strand.
ATTAATTAGTCTAAGTAAATCAACATGTTTTAATAACTTGATCCTATCAGTTAACTAATCAAGTTCTAATAAATTTGCAACATGTTAATCATTTAGAAACCATGCCTATATGTTTTCTGAATATTACTAATTTTCAGCACGTTCACACTTAGAAATCATGCCTAAAGATTAAATTTATTTTATATGTCATTTGGGGTTAGAAAATCATGTCTATAGGTGCTATGCAATGTTTTGATTTCTCAATCACCTAGAAATTATGTTCATAGGTATTATTAATTTCCAGCATGCTAAACTGTTTAAAATAATTTGTCTTGTTTTAATTTGCCTTTTTGATATCAATTGAATCTGCAACTATTTTTGAACATCTTTGCCCGCATTTGTGCCCACTTAAACTGATCCACATTGAGTAATCTGACTAATAATAAATACTACATTCTGAATAACTTTGGCCACTCAAAATCAGTCTAATAAGATTTTTCGGCACTCGTAACGACTTTCTACCCTTTTAACATTAATTTAATTTTGTTATATTGAATGGTTGCCTATTTATGCACACACACTTAAGCATGAGACCTTTCACTAATTATTTGTGTTTGCGAGCATGCTAACTAAAATTTAGTGGCCACTATGAGATTTTATGTGCTAAATGTTCGTCCAACGTGTTTTGTTTGGTGTCTAGAGGGCCTAATTAGGAGCATATATTTTCCTTTAGTCTAAAACCTTCCTAAATAGTAGTCCAGTGACTATTGGACATTAATCGGGAACACTAGGCACATTTTAGGACATAATGCATGCGGAAGGTGGGGTAGGGGCAGTTAGGCCCTTTACGGAGATGATGACAATCGACTCAGGCTTAAAACGACAAACATTGGTTTTTTCTTTCCGAATATTAAGTCGACCGAATAATAAGCTGAGCGTTGATCCGTAAAGTGTGTTAATCTAGATTCCATGGTCTTCCTTCCCTTTTTCCTTTTTATTTGTTTTATAATTATAAATATTTGGGGTAGTTTAATAAAATAAAATTATTTCGCCTATCTGTTTGTGCATCTTCTGTCTCCTTACTTATCTCTTATTTTATATGAATGCTTATTTATTTTTATCACCTAGTAAGCATGCTTAATTAAATATTAAATAAATGAGACCTTAATTGCTACTTGTAACCTCACATAAATTATATGAGATACGACCGGGGCCCACATTTGTGGGCCTCAAGGGATGCTAAACACCTTTCCCTCGAGGTAATTTGAACCCTTACCCGATCTCTGTTTGTTGACCTTAAGGTAGATCTAGTTAGGTTAGATAAGTGCCTAACATGCCTTAATTCGTTAGGTTGCGACTCTTCAATCCAAAAAAAACTCAAAAGAGTTGTTAGGTCGTGCATTGAAACCTGTTTTGCGAAAAATGGGGCGCGACAGAATGACTACTTTGTTGGGGATTTTAGGTTCTAACCATTATGTGTTTCATTTGATTTATGTGGGGTTTACTTTATTTGTTTATTTCGTTGCTTGTTTGATTATTACCATGTCTAATTGCTATTTATTTTCCTTGCTTATTTGTTTTTCCTATTTATTGTATATTTCCATGTTCCACCCCTTTCCCTCTTCCTTATTTGTTTATTTCCATGTTTCGCCCTTTCCCTTTTTCCCTTATGTGAATATTTCTATGTTTAATCCCATATTCTATTCTTATTTGTTGGATTTCTTATATGCTTATAGGCTTCTTTCTTTTATTTATGTATTTATTTATTTACTATTTTCCTTAAAATCGCTTATATGTTACTGCTTTCCATCTACAAGTTTAGTGTTTACTGCTTTGATAAACTGACATTCTGTTTATACTTCCCCCAATTGAGACCTTCTTCCTTTTTATTTATTTATATTTTCTAGTGATTGTGTGTAACTTTGCACATCTCACAAAATACTTCTATTCTCTTTAAATATCCTATATTAGAGAGATGGCAGATGCGAATAGTTTTACTACCGTGGAACCATGTGCCTTCTCGCATATAAACTCGTAAAGTCCGTAATCATTTAACTCTTAGAAATCCTAATTAGGTCATACATGTTGCATAAAGCTTAGGGGGTTTGACCCTAGATGTCAATTCACACTCTTAGTAGCCACCCTATCGTCTAAAGGGCCCAACACCCTTTAGAAAAATTACATATTATGTGTCAATGTGGTCATAATAACTAAATCAAGCCTAATATATGTCAAAATGGAGTTTATAATTTATTTGTTGTTTGTTTGCAGTCATGGTCGCTCCCAACTTCCCAAACACGTAAATTGTTGTAAAAGTGAATGATCTTCTGGAAAGATGGTGGGTGAGTATCAAGAAAGACCATGAGTTGAAAATCCGCAAATTAATGGGTGGATTAACCTTTCTTTTATTTGTTGCTCATGATCGCTACATGATTATGGCCTTGCTGAAATTCTAGGAGCCCGCAAGATTGGTCTTCAAATTTAGGGATTTTGAGCTAATTCCAGCACTCAAGGAAATTAGTGGGTTTGTAAACCTTCCCTATCAGGGGCGTCAAATGATCGTGTCGCACAAGCAATCACCGACGAAGTTCTTGAAGAGTCTAGGGCTGAAGCGCAATCTGGAGAACACTATTTAGAATGCAAAAATTACTTAATTATTGGCTGATTTTAATGGGCAGAAAACACTAACTTATTAGCTGATTTTAAGGGGGTAGAACACTATTTAGAATGCAGAAATTACTTAATTATTGGCCAGTTTAATTAAGACAGATTAGTTAAATAGAAGCATATGGGCATAAATATTTAAAAGCAGTAGAAGATTATTAATGCTAAATGTTTATTGTAAGTGGCAGCTGTTTAGTAGATGTAGAAGTTATCAATTTACTAGCAAGATTTAATCAGGGCGAGCACGTAGCAAATGCGGAAAATGATTTAGTAGTTGATTTTAAGTGGCATGGTTGTTTATTAAATGCAAAAACTAAATATTTCTGGCAAATTTTTATCAGGCAACAACTTTATTTTAAAACAGTTCAGATTAGAATTCAGAGAATATTACTATGCTTATTTTAACTCTTAACAGATAGGGAAATAATTTATGGATAGATTAGCAATGATTTAGTCAAACAGATCAAGTTAATTCTTTATATTTTTTTTTACATTCTGAAAATTAACTAGTTTTAAACATAGGCATGATATCTAATCAATTGAACAATCAACAATTTTATACAAAAATTATACACACAAATTAATTATTTAACATTTTAGAAATTAAGCAGAGACCTATAGTCATAACCCAACTAATTAACATGCGAGTTATTAGAATAAAATTTTGGCATGCTAGATTTATTTAAATTTGATTAATTAATATTGATTTTATTCTTTTGAGTCCTATAGGCATAGTACTAAGTGTGAACATGCATGCTGAAATCAAATTTAACTCATGAGCATGCTATCTAATACTAAAAATATATACGATGAACAAATTATGGATTTCGACATAATTAATATACAAGATCAGTTTACTATTTTAGAATTGATTTTAACACATGCTCATTTGACTACTAATTACAAGATAGCTCAACAATTAAGGGTTGATTTTAAGAAAATTTGATATGCTTACCTGATTTTGTGATTTTAGAAATAGGCAGATTATCTAGAACAATCACACATAATAAAATAAGATAAGAAAAATAAACAATTACTCCGTAAATCCCCTCCTCCTTTAGACGATCCCCCCAAATATATTTCATATATAGAGAGAGTTAAGTTCATACAAATTATGAAAAAATCGAATCAATAAGCAAAATACGAATATTAAAAAAAAATAAGGAAAAACTTCAATCTAACATCCCTTTCCATGGCGACTCTTCAAACTCCTAAACTTATATAACTTGCTAAACAAACAATAGGTACAATACTAAATAATACTTATAGATTATATGATTATCATGTTTAAACCAAAGTATAACATATAACACATTATAAGCAAAATTACGCATATCGAACTCAAACAATTGATGGGAGTAGTAAACATAACATCACATATCCAAAGTAGATGAAGACTGACTTGTATGCTTCCATTTTATTTGTTTCAAATGTAAAACAATATTCATAATAGATGATGCAAAATAAACTTTAAATTAATGAGGAAAACACTAACCAATCAAGCAGAAATATTTATCAGAAATGAAGATAAACTATATCCCAAACCGATCCGAACAGAGCAAAACAAAGTGGAGAAGTACTTCTGAGAATATTCACCGGGATTTCTATTTTTTAGAATAGAGAGTATTCTTCAGGGTCTGGGGAAAGAATAGGGAAGGTTATTTCACTGTATTTTTTAATTCAAACATGTACCAAGAATCCAGAATGAATTCGCAGATGCCTTAGCCACTTTGTCTTCTATGATTCAACATCATGATCATAATTACATTGATCTCATTCACATTCATATATATGAGCAGCCAACATACTGTTTTCATGTTGAGGAAGAGCCTGATGGAAAGCCTTGGTATAATGACATTCGAGGATATTTGAAGAACGGTGAGTATACAGAAGATGAAACAAGTGTACAAAAGCTCACAATTCAGAGGTTAGCGAATCAATCTATTTCTAAGTGGAGAAATTCTTTATAGGAGGACTCCAAACTTGGGTTTGCTAAGGCGCGTCGAAGCTGGAGAAGCTAGAAAGTTGATTGAAGAGATACATACAGGAACATGTGGTCCTCACATTAACGTTTTTACATTGGCTAAGAAGATTATGAGATCGAGATATTTTCGTCAATGTGGTCATAATAACTAAATCAAGCCTAATATATGCCAAAATGGAGTTTAGAATTTGTTTGTTGTTTGTTTGTAGTCATGGTCGTTCCCAACTTTCCAAACACGCAAATGGTTGTAATAGTGAATGATATTCTGAAAAGATGGTGGGTGAGTATCAAGAAAAACCATGAGTTGGAAATCCGCAAACTACTGGGTGGATTGGCCTTTCTCTTATTTGTTGCTCTTGATCGCTACATGATTATGGCCTTGCTGAAATTCTTAGATCCCGCAAGATTGGTCTTCAAATTTAGGGATTTTGAGCTAACTCCAACACTTGAGGAAATTAGTGGGTTTATAAACCTTCCCTGTCACGGGCGTCAAATGATCGTGCTGCACAAGCAATCACCGAAGAATTTCTTGAAGAGTCTACGGCTGAAGCGCAATATGGAGATAGATTGTTTAGATTCTGGATGGTTTTCATTTGAATTTTTGTACTCGCGTTTTTGTGACAAGAATGGTCATAAACATTTCAATAAAGTGTTTGGTTGCTCTGCTAGACAATGGAAAAAATATCATTTGAGAGCTTTCGCCATCGCACTACTGCGTTCCTTAGTCTTTCCTATGCATGGAGGGAAAATTAGCACTACATTGGGTTATGTGGTTCACATGTTAGCTCAATGAGGACCAAATCCTACCAAGACTATAATGCCCATGATACTTACAGAAATAATAATGGCATTATCCGCATGCGCCAATAGTAAGATATTTTGAGGGTTGCAATCTTTTGTTACAACTGTGGGCTACCAAACACTTTTACAAGAGGCGTGGCATGGTAGACATCTTCGATGACATGGGAAATAAAATCTTTAGTCACCCACAAGGATGTTGCGTTTCTCCCCCAGTAGGAACGAAATATTGGTTTATGTATCTAATAGAGCAGTCTAGTAATCAAATCCAATGGAAATATCAGTGGTTAGGGTCTCGTCGCGCCATGGTTAGAAAACATGAGCTCTATTTCATCGAGCTTATTGGCCTAAATGGGGTTCAACCATATGCACCACTCCGAGTCCTCTACCAATTCGGACAAGTCCAAATGATACCTTTACGATCTCATATGGGCCACTATGGGTATAAGTTTAGGCCAAAAATGCCACAAGTTTACACCATACTGCAAAGTTGGGAATGAGTGTTGACTATCGACATCCGAGAACATCGACCCTACTGCACACCCGAGTATTACGTATGGATCTTGGAGGATGCTGAGCATAAGGACTTAAGCGAATGAGGCCTTCCTGGTTTTGGTGATGAAATGGAAAAAATGTGGGCACACAATCTTCTGAACAATGATTATGACATGACCCCGAAATTAAGAGAGCAGATTGCACCAAACATTGGAGACCAATATTTTTGAAGTTCTTTTTTTAGGATTTTATTTCCCCATGTTTTCCCTAGCCCTTTAGTTTACTTCTAGTTTTGCTTTAGTCTATGATGTAATAAATTGAATTTATTCAATCTATATAAAGATATTTTTCCCTTTAATTCTCTAACTCTAAGCTCCAAGTTGGCAAATAAGGCTTGAAATTAATTATTGTGCATCACTTATATGTCGTCTTAGGCTCAATGAGGTCCCTTGAATTTAGGGCGTTTATTGCAAACAATGTGCTATTACTATAATTTTGCTCTAATCTCTAACATCTTTTTTCTGTTGATTCTGTTGTTTTCCCATTCCTTAAGGTTGATTAGTCTTCCACTCTGTCCCATATAAGATCTAAAGGGACCCCCCTTCTCATCCTCTTCATAGGGCAAGCTACAAGGACAAGGGTAAAATGGTTGACAACAACAGCACCAACGAAATGGTTGAGACTTCTAAAGGAGGACAACTTTCAAATTATCTTGTCCTAAGACTTGAGCGCAAAATCCTGGAACTAGAGGAAGAAGTGGCCAACATGCGCGAGTTGGCTAAGTTGTCCATTTCTCTCGGAACTCCTTTTGGGGAAAATATAGACAACCTCCCTCTCACTAACCAAACGATTTTACCAAACAAACCTCCACTCAATATAACCCGACCTAATCCCACTCAGTCAAATATTTTCCCACCACTTCATAACCAAAATACCCAAGTCCCACTTTATCAATACAACCACCAAAATAAGCCAAGCGTTCGAGAACCAATTCCAAACCATAATGCAAAAGCTTCATACACTCCGGGAAATCACAACCTTTACCCCATATATGTGGAAATCGCTCCAGTTACCTATGGCTACCATGAATCATAGTCCTCCCAAAAAGCTCTTCTGATAAAAGCCCTGACCGAAAGATTGAATAATTTGGCCAACAGAGTGCAACATGTAGAAAGAAGCAAGAGGTTGGGAGGACTGAGCTATGAGGATTTGTGCATGCACCCCAACGTAGAACTACTTGAAGGATACAATCTTCCAAAGTTTGAAATGTTCAATGACATTGGAGATCCCAAAGCCCACCTGCGAATGTATTGTGACAAACTTGTAAGGGTGGGAAGAGATGAGAGGATACACATGAAATTGTTTATGAGGAGTCTCACCAGGGAGGATCTATCATGGTATATTGAACAAGACCCTCGGAAATGGGTTGAGTGGGTGGACATGGCCACAAACTTCATGAACAGGTTTGGATTAGTGTAGAGAATGCACCCGACTGGTTCTACATCTAAAACTTGAAGAAAAAGCCAGTGAATCCTTCAGGGACTACGTCATAAGATAGAGGTCTGAGGCATCTAGGGCCAGACCACCTATGGAGGTATCTCATATAAAAGATTATTTCATCCGCGCCTAAGTGCCACAATATTATGACAGGATGATGCTCGTGGCTGAGAAGAGTTTTGTTGATTTCATCAAACTAGGTGAAAGAATTGAAGAGGGCATAAAAAATGGGACTATCATCAATCTGGAGGCCTTACAAGCTACCAACAAAGCTCTACACTCTGGTGGAATAACAGAAAATAAGAAGAAAATAGGTTCGGTAATGATGGCTCAAGGAACCAAAACCCCTTATAAGTACCAAGCTCCATACCCTCAATCTCCATCTCTGTATTCTCCAGCAGAGCCACTATTTTATCGCGCCCCATTTTTCATAAAAACAGGTGTCGGTGCACGACCTAACAACTCTTTTGGGTTTTGTTGGATTGAAAAGTCGTCACCTAAAAAATTAAGGCGCGTTAGAGCACCTATTTAACATAACTAATTCTTATTAAAGGTCAACGAACCACATATCGTGTAAGGGTTCAAATTACCTCGAGGGATGCTTAACACCTTCCCCTCGAGGTAATTTGAACCCTTACCCGATCTCTGGTTCGTTGACCTTTAGTTAGAATTATTAGAATACTCTTTATTCTACAGAATAGAAATCCAGGTGAATATTGTAAGAAGTACTTCCACTTTGTTTTGTTGTGTTCGGGTCGGTTTGGGATAAAGTTCATCTTCATTGCTGATAAATATTTCTGCTTGATTGGTGAGTGCTTTCCTCATTAGTTTATATTTCGTTTTGCATCATCTATTATGAATATTGTTTTACGTTTGAAACAAATAAAAGGGAAGCATATGGGTCTGTCTTCTTCTCTTCTGGATATGTGATGTTATGTTTATTGCTCCCATCAATTGTTTGAGTTCGATATGCATAATTTTGCTTATAATGTATTATATGTTATACTTTAGTTTAAACATGATAATCATATAATCTGTAAGTATTATGTAGTATTGTACCTATTGTTTGTTTAGCAGGTTATATAAGTTTGGGAGTTTGAAGAGTCGCCATAGGAGCCTTTGCACTACAACTGGCGTTTGGATGATAGCAGTCATTGCTTCTTCTGGCTCGAGTACCCAAACAGATTCCTTCGAATCCAAGATATCACCAACTTCTACCATGTTAACCTGGTGGTTAGGAAGAGGGTTGTTTTCAACATTTGGTGCATGATCATTGAGCTGGATGACCTTTGTATTAATCAGCATTTGAACCTTATCCTTCAAAGCTCTGCAAACTTCAGTAGTATGACCCTTCATCTCAGAATGATAGGCACATACCTTGTTAGGGTCGTACCATTTTTAGCAGACATCTATAGGCAATGCAGGGATTGGGGTAACATAGCCAGCCTCTTTCAACCTCTCATAAAGTTAGGCTATGGATTTGGCCAGAGGGGTATAGTTTTTTTTCGGTTCTTCTTTCATATAGAGGTCTGTTTCGGTAATTTGGTGCTTGAGTGAGTGGTGGAGTTTGGAAGTATACTAGCTGGGCATTATGGACATGATATGAAACTTGCTGGTATTGAGGATGAGCATTTTGATAGTATATTTGCATGGGATAGAGAGATATAGGTTGTAGAGCTGGTCGGCAACATTGAAGTGCAACTGTGGTTTTGCCAGAAGATCATAGACATGATGGCCTGGTTTGGTTTCGAGCTTGGGAAAGGCTTGGGAGCTAGATTACAAGGGATAGTCTAACTCATACAACCCGTTCGTCATTCAACCACTTTTGGCCTGGGATATAAATATACTACTGAGAAGTGGCTTGATTGGCAATCACCTATAGATGGGTACTACTACCCATTGAGGTAGCCCGTGCCACCGTTGCACCAATCATTCCGATCAGCAGGATTCATGGAGGGAATCACTGATGAGATTCTAGAAGATATGAAGGGTTAGTCTTTGACCAAGGAGGAAGGAAAGGGTTGCAATGTCGTGATCAACGAGGAGGAGAAATGGGACCCTAGAGGAAGCAAGGAAAGAAAGATAAGCATCAACAACTGGACCTCAACTCCATCCAGACCTCGTCGGGCATCTGGGTAGCTTTGGAAGATGTTTTTCTATCAAGTTTTAAAAAGTTTTCAATAAACAATTTTCAATTCCAGTTTTCTGTTATTGTTTTGAAATGCTAGTATTATGAAACTCTTGAGTTTTAGCAATAAAGTTCTTTTTTCCCATCTATTTAATATCCTATATTTATTTGTGCGTATTTCTTTCTTCCAGCAAAATCTGTTATAAAAATGTTGAATCTGAGACTATGACATATAATAAGACTGCGCAACTTAACATTAATGACTTAGAAGAGGTCGAGAAAAGTGAAGTCCCCGAAAAGTTAATTAGAAAGGTTGAGGAATTCGTGGAAAAACCCAATCCAAACTTAGTGGAAACAGAGGTGGTACATTTGGGAAATTCGAAGGTAACACAAGAGATCCGAGTAAGCATCCATATGACGGAAGATGACAAGAAGGAGTATACCGAGTGTCTCATAGAGAATAAGGATATTTTTTCCCGGTCCTATACAGACATGACTGGGCTAAGCACTTCAATCGTAGCTCATCGGTTGCCCACTGATCCAACCTGCCCTCCAGTGAAGTAAAAGCTCCGAAAATACAAGCCTGAGTTGAGTTTGAAAATCAAGGAAGAAATATGAAAGCAATTAGATGTTAGAATCCTTCAAGTGATGGAGTATCCAACATGGTTTGCAAATGACGTTCAGTGCCCAAGAAAGACGGAAAGGTCATAGTTTGTGTGGATTATCGGGATCTCAACAAGGCTAGTTCCAAGGATAATTTTCCATTTACCAACATACACATCCTGATTGACAACTGTGCTAAGCATGAAACACAATCATTCGTGGATTGCTTTGCTGGTTATCATCCAATTGAAATGCACAAGGATGATGCTGAGAAAACTTCTTTCATCACACTGTGGGGTGTCTACAACTACAAGGTAATGCCTTTTGGGTTAAAAAATGTTGGGGCTACATACATAAGGGCAATAACTACTCTGTTTAACGACATGATCCATAAGGAAATTGAAGTTTATGTGGATGATGTCATCATTAAGTCGAAGAAGGGTTTGAATCATCTAGATGATTTACGAAAGTTCTTTTCCAGACTGCGCAAGTATAATCTGAAGTTGAATCCTGCATAATATGTCTTTGGAGTTCCTACTGGAAAGCTTCTGTGTTTCGTTTTCAATCGTCGAGGTATAGAATTGAATCCATCGAAAATCAAAGCCAATCGTGATCTTTCTCCACCGAAAATTAAGAAAGCAGTAATGAGTTTCTTGGGACGACTCAACTATATAAGTCGTTTCATAACCCAATCTACTGTTATTTGTGAGCCTATTTTCAAGTTGTTGAGGAATGATGCTGCAGTGAAATGGACAGACGAATGTCAACAATCATTTGACAAGATCAAAGATTACTTGTCCAATCCTCTTGTGTTGGTTCCACCGGAATTTGGTAGGCCATTGTTGTTTTACATATTGGTATTAGATAATGCTTTCAACTGCATTTTGGGGTAACATGACAAAACATGAAAGAAGGAGCAAGCGATATATTACATGAGCAAGAAGTTTACATCATATGAAGCTTGATACTCTGTATTGGAGCGTACCTGTTGTGCTCTAACTTGGGTCACCCAAAAGCCGCGACAATACATCTCCTCGCACACTACTTATCTGATTTCAAGGATGGATCCTCTAAGGTATATCTTTCAAAAACCCATGCCTACAGGTAAACTGGCTAAATAGCAGATACTATTGAGCGAGTTTTACATAGTGTGTGTTGCACAAAAAGCAGTGAAGGCACATGCATTAACGGATCATATGGCGGAGAACCTTGTAGATGATGATTATAGACCGTTGAAGACTTACTTTTTGGATGAGGAAGTAGCTTTCGTGGGGGAAGACATTTATGAAGAATATGATGGTTGGAGGATGTTCTTTGATGGAGCTAAGAATTTGAGTAGATCTGGCATCAGAGTTGTTTTGATCTCACCAACTGGGCATCATTATTCAATACCGGCGAAACTTCCTTTGCTCAAATAACATGGCCGAATATGAAGCTTGCATAGTGGGACTCCGACGGGCGATTGACTTGGATGTCTATGAAATACTGATAATAGGAGATTTAGACTTATTGATTCATCAAGTTTGAGGCGAGGGGGCAACCAAGAATCAGAAGCCGTTACCATACTTGGAGTGCGTGTATAGGTTGTGCAAAAGGTTCATAAAAACTGAATTCAAACATGTACCAAGGATCCAGAATGAATTCACAGATGCCTTAGCCACTTTGTCTTCTATGATTCAACATCCTGATCATAATTACATTGATCCCATTCACATTCATATATATGAGCAACCAACATACTATTTTCATGTTGAGGAAGAACCTAATGGAAAGCCTTGGTACAATGACATTCGAAGATATTTGAAGAACGGTGAGTATATAGAAGATGCAACAAGTCTACAAAAGCGCACAATTCGGAGGTTAGCGAATCAATTCTTTCTAAGTGGAGAAATCCTCTATAGGAGGACTCCCGACTTGGGTTTGCTAAGGTGCGTCGAAGCTGAAGAAGCTAGCAGGTTGATTGAAAAGATACATCACGAACATGTGGTCCTCACATGAACGGTTTTACATTGGCAAAGAAGATTTTGAGATCGGGATATTTTTGGCTAACTATAGAGACAAATTATATTTGCTATGTTAAAAAATGTCACAAATGCCAGACTCATGCATATATGATTCGAGTTCCTCCCAACGAACTCCATTTTACTAATTCACCTTGGCCATTTGCAGCTTGGGGGATGGACGTCATTGTTCCAATCGAGCCAACAACATCCAATGGACACAAATTCATTTTTATCGCAATTGACTACTTTACTAAATGGGTCGAAGCTACCTCTCACAAGTCGGTTATGAACAAAGTTGAAGATGGTTTCGCCAAAAATAACATTATCTATCGGATTCCCTAGTCAATCATCATTGATAACGGAACCAACCAAAATAGTGATTTGATGAGATCATTGTGTGAGAAATTCAAGACCAGTCATTGAAATTCTACAACATATAGACCACAAATGAATGGGGTAGTCGAGGCTGCAAACAAGAACATCAAGAGAATACTGCGGAAGATGATCGACAATCACAAACATTGGCATGAAAAGCTACCATTTACATTGATGGGATATCGTACTACCATTCGAACTTCTACTAGGGCTACACCTTATTTTCTAGTATATGGTAATGAAGTTGTGATACCTGCTGAAGTAGAGATACCATCTCTGAGGATTATATAAGAAGCGGAGCTGAGTGATGCTAAATGGATAGAAGTTCGGTCGGAGAATCTGGAATTAATAGACGGAAGAAGGATTAACGCTGTCTGTCATGGTCAACTCTATCAAAATAGAAGCAGATTTTCCCAAATCAAGATGAAGCAAAGGGTAAATTCTTATCAAACTGGCAAGGACCATACATAGTCTCTTGAGTGTTAACAGGCGGAGCACTCGTACTTGCAGAAATGGATGGAGAAGTTTGGCCCAAACCTATCAACTCAGATGCTGTGAAGAGATATAACATTTAAGTTTGTTTCATGGTCTTTTACTTTGTATTGGAACTATGTCAGACCTGATTCCCATTTAAGAGGGGATACGTAGGCGCTCCTATGGAGTTCTGTCTTATCATAATAAAAATTTCATTTTCCCCTTTGACTGTGTAACTGGGGTAGAATTTTTGAGAGGGCCTAAAAAATTCAAGGACATTTTCTTGCAAGTTACGATACTGGGGTAGAATTTTTGAGAGGAACTCAAAATTCCATTAAAAGCATTTCTTCTCACAAATCAGTAATTGGGGAAGAATTTTTTAGAGGGTCTCAAAAATTCCCTCAAAGAATATTTTCAGCACAAATTAGGACTGGGGCAAATTTTTTGAGAGGATCTAAAAAATTCATGGCAATCAAGCTACAATCTACAACGAAGATCAGAATAACAAAAGTTCTCCGGGGTAGAAAATGTTGAAGCGTATTAGATTCGAAAGGACCTTTCTCAATCAGGATGATTGTAAAGTCTCAAACTGTCCCATAGTCATAAATTCAACAATACTTTTACAAATTATTATTTTTCAAAAGCTTTTTATAAGACTCTCTCCCCCTCCATGTACATTTTCCTCAAAGCAAAAGCTTAGAAAGGTCTGGATGGCAAGTCAAAGGGAGTACGATGGTCCAACCAGATCAGCCGCCCCATTTATAAACTCACAGTTTTTCTTTGAATACAAAAAAGACAGGTACGTGTACAAAAGCAGCTTTAACATCACTTCAAGGATCAATATATCGCTATATTAAGCCCGAAAATCGCCAGTCAATGACACCATGTCCTTTCAATAGAGAAGGGATCAAGCTACATAATGTTGAGCTCAAAAATCGCCAACAAATGGCACAACATCCTTCCGACAAGAGGAAAGGCCACTCTAGTTACTTGACCCTTCCGATAGGCAAAGGTCTAAGATGTTTCATGCTCTCAACTATTACCTCGTGCCCGAGATTGCATGTGCCTGATACTGCATGTGCCCGATATTGCATGTGCTCAAAATTACATTGTACCAGAGATCGCATGTGCCCAAGATTGCATTGTGCCCGAGAATAGCATCGTGCCCTAGATTGCATTTTGCCCGAGATTGCATATGCTCGAGAATGCATTGTGCCTGAGAATTGCATTGTTTCCGAGAATGCATTGTGCTCGGAGATTGCATGTGCCTGAATTACATTGTGCCCGAAGATTGTATGTGCCCGATACTGCATGAGCCTGAAATCGCATTGTGCCCGAGGACTGCATGTGCACAAATACATCTGTACAGAGTTACTATTGAATCAAGCCACAAGATGCTCAAATTACATCAAAACAGATACACTCTCTTTACTCATCATTTATACTCCGAAGGCGTCATAGTCCAATTACATCATCTTTCATGGCCTGCGGACATCCTTTCATGGCCTAAGGATTTAATTTTTGTCTATCATGATCCGAATGTGTCATAGTCTAAGGGAATCATTTTCATGGCCCACATACAACATTTTCATAACTTGAGGATATAATTTTACGTATAATGGCCCTAGACATCATAGCCTAAGACATAATCTTTATAGTCTTAAGGCAAATATCATGGTCGATATGGGAAATTGCATCATGTTTACATTTACCGTTCATTTAATATATTTGCTCTAATAACTTTATTTAGTCGTATCACAAGCTACAGATTTGCAGAGACTAATGTATTCAGACAAGATCAACGGCCCTCTCAGACACGATTATCATGCCAATATCCATCGCAACAAAGGCCCTCTCAATTCTTTGCTACTCGTATTACCGCTTTTCATATGATACTTTGCTTAAAATGGAAATCATTTTGTTATGCTCTTCTCGCTACTCTAATCATATCCATTCAAGCCGATATCGTTCCCATTTGAATATCATACTGCTTTTTCAATCTTGGGATCTTCGTTTGTTCCTAAATCTAGAACTACACACGACCTAATTCTCGTATAACCAGAGATATGTAGGCGACTTAATACCAAAGTCTCGGTCGTACCCCTTTCCAACCTTATATCATTTCAATTAATCACATTGACATCTCTCGTTGGTCGAACAAAACGATTACTAAGTTAACGGTGGTTGCCTGACAATTCATTCTTCAATCTCAAGCAATCAAGGGACAACTGTTGACACCCAATTTTGACCGATCTATAACCTTTTTGAGATTGATATTCTATTAAATACATATTTTTAAAACATATTTCGAGTTTAAAATTTTAATCGATTTTTTCTAAAAGTATATATTTTATTATGCATTATTTATAAAAAATTATGGTAATTATTATTAAATTATTTTATTATTATATTTATCGATAATTAAACTCGAAATAATTACTTTATTTAAATGTTTTTAAAAACTTAGATTTGTATAATTTATATGAAAATATTTTAATATGTGTAGTATTTTATTAATTGAATATCATTTCTTTAATTTTTCTCCAAATCATTCAAATTTTAGCGATTTCTGTTCTAACTCCTTTCAATTCTAGCCTATTCAATTCCAATTTTATTTCAATAGTAACCACCCTTTCATTTCAATTCTAGCCAATTTTATTTCAATTTTGTCCATTTTAAATCCAATCCAATCTGATTTAAAACCCCATCTTTTAATCCTAACCATCGATCTCATTCTATTCAATCTCAACCACTCATCTTAGTTTAATCTAACAGATGAGATTAAACCTCTTTTACCTTTCATATTTGACCTAAAAAAGATCCCAAAACCTAAATGTTTTCATTCTCTTCTCTTCTCTTTGAAATCCGCCGCACCCTCATCTCTTCTCTTTTTTCGACGAGGCCACAGAAACCACAAACAGTCGGCGACACTGGACAATGCAGCAGCAGTGGCGAGCCAACTCTGAGCAAGCATTGTTCTGACCAGCAGCTCCGAACAACCAGCGTGAGTAGCAATCGGGCAGCACCACCCTTCTCTTTTCCTTCGCTTCGCGAACCAGGCGACCGGTGAAATCCACCGGAAACCATTAGCAGCCCCACGCCTCTCTCAACCTCTTTCTTGTTCGGCGAAGACGAAGAAACAACAACTCCAGCGACCGGCGAGAATCCAACCAAGCAAGCTCTGGTGAAGTCCAAGCTTTGGATTGTTAGACGAATCTCGACAGATCCGTCTTTGTTATTTTTAAATCAACCTTTACTTCGTCTATTCAACCCTTTATTGTCACTACTTTGATTATAATATTTATGATTGCTTTATATCACTTGATGCTCGAATGATAGGCATTTGTTAATGATTACGCATAAATTTCTGAAATTGATAGCCTATTGAACCTGTACCTGTTTCAACTGGAGCTTGTTTGGAGGTTTACTGATTTATTTCATAAATGTTTTCAAAATGTGTCAGTTATTAGCTGATTTTACTTGCTCACTGATCTATGTATTCTCAGTATTTTCAGGCCTTAATTGATCTTTACTTTTTATTTAAATTAGAATCAAAATAAATTCTAGCTTAATGATGGTACAAACTGCTTTATAATTAATTGATTGAAGCTTATTTATGACAAGGTTCAATACATTTGATTCCGTATGATTTCTCAGTAACTGCTAGTATATTATTATTTATGGTACTAATTTGTTCTCCCCGTATTTAAGTGCAGGACAGATCTTTAATTGCTCCGGTTATATGGTAAACTCATTGATACAGGGATATTGATATTTGACTGTAAGAGGTAATTATTCTCTTTCCTTTAAACACTTATTATTTGTGTTACTTGATTTTTTGTATATTATTTGTATGTAAACTGATTGTAGTTGCCTTAATTAAAATAGGAAGATTCTTACCTAAATCTATTTTAGGTAAAAAGGTCGATTGATTGATTTATTGATTAATTAATTAAGTCGTTTTACTCTAGTTAAGTTTGAACATATTTCTTAATTGCTTTTTTTTTTTGTAAAATGCTAGCCGATCACATGCATTAATTAATTATTGTTTTTTTTTGTCTTTTTGGGTAAATAAATTTTATCTGTTTCCTTTCTTTGACCGATTATTGCTTCCTGATTAATAAGGAAAATTTTAATTGAATCAATTAACTCCTTGTCCTTATTTGCTCGTCTTTAGTGACTATAAAAAGAATCCCCTCCCTTCATTAATTATTCACGCTTACATTATTCAGTCTGGAATACTATAGGAAAGACATTACTCTCCCCTGCGATTTTGCTTTGTTCGGGTCGATTATTGGATTTAGAGTGTGTCTTTATTGTTGTTTTCTTTAACTGCTTAATCGGTCAGTGATTTTCATATATATTTAATTTTATGTTCTACATCATTATTTATTTATTTTTATGCACAAGTCCAAAAAATGGATATTGTTAAATAAAAGGAAGCATCCGGGCAAGTTTTCTTCTCTTTCTCTATATGTGTGATTGTATATGTGAAATTTGTTGCTAAAATAATTGTATGTATGCCTTATTCTGTCTATGTATATAAAATAGATATTATTATGTGTGTTTTGTATTTTATTGTTTTCTTTTAGCTGGGTGTGAACATTAAGTTCAAGACATGAAGAGTCGCCTAGGATGGAATGCTGAATAGTTTTAGTTTCTATTTAAATGTTCTTGCGGATGTATTAAGTTGTTTTATTTCTTCTTTATTTCGATTTGTAAGCTATTGCATACACTCTAACTCTGCTCTATATATAATATATATTTGACGGGATCGCCTAAGTGGGGAGGAAAATATATGATAATTGTTTACTTTTCTTTTGTTTATTTTATTACTTGTGATTGTTGAATATAATCTATATTAATTAATCATAAAATCGGATGAATAATGTATATTGTCTCCTAAATAATCAATCTAAAATCAAGCATTGGTTTGTTTATAACTTTATCCTATTCGAATTTGAAGTCAATCAACATGTAATCAAATAACCCAGTGCTTAAAATATGGAAGTGGTTTATTTGATATTATTAATGTTTTTTTTTGTGTAGAGAGTTGTCTAATATTTTTAGCATGTTAAGAACTGAATCAATTTTTATTTAGCATATTTTTTGTCCACTGTTACAAGTTCTGCAATGAAATTACTTTCTGCAACTTAGACAAACCAATAACTATTGTCTGCATGTTTTAATTAAATAAAATTAATGGATGACTATTTTTTGCTCTGTTAATGCTTAAATATTTTTTGCCTGTTTATGAGTTAAAGCAGTATGGTAATAATTTAACTAAAATCTGAATTGTTTTAAATGCTTGCTTGCTTATGTTAATTAATTAGTCTAAGTAAATAAGCATGTTTTAATAACTTGATCCTGTCTGTTAACTAATCAAGTTCTAATAAATTTGCAGAATGTTAATCGTTTAGAAACCATGCCTATATGTTTTCTGGATATTACGAATTTTCAGCATGTTCGCACTTAGAAATCATGTCTAAAGATTGAATTTATTTTATATGTCATTTGGGGTTAGAAAATCATGCCTATAGGTGCTAAGCAATGTTTTGATTTCTCAATCACCTAGAATCATGTTAATAGGTATTATTAATTTCTAGCGTGCTATACTGTTTAAAATAATCCTACTGTTTTAATTTGCCTTTTTGATATTAATACCAATTGGATCTGCAGCTATTTTTGAACATCTTTTTCCGCATTTGTGTCCACTTAAACAGATCCATCTAAGTAATCTAACTAATAATAAATATTGCATTCTGAATAACTCTTGCCACTCAAAATTAGTCTAATAAGCTTTTTCTGTACTTGTATCGACTTTCTGCCCTTTTAAAATTAATTCAATTTAGTTATATTGAATGTTTGCTTGTTTATGCGCGCACACACTTATGCATGAGTTATTTCACTAATTATTTTAGTTTGTGAGAATGCTAATTAAAATTTAGAGGCCACTATGAGATTTTATGTGCTAAATGCTTGTTCAACGTGTTTTGTTTGTTTTCTATAAGGCCTAATTAGGAGCAAATATTTTCTTTTAGTCTAAAAAGTCCCTAAATAGTAGCCCAATGTCTTTTGGACATTAAGTGTGAACGCTATGCATCATTTAGGACATAATGTATGCGGAAGGTTGTGTAGGGGTAGTTAGACCCTTTTACAGAGATGATGACAATCGACTCAGACTTAAAACGACAAATATTGGTTTTGTCTTTTCGAATATTAAGTCGACTGAATAATAAGCCGAGCGCTGATTCGTAAAGTGTGTTAATCTAGATTCCATGGTCTCCCTTCCCTTTTTCCTCTTTATTTGTTTTATAATTATAAATGTTTGGGGTAGTTTAATAAAATAAAATTATTTCGGCTATCTATTTGTGCATCTTCTGTCTCATTGCTTATCTCTTATTTTACATTAATATTTATTTATTTTTATCACCTAGTAAGCATGCTTAGTTAACTATTAAATAAATGAGACCTTAATTACTACTTGTAACCCCCACATATATTATATGAGATATGGCCTGGACCCATATTTGTGGATCTCAAGGGATGCTTAACACCTTCCCTCGAGATAATTTGAACCCTTACCATATCTCTGGTTCGTTGACCTTAAGGTAGATCTAGTTAGGTTAGATAGGTGCCTTAACGCGCCTTAATTCGTTAGGTGACGACTCTTCAATCCAAAAGAAACTCAAAAGAGTTGTTAGGTCGTGCATCGAAACCTATTTTGCGAAAAATAGGGCGCAACGGAATGACGACTCTGCTGGAGTTTTTAGATTCTAACCATTACTTGTTTCATTTGATTTATGTGGGGTTTACTTTATTTGCTTATTTCGTTACTTGTTTGATTATTATCATATCTAATTGCTATTTATTTTCCTTGCTTATTTGCTTTCCTTATTTATTGTATATTTCCATGTTCCTCCTCTTTCCCTCTTCCTTATTTGTTGTTCTACGCGTTGGGCTATAAAGAGTTATGGGACCCACAAACTATCGAATCAAAGGTCTACGAGTCTAGTTTCCAACGCATCAAACCGTTCATTCATACGACTTCAGAATAGAGAGATATTCGCATTTTCGTGGGACTGCGCAAGTAGGCACGTGAGGTGGGGCCCTAGGTCGGTGGAAAGTTGTATATATCTTCTTCTTCGAGTTTTTTCTTCATTTTAAGCTAAATATACAGAGAAAACATAGAAACCCATTTTTAGGATCAAGTGAAATATAGATTTTCTCAACGTAAGTCCTTGACGAAAGTTGTTCTACGCGTTGGGCTCAACATCGTGGTATAATTTGTTTTATCGATTGCGTAGCATATCACATTTTAGTGTTGGGACAACAGGGGTTTGAATATATTTGAAGGTTTTGAGGTGAATTGCGAACCTAAGATCGAGGTAAGACCCTTCTTTCATCGACTCTAGCTTTTATAAGCAGCAGATAACAATTTGTGACGGAAATACATATCTTTTATTGTATTGTCATGGTATCTTTTATTTTGTGTGTTGATTATGGTCCTACCTTGTTGTAGTATCGAATGAGTTATGAGTTAAAGTCTTTAGGCCACGTGAATTTAGCGAAAAAGGTATGTTAAGACTATTCTCTTCCTATGACATATTTCCTTAAAGCTTAGAAGCAATGTGATTGAGTTGTTATCATTGTTATACTTATAGCTATTATTGTTGATTGTTGGCTGCTCGAGTGCGTATAATCCTCTCTTATCGAGATTCTTATTCAGTAGTAATATTCGTATGTTGGACACGACTTAGAGGCTATTTGTATAAGTTGTCTATAACTAAATTGCTCACTTTTAGCTGTTGGATTGTTATTGTTGCCTTTGGACTATTGTTGTTAGCTGCAGAAATGTGATATATGCCTAGCAGGGTTATGTTCTGCCTACAGGGCTATATGGATGCCTAAAAGGGCTATGAGTTGCCTACGGGGCTATATTGATGCCTAGATGGGTTATGAGTTGCCTACAGGGATATATATTGACGCCTAAGAAGGTTATGTGCTTCCTACAGGGCCATGTTGTTGCCTAAGAGGGCTATGAGTTGTCTATAAGATATGTTGATGCCTAAGAGGGCTATGTGACTGCCTGCGGGGCTAGGAGACTACCGATAGGGGTATACAGGCTGATTGGCACCTTCTGGGCTTATGGGGGCCTGAGTAGGTGGTCTTGTGTGCTGTTTGTACCTACCGAGCTTATGGGGGCTTGGTTAGGTTGTTGTTTTATTATTTTTGATAAATTTAGATTTAGAAGCAGGTCAGTGCAATTATCTTATCCTTAATTTATTTATCAGATTATTCCATTATATCAGGATACCTCATCATAGTCTATTGCCTTTCATACTCTGTACATTATTTTGTACTGACGCCCCATTGCCTTGGGGGCGCTGCATTCATGCATGCAGGTCCTGACAGATGACCGAGTAGACCTCCATATCAGCAGGATTGTCTTTTATCCGATTGGTCAGCCCCTTTCCTCCGGAGCTGCCAGAGTTGGGAGGTTTGTTACCTTTTGTTGTATATATTCTCATGGGTAGGCTGGGGCCCTGTTCCACCAATCTTTACTACTCTTAGAGGCTTGCAGACTAGTGTGTGGGGTTTATAGCTACGTTATGGCCATGCTGACCTATGTTGTTGGTTTGCTGAAGCTTGTGAGCTGTTTGATGTATTATACTGATATTTACCTGTTTTTAGTTTTGGCATAGATATCATGGTGGCCTCGACGGCCCAATCAGGACTTCTGTGCTAGTTGGATATTTCTTTATATGAACTCTTGGGAGTAGCTGGTTCTTTTGTAGATCTGTTGACAGGGGCCTTGCCGGCTGATGGCTTAGTTTTAAGCCGAGATATACTTGTTTGTTTTCTTAATTGCATGTGACTGCCATGCGCTAATAGCAAATGGTTCAGCAGGGTCGGCTCGGGCCTGAGTTTTGGCTTTAGGAGTCAGTTGCGCCCTTTGAGTTTGGGGCGTGACAATTCACACTCTTACAAGCCACCCTATCATCTAAAGGAGCCTAACATCCTTTAGACAAATTGCATATTATGTGTCAATGTGGTCATAATAACTAAATCTACCCTAATATATGACAAAATGGAGTGTAGAATTTGTTTGCAGCCATTGCCGCTCACAACTTCGTAAACAAGCAAATGGTAGTAAAAGTGAATGATTTTCTGAAAAGATGGTGGGTGAGTATCTAGAAAGACCATGAGTTGGAAATTCGCAAACTACTGGGTGGATTGACCTTTCTTTTATTTGTTGCTCCTAATCGCTACATGATTATGGCCTTGTTGAAATTCTAGGATCCCACAAGATTAGTCTTCAAATTTAGGGATTTTGAGCTGACTTCAACACTCGAGTAAATTAGTCGGTTAGTAAACCTTCCCTGTCACAGACGTCAAATGATCATGCCGCACGAGCAATCACCGAAGAAGTTCTTGAAGAGTCTAGGGTTGAAGCGCAATCTGGAGATAAATTGTTTAGATTCTGGATGAATTGCATTTGAATTTCTGTAATTGCATTTTTGTGACAGGAACAGTCATAAACATTTCAATAAAGAGTTTGGTTGTTCTGCTAGACAATGAGAAAAATATCGTTTGAGAGCTTTCGCCATCGCACTACTGGGTTCCTTAGTCTTTCCTATGAAAGGAGGGAAAACTAGCACTACCTTGGGTTATGTGGTTCATATGTTAGCTTAAGGAGGACCAAATCCTACAAAGACTATATTGCCCATGATACTTGCAGAAATGATAAGGGCATTATCCGCATGCGCCAATGGTATGAGATATTTTGAGGTTTCCAATCTTTTGTTACAACTGTGGGCCACCAAACACTTTTACAAGAGGCGTGACGTGGTAGGAATCTTGGATGGCATAGGAAACAAAATCTTTAGTCACCTCACAAGGATGTTGTGTTTCTCCGCCCTAGTAGGAACGGAAGTTTGGTTTATGTATCTAAGAAAGCGATCCGTTAACCAAATCTAATGGAAATATCAGTGGTTAGGGTCTCATTGCGTCGTGGTTAGAGGACATGAGTTCTATTTCATCGAGCTTATTGGCCTAAATGGGGTTCAACCATATGCACCACTCCGAGTTCTCCGCTAATTCAGACAAGTCCAAATGATACCTTTACGATCTCATATGGGTCACTATGGGTATAACTTTGGTCTAGAAACGCACAAGTTGACACCATATTGCAAAGGTGGGAAGGATTGATGACTATCGACATCCGAGAACATCGACCCTACTGCACACCCGAGTATTACGTATGGATCTTGGAGGATGCTGAGCATAAGGACTTAAGCGAAGGAGGCCCTCTTGGTTTTGGTGATAAAATGGAAAGAATATGGGCACACAATCTTCTGAACAATGATTATAACATGACCCCGACAATAAGAGCAGATTGCACCAAACATTCGAGACCAACATTTTTGAAGTTCTTTTTTTTAGGATTTTATTTGCCCATGTTATCCCTAGCTCTTTAGTCTACTTCTAGTTTTGCTTTAGTCTATGATGTAATATATTGAATTTATTCAATATATATAAAGATTGTTTTCCCTTTATTTCTCCAACTGTAAGCTCTAAGTTGGCAAATAAGACTTGAATTAATTATTGTGCATCACTTATATGTCGTCTTAGGCCTACCTCTGACTCAATAAGGTCGTTTGCATTTAGGGTGTTTATTTCAAACAATGTGCTATTACTATAATTTTGCTCTAATCCCTAACATCATTTTTCTATTGATTATGTTGTTTTCCCATTCCTTAAGGTTGATCTGTCTTCCACTCTATCCCATACAAGATCTAAAGGGACCCCTTCTCCTCCTCTTCAAAGGGCAAGCTATAAGGACAAGGGTAAAATGGTTGACAACAACAACACCAATGAAATGTTGAGACTTCTGAAGGAGGACAACTTTCAAATTATCTTGTACTAAGACTTGAGCACAAAATCTTAGAACTAGAGAAAGAAGTGGCCAGCATGCGTGAGCTGGCTAAGTTGTCCATTTTTCTCGGAACCCCCTTTTAGGGAAAATATAGACAACCTCCCTTTCACTAACGAAATGACTTTACCAATCAATCCTCCACTCAATACAACCCGACCTAATACCACTCAGCCTAATATTTTCCCACCACTTCAAAACCAAAATACTGAAGTCCCACTTTATCAATACAACTACCAAAATAAGCCAAGCGTTCCAGAACCAATTCCAAGCCATAATGTAAACCCTTCATACACTCCTGGAAATCACAACATTAACCCCATATATGTGGAAACCACTCCCGTGACCCATGACTACCACAAATTAGAGTCCTCCTAAAAGGACCTTATGATAAAATCCCTGACTGAGAGATTGGATATTAGGCCAACAAAATGCAACATGTAGAAGA
This sequence comes from Solanum verrucosum, assembly GCF_900185275.1. NCBI lineage: Eukaryota > Viridiplantae > Streptophyta > Magnoliopsida > Solanales > Solanaceae > Solanum > Solanum verrucosum. The sequence goes on from NW_026020130.1 coordinate 855,380, forward strand.
GATCAAGAGGTTGGGAGGACTGAGCTATGAGGATTTGTGCATGCACCCTGACGTAGAACTACCTAAAGGATACAAGCTTCTAAAGTTTGAAATGTTCAATGGCATTGGAGATCCCAAAGTCCACATGCGAATGTATTGTGACAAACTTGTAGGGGTGGGAAGAGATGAGAGGATATGCATGAAGTTGTTTATGAGGAGTCTCACCGGGGAGGCTCTATCATGATATATTGAACAAGACCCTCGAAAATGAGTTTAGTGGGTGGACATGGCCACAGACTTCGTGAACAGGTTTGGATTTAATATAGAGAATGCACCAGACTGGTCTACATCCAAAAACTAAAGAAAAAGCCCAGTGAATTCTTCAGGGACTATGCCATAAGATGGAGGTCTGAGGCGGCTAGGGCCAGACTTCCTATGGAGGAATTTCAGATGAAAGATTATTTCATCTGCGCCTAAGAGCCACAATATTATGACAGGATGATGCTCGTGGTCGAGAAGAGTTTTGTTGATATCATCAAACTAGGTGAAAGAATTGAATAGGGCATAAAAAATGGGACTATCATCAATCTGGAGGCCTTACAAGCTACCAACAAAGCTCTACAATCCGATGGAATAGCAGAAAACCGAAAAAAAAACAGGTTCGGTAGTAATGGCTTAGGGAACCAAAACCTCTTATAAGTACCTAGGTTCATACCCTCAATCTCTATCTCCATATTCCCCAGCAGAGTCGCCATTCTGTCGCATCCTATTTTTTACAAAAACGGGTTTTGGTGCATGACTTAACAACTTTTTTGGGTTTTGTTGGATTGAAGAGTTGCCACTAACGAATTTAGGCATGTTAGGGCACCTATCTAATTTAACTAAAGGTCAACGAACCAGAAATCGGGTAAGGGTTTAAATTACCTCGAGAGATGCTTAACACCTTCCCCTCGAGGTAATTTGAACCCTTACCCGATCTCTAGTTCATTGACCTTTAGTTAGAATTAATTAGATTAGATAGGTTCCCTAACGCGCCTTAATTCGTTAGGTGGCGACTCACCAATACAATAAAACCCAAAAGAGTTGTTAGGTCGTGCACCGAAACTAGTTTTTGTGAAAAATAGGGCGCGACAATATATATATATATAGCTACACAATAAATGTCATAATTCAAATAAAATAGTAGTTAAATATTACATTAACAAAGTATTAGGAAAAACGACATTCTTTGATAAACGTTAAGATATTTGAATTATAAATAAATATTTAAAGTTGATAAAAATAGAATGGGACTACATATATAAATTATAATAATAAAAATAATTGCTAGAAAAAATATAGCCATTTTTTTATTGAAAAAAGAAAACAATTCAACGCAAACTAATCTTAAATAAATAAGCGAAGCGTCTCTATGTTCTATAATGTGTTTGCCCATGTACTCTTCTCCAAATAAATAAATAATAATGAACATGATACATTCAAATGATTTTAAACAAAATTATAAAGGAACTATCGTCCCATTTCAACAACTTATATTTATGAAGTTGTTTTGCATTTTAATCAAATAATTCTTTTACAATAAATTTGATCAATTCTTGATAAACAAGCAACAAGAACAAAAAATAATAGTTTAAGGGAAATAATTTGGATAACTAATAAAGTTGGAGAATGAGAGAGGTTTTATGGTATTTTTTTCCTAAAATAAAAGTGTCTTTAAAAGAGTTTGAATGAGTATAAGACTCTATCACAAATCTGATTCATTCAGACCCTTTCAGACCCATTAAAAATAATTATTTTTAAGAATGATTTTTTTTTTTCAAAAAAGATGGCTAAATTTTTTTCTAACAATTTTTTTTTTTTTATAATTTATGTATGTAGTCCATTTAGTTCCATTTTCTTTTTATCAAACATAAAATATTTATTTATAATTCAAATATCTCAACGTTTAATCTTAATGAAAACAAATGAGGTCTGAGGTTGAATATATATATATTGAAATTTTGGATCAAATCAAACTAATATTCGATTTTTTGATTAAGTGTTTTTGTTTTTTTTAACTTCGGCTCTTTGGTTCGATGTTCGATGTAGGGGTTGCGGTTCTCCGGTGCACCGAAAAACAAAACTTTTATAATAAGGTATAAATATCTCCAAAATTATGACTGAAATTCCAACAACACATCTAAACTTAACTAGAGTCTTATCTACAGGGCGAAATAATTCTCTCTCTAGCTAAGAAGCTTAAGAAACTCTTATGAAGAACACTCCAATACTCCTCTAACTCCATTTTTCCCTCATGATCCCCCAAATGTATCCTCTATGGGTATCTCCCTACCCAGAAGGAGAAAGCTTCGTTCAAAAACATTCTTATCATTCTTGTTCCTATCTCCTCACCAGATCCATATATCGAGATGGTCAGCCCACCTGAGGCGGCTACGGAGATCCAGAATGGGTCCAGTATTGGGGAACCAAAGAGCCATTGTAATCAACCGGCAGAAGATTATCATATTAGGCAGTCAAAAATGGAAAAGGCAAGAATATACAAACTCTAGTATTTCTCCATCATCATTAAATTACTCGGGAAAAAAATGAGCCACGAGTATCTAAAGCGAAAATTGTCCCTACTTTGGAGACCCATGGAAGAAATAATTCTTATTTATAAGTGATATGATTACTTTATAGTGAAATTTCTAAAAGAGGAAAACATGACAAAGGCATTACAAAATGGCCCTTGGTTCGTAAATGACTTCTTCCTCTCTATTAAAAAATGGAATCCATATTGAGATGGAAGCTCTCCCGTTAGTAGAGGGCGGGTTTCTAGAAGTAATCTACTTATCCCTTACCTATGTGCCCCCATATGATGATTGTTTCAAGAGACATTATCTAGTGGATCCACTTAAGCTAGAAGTTCATGGTTCTACCTTGGCAAGTAGGACAACCCTTTTCGGTGTGGGAGACACTGAGGATCATGTTATAACTCACATGGTCTCTATGTCGGTTAAGGCTAATTCCCCACATTAATAATGAACTAAGGTTACTTCAAGAAGTATCACATATGTGTTCAAAGGTTTTAAAGATAATGTTAGCTTGCATTTGACCTTGATTTATGACTTATGTTTTCTAACTCTCTTATATCATGTTTTAGCTTGGTCAATTGCATGTCATGAAATGAAATGTCCAGTTTTAGCATATTTCTCTTTTGAACATGATGTATGGGCTAGACCCAATTTCATTCTATTGTATTAGATGGCTATGATGAGACAAGTGTTTTAGATTTTCATTTTTCTTTATAAAATGTTTTGGACTTGGACTATTGTTTCACTCTTATTGTTCTTTTTCTTATGTTATGAAATCTAAGTGGCTTGTATGGAGTCCTTCGGGGTCCTATACGCCATGTTACATCTTGGAGGTACCTTTGGATCGTGACAAACCCATCACAACTTTAGAATGTAGGGGCATTGTTTCTCATCGATACACTTCTCTATTAGTTCAGATGACTCGAATTTCATGTCATCATCTAAGCATAATGTAGAAAATTATTTTGAATGAGGTCCAATATGCCTCGACTCCAAAGAAATATCATTCATTCTTATTTATGTACTCCTTCTCAATATCGACTCTAAGGAATAAGGTATAGTTGAATGATTGGAATTTCTCTTTTTGCTCCACTAGTCGATCATCATCCACGATAATTGGTGTTGGGCATTAGACGCCTCAACCTTTTTGTTCAAGTGAGCCTCTAAGTCATGAATATCTGAGCCAAATTGATCTATTTCTTGTGTGAGCTCTAGTCTTCCTTTAATCAGTTGGGTTGTTGTGTATGTCAGACCATCACAACTAGACTCTTGAAACTTTAGAAGTTGAATTTGTTCTTTTATCCAAGATTGGCTCCCTATTTCTGCTTCTTCATAACTTTCTCCTTGTTGAGATTAAATACTTTCCTTTACTTGAGCATTAGCTAGGCCTGTAACTTGCAATTGATCAGCGTCAACCTTAGCTTGCAGTTCCATGATTATTGCCTATAGTTTCACGTCTTTTGCTCGTTGTTCCATCACCATTGATTCTAATTTCGTGAGTTTTGATTGCAGTTCCCTTTGTGCTAAATTACTTTTAGTCCAACATATCCATAAATTGCTTCAAGAAGATATTGCCCACCTCTTGAATGCACAAAGATGACTTGTGCCCGTTCTATTCATACATCTCTTGTTACAAAACATGAGCTTCGTGATACCATAAGTCCTCTTGTTGATGCCTCTGAGTTTCGAAGTATAGTTGGTCCCCTACAATACTTAACTCTCACTCACCATGAACTTTCCCATGCAGTTAATCTCCTCTGCCAGTTTGTGAAACACCCATGTTCCATTCATTGGACTGGTGTCAAGCGAGTACTTCACTACTTAGCAAAAACTACACAGCTTGGTCTTCGCTTACTGCAAAATCCTCTCTCAATCTGGTTGGTTTTTCTGGCGCAGATTGGGGTGGTTGTCTGATAAATGCCCAAACTACACCTTATCCAATATTAGGTGTAAGCAATCGTTAGCTAATATAAAATTCAATGAAGAGTTGGGGTCGAACCCATATGGAGCGGTACAGTACGAAATTCAATTAAGAAGTAGAAGTTGCGATTTTAATCGGTTATAAAAGTAGACATTGTCGAAATCAAACAAAGTAAGTTAAAGGTTTGACAATGAATGTCAAATGGGGGGTTTGAAAGTGTCAATTAACAACTACGATAATCACGAAAACAAGGGAGTATACAAATAGAGGGAGAATTCTCGAGGATGTGATCGATTATAGTCCAATTTCACTATATGGGTAATTGAAGTTTATTAATAAATTGCTGGGTCTCAGCGGGTAGGCTAGGCTATAGATGCAATAGTTTTCTCTCGAACAACTATTACGATTCAAGCGAGTTCTCTCAAACCTCGACAAGCTTAACACATTAAACAGCCAAAACCTTAATTTATCTACTCTCTCGAGCTAGATAGGTAGGAATGAGTTAAGATTCACTCTCTCTCGAGTTGAATCCACAACAACCCACACACTACAATCATCAATTGATAATCTTTGTTTTAGAACATCTCTCTCGAGCAAGCCTAAAACACTAAGCTAAAATTGCATTTGCAACTACAATTCATAAATTAACATAGAACTTTAAATTAAACCCACTTAAAAACAATATTTAAATCATTAAAAAACAATACCCATAAGTTAGTTAGACAAATAATCACACCCCAAGAATTGAGGTTTTAGCCACACATCATAAAAGGGAAGAATTCAATACCAATTACGTTCTCCATAATCTGGGTATTGCAATCCAAGTCTTTACAATGGTCCAAAATGCTCAAAATAAGAAACCCAACCCCAAATCTACTTAAAAACTCTTTCAACAAGGTTCTACAATAGAAAACTCAGGAAAACTGGATTCCTAAAAGATTTGATTAAAAGATTGCCTTTCAAATTTCAATTTATAGTTTCCCAAATTTTGGCTTTCATGACAGTTAGGCGAAGTAAGTTGAGTATCGCCGACCTAGTCGGTGACGCGCCCTTTGCTCCATTCCATCGTCAGTTTGTCTTGGCTTTTTATACTTAAAGTTCTGTAACTTTAGGCGGTCAGGATCGAGGTCACCGATTTGTTTGGCGGTCCGGCGACTGTCCATTTCCATCGCCTAGTAGGTTTCTTCCCAGGGCTGGCATTCTGGAACTTTAGGCGAGCTGAAGTGCCACTTGGCGAGTCGCCAAGTGGCTTTGGCAATTCGCAGCTTTTGCTATCTTCAACCTTTTTCATCTTTTTCACTTCTTTTTACCCGATAATGTCTTTGCCTTGCTCTTTCGCCTTCATTGCTGCAAATCAACACTTTAACATTACTTTAGAGCAAACAATTAGGCATTTGAGGACAATAAACTATGAAAACCAATCCCTAAATGAGTCAAAATCTAAGACTCATCATTGTGTTATCACGCAAAGATCAACAACATGTTTGTGTGTATTTCTAAGTTCAAATTGTGTCTCGTGGGCTTCTAAGAAACAAACAATTGTGGAAAAATCTAGCATTGAAGCAAAATATAGGTCATTGACCTCCTTGGTTGCGGAGCTATGGATCACATATATACTCAGAGACATTGGCATTTCCTTGCTCATTCCTCCTCTTCTTTACATTAATAATATTTCTACAATGCACTTGACTAAGAGTCTTGTCCTCCATACTCGTACAAAACACATTGAGCTTGATTATAACTTCACGAGGGAAAAGGCTGTCTAAGGTGCCATGGCCACAAAGTTTGTTCCTTCAAAGCTCTAAGTCGCTGATGTGTTCACCAAACCACTGACAAAGGCTCTTTTTCTATTCTTTCAGATCAAGCTTGGCGTTGTGCAATTACCCATCTTCGGGGGGTGATGAAGATACAAGTCAACATATTAGTGACAAGGGTTAACCTAGCCGCCACATGTATAAGAGAGTCTTAAATGTATTCTAACACAGAAGACTAAGCTAGTTAGGACTCTAGGGGCTATGGTTGTGTATATATACACTATTCTGTACAATGTAAGATAATAAAAAAATCAGCCACATAATTCTTATATTTTGTTTCTTCAATAGTTCTTCAGTTATTACCTTTTGTTTGGGAAGAAGAATTAAGAAGAAGAAGAAAGTGCATTATCCATAAAAGTGGAATTGTTTAATTTTATATTTATTCTACATAATAGATGACTCAATAATATTAGTTGATGGTCCATAAATTATTTTTATTTTCTTATATTTTTTTAATTATCTATGTCGTATATACACATAAAATTAATCATATACAAAATGATATGATACTTTTCTATAACAAACATTCATAATTATTATTTTTTCTCAATTTCTTTTGACATTTTTAATATTGTTTTCTTTTAATTATTTTGAAGAATCTAATATCCATTATTAATAAGAAAAAATCAGCTGCATAATAAAATATTTGTTGTAACACCTCTCCATGGTTAGTTTTTTTATTAATCTTTTCTTCTTATACTTGTGTTAAAAAGTATTGAAGAAGATAAAGGAAAAAATAATGTCCAGTATATTAGGGGAAGTTATGCATATCAATAACTATAACATATAAATATAAGAATTAAAAGAATAATAAATAATTGTTTCAGAAGAAAAAACAAGTCTTAGCTCTAATGAAAATAAAATTGTCTCTTTATTTGTAATTAGTTTAGGCAAAAAGGACAAATATGTCACGACCCGAGAGCACCCCCTAGTCGTAACACGACGTACTTGACCTCGAAGAGGTCTAATACAAGCCCTTAGCATTTCATGACATAAGAACATAAGAAAAATGCGGAAAATTTAAAACTTTTCTTTACAATCGAAGTCTTTATAAAATAAGAAAGAGTCCATGACAATATGTCTCAAACCATCTATAACATTAGGCTTAAATCTCTTTTAAATACAAACTTAGGGACACAACCCTTACATGAATCTAAAAACATAAAGTAAAGACCTAAGTTGACAAGGTGGGTTTGTCCTCGAAACTATGAGGACTCCTCAAGTCTTCATTTCCAAGCTCCTTAGAAACCTATCTTTCATGTACAAGACACCACATCTCCAAACCCTACACTTTGTAGAAAATGTAGAAGAAGGGGTTAGCACAAAAAGTACTAAGTATGGAAGCCATGCATAAAAAAACCATTAAAAACATGCTCAAAAGGGACATTTAGTTGAAACCATGATTTATGCATATTTTGAACATCATCTTGAAAGAGTTGGAGAATCACAAGTCACAAGCAACTCACATATAGTTCATCAAAGCACAAAGGGTAATATCATCACTATAATCATAGTCTCTAAACCTAGTCTTAATACATTTTCCTCGTTACAAGACATACTAGTCATGCATGCTCAATCATTAAGGTCATTACATCATAATAGCATAACAACATAAGTAACCCTAGGTTGCACTTGTGCCATGTGTAGATAAAGCCCCATAACCCTATCTACACTAAGTATTACCTTTGGTTAACCATGCTTATATTTAGCATACATTAGTCTTATGCATAGCTAATACATATAATCATGAGGCATTCATAATCACTTAATTCATGTCAAGAATGTAGATCACAACATATACCCAAATAGGACATGCAACAACTCGTAAATCATCAACATGTAGTGAAATTATACCATGACTAATCTCGAAGGCTACTCATCATCTATGAGTGGCATCCCATACTACCCCTCACTCAAAGTAGGTCCTCTTAATAAGTAATTAGTCATAGTTCATGCATCATATTCGTAGTTCATGCATCTTAGTCATATTTCATATACTTCATATCATAAGTAAACACACCTTAACCCCTTCACAAGTTCACTTGTGCAATGTACATATGGAGTCCCATACCCCCACATATACTAAGCAAACCCATCAAGAAGTCTAAGTGTAGTTCACATGCATAGTTCATATTAAGTGAAGTCATTCTTAACATTCTTATATGCCATACATTCATAAGTTGTCATACATATAGGATACACACAGGAACTCCTCTTAAGACCCACTTGTGCAATGTTTAGGTAAAGTTCCATACCCTTACCTATAAAAGGTAGTATCTCTCAAGAAACCCTAGTTAGAGCCCATGTCCTCATTCATAAATAATTTTCATATCTTAGTTCATTGTTACAACATTGGGAGATTTTGCCATAACCGACATAGACCATGTGAGCTACATGGAATCTAGTGTCTTCCTCCCACACCAAAAAGTGAGTGTTCAACTTGCCAAGGTAGAACATACATACATGGTAGCATCTAGGTGGATCCAGTAGATGACAATCCTATGTTGGCACATAGTTAAGGGATAAAGAGATTGCTTCTAGAAACCTTCTTTATACTTAATAGTATTATAGTTTCCATCTCATGAGACCTCTTTAGTGGGATCCTCCCGCCTTTGTGAAGGAATCCTATCTCATATACATATCCTCTCGGTGCTATGCACAAACTCCCCTCTTTGAAGTAACATTTAATCTTTACTTAAGTCATATTTATGGAAGAATGCACTAGGCACTCAAACCAACATATATCATAATAGATCATAGATTCTTTAGGTGAGAATGCCCTTTCAACCTTAGAATCAACATATGTCATATTATGAGAAAACATTTCATACTATATGCATATTATGTTCATGAGAAAAGCCTTTCATGCAACACATAATACTATCATAATATCAACCTATCATGTGTAGTCATAGCATATCGTACTTAGTTGTATAATCATGGTCATGTACATTTCATGCATAATAGTACGTAAAGGTGCATATAAGAATTAGCCTTTCAATTTACACTATAGACACATCATATTCATGTTTATGCATGGAGTGTGTGCGTGAGATTGTCCTCACAATGGCACACCAATAACAACATTAACATCATAGACGCCTCCCTTCTCAAAGGGGTCATAACATGTACATAATATCCCAACTCATGCACAATTCACCTATATTGCATTTAAGGATCTTAGACCATGTAAATCACATATCTAACATTCATACAATGGACATGGATACATTCATCATTCAAGTAGGTCATTCATGGCATGTATAAAATCATATATTCATATAGGAAAAATATGTGGGTAGGGTCCTTCCACAATAACACCTCATACAATTCAACATGCATAACACCACAATGATCATAACATATCATTCATATCCATAACATATCATACTTTAGTCATGTCTAGGGTTGTAGGGAAGAGGGGCTTTGTCTCAATACTACAATTCATACTAGCAGGTAAGCACCTCTACCATAAGTGGATCAATCCATTCATACGAGGAATACATTGTAAGTAAACACCTCCACCATAAGTGTATCAACAATTCAATAAAAGATTTCTTATCAAATATTGAAAATCTACATTTATAGCCATCAAGGCTTTCATCAAGATTCAACCCTATTTTCTTTACATGCATCCATTAAATAGGATAACATCATAATACAATAATGAATTCCACAATAACATACTAGATTCTCATCCTTCATTCATCATTCAAAGCATACTAGGGTTTAGATTTGAGAAAGAAGGGAAAACATGGGTCTTGTGGGAAATTGTTCAAAACCAATAAAAATTACTTGAATTCATCCACAAACCTTCATATATAATCATAAATAACCCTTTTAGATCAATGGAAACACTTTTAGAAAGAGACCCACGAATTGGATTGAAAACCTAGAAATTGGGAAACTTTGAAAACACTTTGAAAGGGCTCCTTGGTGATAGAGAACCAAGGATAAAGAACTCCCATACCTTAATTAAGAATCTACAAAAGATTTGGGGAAGAACCTTGACAATCTACAAACCCTAGCTCCCATGGCTTCTTCTTCTTCTTCCTTGAACTTAGAGAGAAGATTATTGAGAGAAGAGGGAATTGGGTTTATCTCTTTTTAATAAGTGGGGGTAACTAAATTGAAGGAAATTTGACCTTAAAAAGTATAAATACTTGTTAGGAAAAGAATGGGAAAGTGTTGGTTCAAGTTTTGGAAAGACTACTTAAAGATGCCAACTTAAAGCTTAAAAATTATGGAATTCACGCTGGAGCTCGCCCTTTGACACTCCTTGGCTCGCCAAGTCACTTAGGCGACTCGCCTAATGCACCTTGGTTTAGCCCATTTTAACAGTAAGCTCCCAAAATGGGCAGCTTACTAGGCGAATGGAGGGGTAAATTGGGGCGGATCGCCAACCCACTTGGCAACCCCTTGCCTATTTTGTCCATTTCTCCAGCATCTTGGCTAAGTGGGACAGCCCACTAGGCGACCCTAGTGCACTTTGGCGCATCGCCAAAGCACTTTGGGCGACCATGCTACCCATCGCCAATCTATCCAAGGAGAGAACAAGTTCTCTGCCACCCATCCTTAATAGTTAGGTTCCCAACTTCACCCTAGACACAAACTAGAGGTTGTGCCAACTCACCTGACGAGGCTCTAGTTTAGCCTCTTAGTTTCCATTAGACTCTAGCTTGGTCTTACTAGATTTCTAGGTTGTTACAAAATATATCCTCCGAACTTTGAAAAATGGTACGTCTATACCCTTCGTTACATTTTTCGTCCATCTCAGTCCTTGTCGTTCAATAATCGATGCACATTTACCCCTCCCACTAACGACACCCTCTTTGTGTACACGTGGCTAATCCTAAGCCATTACCCGGTTGACCATTTCTTTTAATCCAAATCCTAAGAACCCTCCCCATAACCCAATAAACCCACCCGATTTGTGGGTAAAATATACTTTCTAAAATATAAAGAAAAAACCCAAATCCTAAGTCACCCGTTACTTTGTTCATCTTACAAGACTAAAAATAGAGGATTTGTTTTCATCAATTCTTGAAAAACCCTCAATAATTCCACAAAATTTACTCAAAAGAGGATTTGTTTTCATCTGCTCTTGATTTTGATTGAATAAAGAATTGAATATATTTTTGTTTTATGAATGGAGTTTGATAACATTGAATATGTATCATCTTTTGATGGTATAGAGGAAGACGAGATTCCACAACTTCATCCACATATCATTCATTCTCAGTTTTCGTCCTCAAAGACGACGACCCATAACAACAACAACAACGGAAGCAGTATCTTGTGTGATGGAAATAATGGGGAATTGCAATTCATCTAGCGACTTGCGTTCATGAGCTTCTTGAATGTCCTGTTTGTACCAATTCTATGTAACCTCCAATCTATCAAGTTCGACCCTTTCTCTCCCGAAAATGTTTTGAATTGAGGGGTTTTTGTAAATTTGCTTACTTTTTGATAAATTAAGAAGTTTTGGTAAGTTATGTTTCAGATTTTGCAATTTGGGTTTTGGGTTTTGGGTTTTCCCAATTCGTTTGATGGGTTTATGAGACAAGATTTAATTTTCTTTGGTCAATTGATGTTCCAAATGGTATAATTCTAAATTTTGGGTTTCTCTAATCTGTTTGATGGGTTGGGTTGATTGAGGAAATATTGATTTTTGTTTCTTGGATTATGATATATATATTCTCTAATTTTTCTAAATATTTTTTTGTAACTAAGGGTAATTTTTCAAGTTATCTATGTAGGAAAATTTATGGAGATATATTTTTATGAACATGTCTTTATGGAATGAACAAAGTAACAAGTGACTTAGGATTTGGGTCTTTTCTTTAGATTTTAGAGAGTATATTTTACCCACAAATTGGGTGGGTTTATTGGGTTATGGGGCATGTTCTTAGGATTTGAGTTAAAAGAAATGGTCAACCGGGTAGTGGCTTAGGATTTAGCCACGTGTACACAAAGAGGGTGCCGTTAGTGGGAGGGAAAAATGTGCACCAATATTGGATGACAAGGACTGAGATGGACGAAAAGTATACCAAAGGGTATAGACGTACTATTTTTCAAAGTTGGGGTATATTTGTCCTTTTTCCCATTAATTTATAAACTTTTCATTCTCTTCTAAATTATTGACAAGTTTCCTAGTGATAAACAAAAGGTTTTTTTCTTTTCTTTTTTATTTTTTTTCAGCTTTATTGGTATGAAAAGAGAACAATTACATCGTGCCTAATGCCCAAATTCAATTAACAAACTAAACAAGATAGGGCCTCCTTTACCATTATCCCAGTTTTTGTGCTACTCTTATGTATGGGATGTTTAATTTGTCACTGTTCACTATCCTTCTTCCTCTTGTATCCATGTTTTGAAACTCTGTGAATATGCAATTACCATTCTCAATTGCCCTGTTTGCTAGGTGATCTGCTAGCTGATTTCCTTCCCATAATATGTGCTGAAAAATATGTTTCCTTCCAAGCATGTCCTTATTTCCTCCACTACGTTTGATATGTTCCATGTCATTCCCCTGTAAGCACTTTTTTCAGTAGCATCAAATCTGTTTGGATGATAACTAGATTTCTCTGTTTACAATGCTTGCTAGCTTCTAGTATCGCTTTTGCTTATGTCACTGTGCTTGTTGCATTCTCAATAGTTACCCCTTTGGCATGTATGATATCCCCTCTTTCATCCCTCAAGCAAAAGGCATAGGAACTTAATCCCAGGTTTCCTATTGAAGCACCATCTGTATTATATTTAATCCATCCTTCTGGGGGACATTCCCATTTAACTTTCTTGGCCACCATTCCCGTGCAATATTCCTCCAACTCTTTGATCATTACTTCCCATCTACCAGACACATTCATCCATGGTCTTCATACTTTGATTAAGATATACATGCTTCTGGTTACATTGTGGATTATCCTTGATAATGATAGATCCTCCCATTCATGTTTTTTCTTGTTTCTTCTTCTCCATAGCTCCCATATAATAAAGCTTGGAAGTGCTCTAAAATACAGTCGCATATCAACTTTACGTTGTGCTCCCCACCATTTCATGATGATTTCTCGCAATGAAAGTCCTACTGCATTGATACCTGTAAAAGAAAAGAAGTGAAATGACCCAAAAAGTTCTTAAAAATGTGCTTCGGAAGTTACCGGAAACTTGTTTAGCTATATATAAAAAAATCTGTTTCGTTTTTTGAAAATCCGACTTCATATTCTTGTTTAGGGGGTCAAATTGAGTGGGAAATGGGTCTAACCCAAATTTTAGAGCAACCGTATCAAAATTCGAAATTTCCAAGTGAAGCCTTTTTCGAGGGTCTACTTTGGAGGGTCATATCGCCTAGCACACAAATTATTGGGTGGCCAATAACATATCCATGGAAAGCCCTTTGAGTTAGCTACCTAACGCACTTCGTTTCACCTCATTCGGAGTTCGGACGAAGAAGTTATGCCCATTTTCGTAAAATCTGTTCGGCAGGAAAGACAATTTCCAGTGAGCGTTTTTACTGTTCACCCGCCTCATTTTTTTTCTAAGTGTTGGACCATTTTTCCAAAGGGCATATGTTATTTCCTATATACCATTAGTTCAATTCCCATCTCTAAAACATTTCCCAAAACACATCTCCCATACTTAGACACATTTTCTCTCAAGAACCCTAATCCAAAACCTTCCTCAAGATTGAAGAGACTCTTGCTCCAAGTTCCAAGCTTCCATTGAAGACACTCTCAAGACCTTCATAAAAACTCAAGGTATGTGGTGTTGAACTCATGGGTCCTTCCACCCATAGTGCCTAGACTCTATTCTACTCACTAATTCATGGTTTAAGTTAAGATTCATAAATTAGTCTTGTTCTTTGTAATAATTTCCTGCACATTGAATTTTAAACATGAAAAGTGATTGTTTTGAGCATGTTGTGACTCTAGAACTTGAACCTAAATTTGGAATGGATGTGGAGATTTTCATGTGGTATTGTGGGTGTTAAAAAGGTGTTGTTGTAGGTTGTTCACTGGTTTGGCTGCATAATTACTACCCTATTTTCCATGCTCTTTGATTCCATTACATGCCTTCAAGGTGTTTGACAAAATGTCCAACTATGGAGAATTGATGAATCGATGCTTTAAAGCTTGAGTTATGAGATGTATGGAAATCCAGAAATGTGTTGATGACAAACTAAGCTTGTGTATATGTTCATTCCATACGTGAGATTGCATTAGAGCCTAATGGGAATTTTCTATATAAAGTGTTGCATGACCATGCCCGGTCCGGGGGAAAAGAACCGGACAACCATGTGAGAGGTTTATATCTCACCACCTAGGATGCTTGGGGTGTGACCAACATCAACCATGTGAGAGGTTTATATCTCACCACCTAGGATGCTTGGGGTGTGACCAACATCAACCATGTGAGGGGTTTATACCTTGCCACCAGGGTGTCCGGGTGTGAACGGCATCCCCCATCCTAAGTTGGGGTTATAGATTGGTTGGATCATGCATACACATATGATATCTACTATTAGTATAGATTTACTTAAACATGTTTTGACTTCACTTTGATCTTGCATCCTCATATTGTTATTCATAATGCCTATGAAACTATTTCTTGTATTTCGATTGTGTCCTTGTCTATTGTTGTGTTGCACCCCGCATACTTAGTACATTCCAAGTACTAACGCATATTTTGCCTACATGATGTCACCATGTAGGGACCGGAGCTACTCTTGATCCTTCTCTCCATTCACGTGGCTAGTACGGTGCTTATCCGAGTTGTGGTGAGTCCTCAATGATTCGAGGGCTATGTTATGTTTCCTACTCCTATGTTTTGAGACTTTAGCTTGCAATTGTATTTTGACTATGAGGGGAGCCGGTAGTATGTCATGGCCCCGTCCTATCTATGTATGTAGAGGTGTGCGTTGGACAAGTATTTTGTAAATGAGCTTGACTCTTGTTCTATGATGTCATTTTGAAATGGTTTGCCCTTAGTCCCTATTTCCCGTTAATTAATGTTGAATGTACTTCCGTGACCGATGAAGTGTGATGACAAGTTTGAGAGGCTTGTTTGGGGTTCCTTCGGGTTCCTCATTCGCCATGTCACGTCTAGGCCCTAGGCTTGGGTCGTGACAAGAAGTATGACCAAGTCCTGTTAGCACAAGCTGACTTCAGAAACACATGTGCCAGTGTCTCTTGGTTAGGTTGTACACAACACCAACATCTGGATGGGCCTGCAATGCCCCATCTCCTTACTCTATCATCTATCGGTATTTTAAATTTCCACAATCTCCATATTAGGAATGCCATTTTGAATGGTACACCCTTTGTCCATATCCATTTATATATCCGATTTGGGTCCTCCTTGTGCCTGATATAATTCCATGCTGATTTGACAGTAAAGGCTCCCGAATTGTCTAACATCCAACATGGTTTATCATCCTCAATTCTACCTTGAGGGGGTTTAATGTGTCCTAGAATATGGTCTGCAAATTCTATTGGTAGTATCTCTTTTACAACATCCTCATCCCATTCCCCATCATTAGTAAGGTCCTCTATTGTCGCATATCTATCATCCCATTCAAAGTTATCTCTGGTGATTGTATAGAGATCTCCCAATCCTGTCCAGTTGTCGTGCCATAAAAATGATGATCCTCTCGTTAGTTGCCACAAGATTTGATGTTCCACTAGCTCTCTTGCCTGCAACATTTTCTTCCAAACCTGAGAACCTCCACCTCCCACTTTCCATATTACCTGATTTGGATGATTTCTCTTGCAATATTTATTTTGCATGTAATCACTCCAGAGTCTCTTTTTGGTTTGAAAATTCCACCATAGTTTGCAAAAGAGGTCCATAGAGATATCATGCATTAATCGAAATCCCAATCCACCTTCTTCCTCATGTAAACATAAATTGTTCCACCTACTCCAGTGCCAGCCTCTCCCTCCAATGCAGCTACTCCAAAAAAAATTGCCATCATTCTCTGTATTTGGTTTAATACAGTACTAGGAGGGTTTATTACGGATAATCAGTGAATGTGGGTACTCTAAAGCACATGTTTTATTAGAATCGCCCTTCCTCCGTATGATAGTAATTTTCCCTTCCAACCTTAGATCTTTGCCCCTATTCTTTGAATCAACGGTTGGTAGTACGCTATTTGTTTCCTTTTGTAAAAAATAGGACAACCTAGGTAATTCAAAGGAAATTCCTTCCTTAGTATTCCTGTTGCTACTTCTGCAACCACAGTTTCCCCTCCAGATACCTTGTGATGAAGTTATATTGCACTTTTCTCTTTATTCACTTTCTGTCCTGATAACTCTTCATATTTCCTAAGAGTCTGACTGATCATATTCAGTGTTCCTACCTTTGCCTTGCACATGATAATCATGTCATCCGCAAAGGCCATATGGTTTATCTTGCTGCTTCCCCTTGGCATACCAAATCTCTTAAATTCCTTCTTCTGCATAATAGCATTTAGAGATCTTGACATTACTTCCGCTGCCAGAATAAAAAGAGTCGGGGATAGTGGGTCCCTCTGTTTGAGACATCTAGTTGACTTAAAGAATCCCTTTGGTTGTCCATTCAACATGATCGAATACCAATTATAGCTAACCAATCTATATACCATGTTAATGATTCTATCCCCAAATCCCAGACGTCTTAATACCCTGGTAAGAAAAAGCCACTTTACCCTGTCGTATGCTTTTATCATATCAAGCTTAATGACCATATTTGGGATTTATCTCTTTTCCCTATCTCAGCAATAATTTCCTGAACCAACAATACGTTTTTCGCTATACTCCTTCCTTTAACAAATCCTGCTTGCTCCGGAGATATAATTCCGGGAAGTACTGTTTTGATTCTTTCATGTACTATCCTCGAAAAAATCTTGTTCACAAAGTTGCTCAATGAAATTGGTCTAAGGTCTGAAAATGTACTGATATTTATCTTCTTAGGAATAAGAACCAGATTTGTGTGCGTGATGTATCTAGGAAGTTCATCTCCACATACAAAAGCCTTAACCATATTGTGAATGTCCTCCCCTATAATCTCCCAGGTCCTTTGGTAGAAGGCACCTGTCATTTCGTCTGGTCCTCCCGCACTGCTTTTATTTAGTCCCATTACTACCCTTAGCTTCTTCTTTCGTTGGCATGGCATGCATCTCCTCATTCATTTCATTGGTGATTACCTCCAGAGGCTCCTCTAATATCCCAAAATCCTCTCTAGCTTCTTCTTGTTTTGTGAATTGCTTTATGTAAAAGTCCTCTGCAGCCTTTGCTATATCAGACTGTTGCTGTAGCCACTCACCTTCATCATTTTGAATTCTATTCACTCTCAACCTATTTCTTCACCCCTTTACAATAGCGTGAAAGAATTTTGTATTTCTTTCGCCTTCTTTAAACCACTCCATACCCGCTTTTTGTTTCCAAAATTCTTCCTCCCTATTGAGTTGTTTCAATAAGTTTACCTGAGCTCGATGCAATTTTTCTCTATTCGCAGTTGTTGGGGAAATTTCAAACTGCGCTTCATGTACCTTTATAACTTCCTCAAGCGTGATGATTTCCTGAAATATATTGCCAAAGGTCTCCTTGCTCCATTGGGTTAAAGCCCCTTTTCACCCTTTTAAGCTTATGATGAAACAAGATAAATGGATCTCCTTCAAAATATGCCCACCAGTTATTCTGCACCATCTCCATAAAAGATGCCTGCTTGAGCCAAAAGTTCAAAAATCGAAATGGTTTAATCACCTCCTCCCTGCTGGATTTTAAAGTAACTGATAAAGGTGCATGATTAGACCCACTTCTCACTAGGTGCTCGACTTCTAGAACTGGGAAAACATCATGAACTTTATCATTAGTTAGTATCCTATCCAACCTTTTGAAAATACACCCCTCATCGGTCCTGCCATTTCACCATGTATATTTTCTATCGTTAAATCCCCTATTCTCCAAGTTGCACACGTTTAAGCAGTGATTGAAATCCCTGACTTCCACATCTGTGACGTTTCTTCCCCTCAATTTCTCACTTTCATTGGTTATAACATTAAAATCTCCCCTATTACCCACAAAATGTTGACTGTAGTGGCTAAGTGGGCTATCGATTCCCACAGATTTAATCTCTCCCCTTGAGTACACTTTACATATATCACCGATATCATTACATCAATACCCATTCCACAACTATGTACTTTCAGAGTAAGCCTTTGATCTTCATCTCCAATAATATCATATTTCATGGCCTCATCTAAAAATACCCATATCTTCCCATTAGCATTTACCACCGCATATTTCATTCCTAACCTCCTTTTATACTCTTCCACACCATGGCTATCTTCAAAAGGCTCCATTAATCCCACAAAGTAATAATGTTGTCTTTTATGCATCTGAATAAGTCTAGTAAATGCCTTTTGGGTATTTACCGACCTGATATTCCATATAAGAGCTTTCATTGATACTTAGTATTTTTGACAATCGTTCTCTTTGAGTCCCTGATTGAGGCTTGATTCCCTATAGTATCCTTCACACTTCGAGTCTTCTGTTTAGTATGTGTACCCTTGAGTTTGCTTATTTGTTTAGGTGATAGGTTCCCTTCTACTGCCACTTTATTGATAATTGTTGTTAAGTCTCCTTTATCCATACTGACCTCAGTCTCTATCCTACCCGTATAAGCATCATTTTGAACATCCAAGGGTAATACTTCATCATTACCCGTTTCATATACCACTATCGCCCCATTGTTTTTCTCATTTTCTACTTCCTCATTTATACGTTGACATTCCTCCCCTTGATTATCTGGTTCTTTTTGGGTCAGGCTTTGTACCTGTTCATTTTCCATGTTTTTTTTCTGTTGCACATTATCCGTCACCTCTATTGGACCATGATTTTCTTCCTCTTTTTGTTGATCTTTCTTGTCATGAAAAGCCTTGAATACCCATGCCTTAGTACTCTATGTTATTGTCTTTTTTTTTCATCTTTTTCCTCATTTTCGCCCTCCTCTTTCAATGCTTCAAAAAAGTTTTTATTGTGGTATTCTATTTCCCCTTCAATGCGTCCAGCTTTATCTCTCTTGTACTTATTTCTTCTACTCACAATCCATTCTTGTCTACTTTGTTTGTTGCCAACCACCTTTCCACTTGTCAATGTTCGTCTTTGATCAGCCTCAGTGCCCACTTCATTCACCCTTTCTTCACTCTTCTGGTCCTCTCCTTCTCGATTGTCATACAATTCCGGGTGAATTGTCCAACAATTGTGTTCATCATACCCTTGTAGACAACACTCCTTACAATATTTTGGCATATGATCATATTGCAACTGTATCCACTTGTATTTCACATGCCCCGTACTATCATCCTCCTCAATTATTTTCACTCGTTGGGGAAGCTTCGCAATCAGATCCACCTCCACTTTGACTCTTGCACAACTTGGTCTGGTTTGGTTCTTTGTCGCCATATCCACTGTTAGAGGTTTCCCTACCGCATTAGCTATCGAGAAAATTGCCTCCTTGGAAAAAAAATTTGGCGGTAGATCTGGGAAAGAGATCCATGCAATGCCAATAGTAGTTTCGACATCTGGCTCAAACCATGGGTCCTATTTCAGGGTTCGCATCTGCCAGTATTTGTCCTTCACCTTGATATAATAAGTCGCTGTCGATATTAAACGTACATAGTCCTCCATTGTAGTCAGCCTAATTAGGATATGTCTCGTGTCTAAAACTCCTATAGTGCATTCACTTTTGATACCGCAGTGTCCTGGTAAGGTTTTTCTCAGTTCCTGGATCTCTGGCTTTCCATAAGAGAATTTGCCAATAATTGCGTACTGCAAATTCTCTTGGGCAATGAGTGTTTTGATTTCTGAAGTTTTCCACGTAACGCTAGGTTCTCCATGAATGATGATGATAGGTTTAGGAGGAACGTAACATTGGAGATTTGAGGGGTTATGGGTTTTGGTTTTAAGATATTTGCGTATAGGGATTTTGGTTCTATGATGGTTGGTTGTGTTCCTATATTTCCTTTCATTGGAAGAGGTGGGAATTCCTCCGGTGGGATGTCCCCACTGGTGGTGGCTTTGGCCATGCCGGCCGTCGCAATAAGGTTAGTAAGATATTAGGTTTTTGGGTTGAGAGCGTTATTTTATTTATGATAAACAAAAGGTTTGTTTATTGAATGAGGAAGAGGTGACAAGGGGCGAAAGGGTAAATTGAGCAATACATTAAGGACTAAGTAGTAATAAAACTGTGGAGGCGAAACCCTAGTGATAAATAAATAGATATAATATAAAAATAAACTAGTACACTCAAAATCAGCTCTCATCCTCCTTGAAGAAAATCAAAGCTGCGGGCGGCTACGTGTTCTTGTTCTTCATCAAATCGAAAGTATGGCGTATGCAGCAATGAAGCCGACAAAACCAGGGCTGGAGGAGCCCCAGGAGCAGATTCACAAGATTAGGATCACTCTTTCTTCCAAAAACGTTAAGAATCTTGAGAAAGGTTTCGCTCTTTTAACTCCCAAGTCTTTTTCAGGGTTTAGGATCGACTATTTAGGATCATGGTTCTCGGAACTCAAGATCTTGTTGTTTCAGAAATGTTTAATGCAGTTTCTAGCTCATGTTTTAATGCTTATGGTTTTTTCTGGGAATGTCTTTTGTCTATTGAGTAAAGTAGAGCAGAGTATGCCTTTGTCTTTCAACCTTATAATAGTGAAAATCAATGGCTGGTTTGACATTAAAGGCAGAATTTTGAATGTTAGAGATGGGGATTTTAACCCATATCGGAATTGGCAATCTTTTAGTAAATTATTTAGGCTATTGCGAATACTTGAATATTGTAAATATTCTAGGAAAACTATAGGATGATTTTTACAAGGTAGTAGAAATTTGAGGCAGACACAGCGAGAGCAATGAAGATATTTTGTTTATAGTGATCAAAAAGTATGCAGAAAGATTTTTGACCCGACTTTAGGTGTTACATGACTGGGGCTTTTTATGGGTTTTTAGAATATAGTCATATAGGCTATCTAGTTGAGACAGAAGCTTAATAATGTGGTCATTTGTGATTTTTATAACACTGTTAGTGAGTGGATTTTATTCGTAATTTACATCAATAACTGACTTGGTACTGTTTTTGTATGTAGTGTGTGCGGATTTGGTCCGTGGTGCTAAGGACAAGAGGCTCAAGGTAAAGGGACCTGTGCGAATGCCCACAAAGGTTCTTAACATTACCACTAGGAAGTCTCCCTGTGGAGAAGGTACTATTGCTTTTTATCTATTCTGAGCTTGTTTTTGTGATTGCATGATATGTCTATGCTCAACTATTTCATTTTTTTGTTTGAATTACTTAGTGTTTTGGCTTAATTTGTTCTTAGTCCGTTTTTTGAAGCTTAACATGGTTGTACTTCTTTGAACCTCTTTTGCGTGTTTAATGGTTTGCTATACTCTTTTTGAATGAATTACCGTCAGTAAAGTACCCCTTTGTTTAATTCAGAGCATTTATTAATTCGAAAGTGCCTTTGTGGATGACCATTAAGGTTCCTCACATTACCACTGCCAAGTCTCCCTGTACAGAGGTACTATCACATGTATTTTTTTCATGTTTGAATTGCTCCGGTGTTTTCTTGGGGTTTTATTGATTCTTGGTCCAAATTTCTGAAGCTTACTATGTTGAAGTTGGTTTCACACAAACATAGTATTGTGTGTGCCAATGTATTAACATAGATACTTTAAAATTAGCGCATGATTAGTTGGAAGGACATTGTCTCAATTGAACCTATTGGTGGAGATGTATGTGAATCCAAGTGACTTCTTATGTTCATCTTCTTTGTTGAGTTAAAAAATATTTCCTTCCTGATATTTTTGTTGAGTCCTGTTTGGTCAAACAACAAGAATTCTCTAATTGGAACAGTTATAAATCTGATGCAAACTTTCTTAGATGTCACTTGGCTCAACTTGTTTGTCTACGGCAGTAGTACTAACTATTTCATCTTATTGACAGGCACTAATACATGGGACAGGTTTGAGCTGCGGGTTCACAAGCGTGTGATTGACCTTTTTAGCTCCCCAGATGTTGTCAAGCAGATCACCTCAATCACTATCGAACCTGGTGTTGAGGTTGAGGTCACCATTGCTGATTCTTAGAATCTTAATTGTTTTCATTAGGTTGTTGAATTACCCGTTTATCTGTTTAAGTACATTAGTTGTTTGGAATTTCTTTTGTGGTCATCTTAATTTTGGGGTTAATGTTTGCAGACGAAGTGTAGTAGAGGTTTTCTTTTGTTCCAACTACAGTTTTGCAGTTAAAAGCAGATACTATTTGATATTCAGAAGAGAATGTGTGTTTGTTAATTGACAATTGACCGCAAGTATTTATTGTTTTTCTAGACAATATTTGCTGAGATTAACCAAAAACAATAAATCGGTATACTATTGAGTAAATCATTTCTATTTTACCCTTAAAAATAGAGTACTCTATTCTCCTCCTCTAATTCACTTTTTGATTAAATCAATATTATTTTTATTATATTGTTATTGAAGTTTTTATTATTTGTAATTATTTTTTAATGTAATATAACATCTAAAAAAATACATTACTGACATGTTACTACTTCCACTCGAATTAATAATTTTTTCTTAAAAATTGTCACCTTAAATCTGTAATTTAAAATTATTTTAATATTATTTATATTATACTATATGACTATTAGTTAATTCTTTAATATTTGTAGTTATTTAATAAGTAACATAACATTTAAACACATTATTGATAATGGGTAAGTATACTACTTTAGTTTAAAATGGAATAGGAGAAGTAAAACTACTACACGAAATAATTAGATACAAGATAAAATTGTTATTTAAATAATTTTTCGCTATGCATAAAAAAGTAAGGACAAAAAATTGCTCATTTTGAACTTCGTAATGCATTAATAGATCATTTATGGAAGCAACATGATAGTATTGAAAGTTGAATGTTATGAAAAATTTAAAATGAATTTTTTGATAATGTAATATTTATTATGTAATTATATTTCTCAATGATTTCACTTTTATTTGAATTGTTCGTTAATATGTATTAAATATAATATTTGTTGCAATTTATGTTATTTAGAAATTTAGAATAAAATATAATTTTATATTAAATGAATAATTTGAAAAGAATAAAATTTTATAAATATATGAAGATTATACAAATTATTAGTGTGCTGCATGTGAATATCAAACTATGTAATACACTATTTTAAAAATAATATCAATATTATTAAATAAAAAAATAAAAATAGAATGATAAAGTATAAGTTCCTTTGAATAATAATGTAAAATTTCTTTTGATTACTACTGAAAGTTGTCAAATCAATATCCGAAAAACACCATAATTATTTATAATATAAACTAGATATACATAAAGTGATTTGACACTTCTCTATGGCGCCAATTAAATTTATCTTTTTCCTTTTTTTATTTGAGTTTTTTCTCATTTTAAAATTAATTGTAATATGTAAAAATTTAAAAAGTCACTCTTAAGATCTCTTAGTTACATCTCTTAAATATACTTTTTCTTCCCTCCCATATAGTGCATTACTTAGTTATTATTGTATTGTTGGAGTTCTTACTTTTAATATAATATAAATAAATATTCATATAAAATATAGAAGATATACTAAAATGAATGTTTTTGGCTGGAATATTATATTAATTTAACATTCATGTTAGGGAGTGTCTAATTCCATTGAACTTTGACATTCTCAATGTGTGTAAATCACATTTGAGTTTGAAAGAATTTAAACAACATTTGATACAAGATTTGTGTACCTTGATTGTTGCAGCAGAATGAAATTCACGAACTGAATGATTTGTTCCAAATCCTTCTTTGAATCACTAGGAAACAAAGATAGTGTTTCACAAACTAAATGTTCTTTATGTTGTGTATCTTTAATCTAAGAAGATTTTATTATTCTCTTTTGAGTTTTTGTTGTTCTTCTTTCTTTTTCTGTTAAGAGCGTAAAACATCTATTTAAATAAGGATTTGTTTATGTTGGAACAATTACATTAACTATTCCTTCTCTTATTTTAAATTAATACTTATCCCTTTTACAGACAACAAGTTCGGATCGGGTCGGTCCACATGGGCGATCCACGATCCAAAACTTACATCTCCCACTTCGCACATTGTGGACAAAACCCAAGCCAACATAACATAAACTAGACACACAATTCATATGACAAATAGTTTGTGCGACCTATGAGCATCAAGAGCTTACCCTTAAGGTTTTACAAGCCCCACATAGGAATCCAATCACATGTAGAAGGAATTCACTACTTATATGAGAATACTATTACTCACAATACCCCAGACTTCATTCACCACTTCAGTAGTTACTTATTCGATCCCTCATCCTCGTAAAGAGGTTAACTAGAGTTCATGTTTAACTTTATACACACAATTACATTCAATATCAATATGGTTAGTGTAGTAGCCGGCTTGTGTATATAAGTTTATTATTCAATTAATTGTTTTTCCTTTCTACTCGAATCTATCTGTTCCTATTCTACTGCTTTTCTAGACATGCGTTGCATTGCAGAATCGTTCATGCCTATTAGTAACATGCTAAAGTAGCAACATCGATTGAACATTAAGAAACAACAAAAGGTCAAAAGGTATTTCATTGGAAAGTCATTTTAACTTTTTGGGGTCTTACACAATGAAGAAGCCGGGAACATTCTTTCATTGACCCATTAATCGCTTGACACACGTGGCATGAAACACATGCTATGATGTTTTCACCTTATATTGGTGTATGTGTCTCATTCTTTCGATTATCTAACATCGTACATACTTTGATCTAAACACCTCCAAGTGTTTAACCCTAGTTTCTCTCATCAGTGATCCTCAAATTCATTTTCTTAGAGAAACTTTTGCCTGGCTCATTGTCACGACCCGAGTCTACATCCTGGACGTGGCCGGCACTCAAGAACCATTGCTAGTCCCCAAGCGAACCCTCATCCTGGCTGACTACAAGCGGAAGACTAACTTAAGCATGCAAAAACTTAAAACTGAAATAAAATTCAATAAACTCAACTTTGTAAAACATTAACTCAAATGAACAACTTAGAATAAAAATAATATATTCAACTCGCCATAAAATAGGCAACTTAAGTCTTTAAAACATTTAATAAAATAAATGATACAAAATTCTCAACTATACTGACTATCTATGAAGCCTCTAACTGATACAGACGGAAGTCGGGACAAGACCCACGACATCCTAACAACTGATATAACTGAAAGGTAAATGAAATCCTCCGGAAGCAAGGAGGCTCACCAAAGCTAACTCGAACTCTCGGATGTATCAACAAAGTTCCTGTTGATGATCCTGAATACCTGTGTCTGCATCATGAGAAGATGCAGTCCAAATGGCTCAGTACGTGGAATGTACGAGCATGTAAGGGGAATTCTAAAACATAAACATAAGCTTGAAACTTGATAAAAATGAAACATACTTATCTCTTCTCAAACTTACTCAACTCAAGGAATACTAAAGGATAAGATACTCAACTCAGAGATTAGATACTCAACTCAAAAATATGATATTCGACTCTGGGTACTCAACTAAATATAAAGCAACAATACACATACAATATATGGAAAACTTTAATAAACAGAAAAAAACAACTTAGTTCGTTAAAGAAAATGCAATAACAAACTCAACTTTACTTATATAATAAAGTAATATAGTTTCTGTGGGAGTTTCTCTAACCGACAACTATCGGTTAAGAGCTATAGTGATGATACAACACTTTACCTCACACTGCCAAGGACCATCCTATACCTTGCCATCAGTATAGGACCTAACTTAACTTAGTGGATCCACTAGTCTATGAGAAAAGGATTCATCTAAAAAGTATGACCCTTTTCTACCTATGATGGCTACATGGTTTTCATGGAGACTTGAGTTAATATGAAACTCGCATCCCCACATCGGTGCTCAATAATACTCTTAAAATATACTTAGCTCATCTATTTTTAAAACAATTTCTTCTCTTATTTGAGATAGTTACTCAAACTTAGCTTAAAAGCTCTCTTGGAATCGATGTTCCCTTTTCTTGCTCAAAACTCTTTTGGAAATCTCAGTTTCCTCTCATCTTAAATGTGAAAACATTTACTCTTGGGAATACTTAGTTCCCATATATCATTTTAAAGAAAATGAACTTTACTCTTACTCTTTACTCAACTTCAAAGCTTGTCTTAAAACAAAGTTTAAACATTTGTAAAAGATTTCTTAAAATATGGTTCATGCTGAATGATGGACATGAACGACTCAATGCAAGGTTTTCAATAACCATAGATAGAACTCAATTCTTGGAACTCAAGAACTGCAATGATACTACTCATTGTAAGAATACTCAACTCAAAGGGTTCATGCGGAATTATGAGCATGAACTACTCAACTCAAGGACTCAAAGATACTTCTCATCTCAAGATTGTTCGACTTATAAGGTTCATGCAGAGTTATGGGTATGAACAATTTAACTCAAGGACTTCATGGGTAACATGTAATAGTCCCATGATTAAAAATATAATCTCAAAGGGGATTGGGAACTCAATACTCAAGACTTAGAAGTTAAAAGTATTACCCCTCTCAATGATACTCAATTTATGGAGTCCATGCGGAATTTATGGGCATGAACGACTCGACTAGAAGGTCTACAACCTACATGGAACTCATGTATACAACACTTCTCATTCTCTTACTTACTACCTCAAGACTTAGTTCAAATCGATGGTTGATCTCAAATGATTCACAATTGAACTCAATGGCTTTCTTGAACTCTACTTTTAACTCTCTCTTGAATGTGAATTTATGAATTCAAAAGTTATGGTTCACGATATGAAAGATCTCATGATGACAAAGTAGACTCATGAGTACATTCTCCTCATCCTCACACTCACTTGCTCGAGTCTTGAAACAAGTTACTAGAAGTTGTAGAAGACTCCACAAAAAGACTCAAATGGACTTTCTTAGAATGTTCGAAAGAACTCTCAAAACTTAACTCTTAGCTCTACCTTGAATTAGAATTATGAATTCAAGTTTATGATTATGTTATGAATGATTTCTAGGTGTTTAGAAGTAGCTTAGAGTAGTTAGAATCGAAAAGGAGTGAAGGTGCACTTTAAACGAACTCAAACGGGGAAACCGATGACAAACTAGATGGAGAAGGCAACCCTGGCGCTATGGGTGGCGCGGGGTGCCAAACCCTAAACTTCAGAGGAGGGTTTGGGGCTCTCTGGATGGCGCATCGCACCAGGCCCCAACCCAAAAAATCTGACGAATTTTCCTTGCTCGTTTTCTCACCCTAACTCGCCTAGAATCGAACGGTTTATTCCCCAATCACTTGGATTCTATTACTTAACATAAGTACACTCTAATATACTCAAAACAACACTCAAATTACTAAATTTCATCTCAAGAAATCATCAAAACCCCAACACAACAAGATTTAGAATGAACTTCAAGAACACCTATCAAGAACTCATCAAGAACTCTAATCTTTCAACTTCAAGAATGAATTTTTGCTAAAAATAACATGATTGGTGTGTGGGTGAACTAACCCAACACTATGGAAGGTTACATACCTCTTAGGGATTAAACCCATGGCGAAAATCCGCAACAAAATGCAAGACTCTCGACGAACGCTTGATCCTCTCCTCTTTTCTCCTTTTTTTTTTTCTCTTCTTGATCTCTCAACTAAAACCCTAGGATAATTTTAGGATTATAAAACTGAACCCAATAGGATTATACCCTTAAAACCTTACTAAAAATGAATCAAAACTGATTTGGTAAGGAAATGACCAAAATACCCCTCTAAAATCAGGTTTTGACTTTACTTATCTAGACAACCCAACTTCGAATGCACATATCTCTCTCATACGAACTTGAAACTAAGCAAACTCGGTGGCGTTGGAAAGATAATTCAAAGGTATTTCCTACGGTATCTGTTAGCACACCTAAATCATCCTGAGTTAGGAGTTATGGTCGTTTGAAATCAACTCAAAACTCATACTTAGCTTAACTTGCAAAATTTCAGATTTTTGCTATTTCCAATTTGATTCTTTTTGGAACTCAAGGTGCTACATCTAGTGACCTTATTACTCAAGAAATTTCAAATTCCTTGCAAAAATCTCACTCACTATGAAAAATGGTTCGAGTCTTAGTTCAAAAAATTTCTGGGGTGTTACACTAAAAAACAAGTCATAACATGGTGGTGAAACTCATTTCTTCACGTTCCCCGTCATAAAAGGCGATTGCTCGTGTGAGAGAGGCAATCTCGCAACTTGTTTGATACACTTTATTTCTTATAAATTATCACATGCATATTATATTTGAATATAAATCCAATAGTACTGAAATATCATCATATGCTATGCAAACCTAGAGCCTTAACATGTTTTCAAACAACTCTTTAGAGATGGCCTTCATAAAAGGATCAACTATCATTTCACATGTAGGAATGTATTGCAAAGTTATTTCTCCACTTGCCACTACGTCTCTCACAAAGTTATACTTGATATCAATGTGTTTGGTCTTGCTGTGATATTTAGGATCCTTGGTATATGCGATAGCTGCTTGACTATCACAATATAGAATCAAGGGACCCTTAGAATTCTTTGCAATACTCAAATGGTCAAAGAATCTCTTTAACTAAACAACTTCTTGTACTGCAGATGCACAAGCCACGAATTCAGATTCCATGGTTGAAAGAGCTGTGCAAGTTTGCTTCTTATTTTTCCATGAAATAGCACCACCATTTAGTAAGAATACATAATCGAATGTTGATTTTCTATCATTTCGGTCACCAACCCAATTAGCATATGCATAACCTCTTATGAATAAATCAGATCTACTATAACAAAGTGTATGATCTACATTTCCCTTCAAGTATCAGAATATTCTCTTAACTGGTTTCTAATGATCTCTTTCGGGATTGGATTGATACCTACTAACTAGACTCACAACATAACAAATATCGAGGCGAGTACACATCAAACTCCCAACAACACTAGCATAAGGAACTCGAGACATGTCTTCCTTTTCTTTTTCAGTCTGTAGACACATTTCTTGGAACGATCTCTTTGGATCTTAACATCCAATATATAGTATGCTTCACCCATATCTTTCATATCAAATGATTTTGAAAGCCATGAATTGACAATTTTCACATACTCCAAATTATTTCCAGCTAATAAAGTATCATCTACATAAAGAGACAGAATTACAAAATTTCCATTGAACTTTTTCACATAGATGCAATGGTCTTCATCGATCATGGTGAAATCAAATGACATCACCTCCTTATGAAATCTCAGGTACCACTGCCTTGAAGATTGCTTTAGGCCATAAATTGATCTTTTCAATTTACAAAATTTCTTTTCTTGATCTTTAACAATGAAACCTACTGGCAACTGTTCCATGTAAAATTCTTCATTTAATTCTCCATTGAGAAAAGCAGTCTTCACATCCATTTGGTATAATTCTAGATCAAAACGTGCAACAAAAGGCAAAAATTAATCGTATGGAGGTAAACTTCACAACTGGTGAAAAAGTTTCCTCATAGTCTATTCCAACTTCTTGAGTAAAACCTTTTGCCACCACTCGTGCTTTGTGTCTTTCTATCGACCTGTCCGATTTGCATTTAACTTTTCATTTATTCCTAATAGCTTTACGTTCCTTAGAAAGGTCACTTAGATTCCAGACTTTATTGACTTTTGTGGACTCTAATTCTTCTTTCATCGCTTTTAACCATTCATCTCTTTTAGGGCCCGATAAGGCCTCAGTCACATAATTAGGTTCATCCAATTTTGTAGGAGATACTAAGAAAATATAATCCTCAATCTCATAAGATAGTTTAGGCAAACCTTTTCTTGTACTCTTACGTATTTGAAGTTCAGATTCCTCTATATGATTTTGGGATTCATAACTCCCACTTGGACTCAGAATCAATTCTTGATCCATTGAATTATCAAGTATGTCTGGAAACATTACCTGATCTTTTGAATTCAACATTTCGTTGAGAGGCTCAACTTCATCTATTTCACCCTTTTTGGGAAAATCATTTTTCAAAAATCTGACATCTCGTGATACAATTTCAGTAATACTTCCATCTTCCAGTTCATCGATGAACACATACCCTTTGGAGCTTTCAGAGTACCTTAGAAAGATACATTTCTTTCCTTCTGGACTTAGTTTACCAAACTCACCAAAACGATCTTTAATGTATGCTGCACAACTCCACGGTAGTAGATCATTCAGGTTTGTTTTATGACCAGTCCAAAGTTCAAAAGAAGTGGAAGACTGATAAGAAACACTATCAAAGATACTTCATACAATACTAAGCATCAACGATCGTTCAATAGTAATATAACCCAACTAGTGAGTTGGGGTTGAGTCCCAAGGGAGTGGTTCGTACTCAAGAATCAATAGAAAAGCATAAACATGCTCAAGTAAATTATAGCTAAAAATATTTACGAAGAAAAACATGATAAATTAAAGGTTGACACAAGTGTAAATTATCAAGAAGGGGGGTTTGTAGTCAATTAGCAATTAAAAAACAACAAGTAATATGAAAATGCAAATATGGAGACGGAATTCTTGGGATGTGATAGGATTATTGGCTAATGCAAACAAGCGGGTAATTGAAATTGATAGTAAACAACTGTGAATCGGTAAATAAGCTAGACTTTAGTGGGGATAAACTTTTTCTCGAACAATTTACCCCGAATCAAAATGGTTTCTCTCGAACACCTATAAGCAACAATGAAGCACAACCTTCGTGTAACACCCCAGAAAATTTTTGAGCTAAGACTCGAACCGTTCTTCGTAGTGAGTGAGATTTTTGCAAGGAATTTAAAATTTCTTGAATATTAAGGTTACTAGATGTAGCACCTTGAATTTCAAGAAGAACTAAAGAGAGTTCATCCAAGTCATTCCTAGGTTTTCATAAGTTTTGGGTCAACTTTAAATGACCATAAATCCTAGTACATGATGAGTTAGGTGAGCTACAAGATATAAAATTAAAGCCCATCGAGTCCTCTTTCCAACACAACCGAGTTTTCTCAATTCCAAGCTCTGAGTAAAAAGTTATGACTGATTTACTTACGTCGCACAAACCCGGCAGCAGCTCCGCGACGCGGAGCCAATACGGACCTCACTGCCTGGTGAAAGATCTTTCCGACTCCCAGCTCGTTTTATTTATTTCTTTAAGGGTATCTTAGTCCTAAAAACCCTTAGGCGGTCATCTAAATTTCCCTAAACGAATAGAAAATCAGTTTTCACCAATCAAAACCCTCTCATCCACTCCAAAGATTCTACACTCAAGAAAATCAAGAAAAGCTAAGGCTAGGGTTCTTCTTCAAAGGTTTTCCTTCAAGTTGCTTCAAGAGGATAATTCTTTCAGGTATGTAAGCTTTCATAGTGTTGGGTTTGTTCACCCACACGCCAATCATGTTAATTTCAGCTTAAATTCATTCTAAAAGTTGAAGCTTTGATGTTCTTGTTATGTATTCATGAATTTGTTTTCGTTCTTGAATTGGGCTGAGATTGAGGAGTTCTTGAGGTTAATGTGTCGATTTATAGAGGGGTTAGAGTTAGATTCTAGTGTACATGTGCTGGGTATCTAAATCTAAAGAGAGATTGAGAAAAAGAATCGAAGTTAGGTGAATTGGGGTTAGAAAACGAAGAAGAAATTTCGCCGGTCGAAATCTGGAACCCCCTCCGCGTCGCGCAGCCTCTTTCCAGATTTGGGAATTTCTGTTTCGCGTCGCGGAGCTGACACAGAGTGTTCTGTCTCAAAAGTTGTTTTCGAAACCAAAATTTAAAAGCCTCTCCGCGTCGCGGACCCACCTTCAAATATTGATTTTCGGTCTTTTCTCATGTTTAGCTATTTAAAATCATTCCTAAACAACATGAGATCTTCCAATCACAAATCTTTATCCTTGAATCCATAATTCAATTCAAGGATCAGTTAAGGGACAAGTTAAGAGCAGTTAAGATCAAAGTCAAGAGAAGTCAAGAGTTAAAGTCAAGATAAGTTCTTAAAGTTTTTCAAAAGTCTTTCACAAATGTTTGTAACTTCATTTTAAGACTGAAAGTTTCAAGTTAAGCAAAGAGTAAAGAGTTGAGTTTATTTCTCAAAAGCTATTAGGGAACTAAGTATTCCCAAAGAAGTTTTTAAATGTTTTCACATTTAAATAAGAACAGAAACTGAGATTTTCAAAGAGCCTTCGGGCTAATTTTCAGAAAAGAGAAATAGCTTTCTAAATGAAGCAAGCAGGGAAACTAAGATTTCCAAGATAGCCTTTGAGCTAAGTTTTTGAGCACTAATCTCAAACCACAGAAGAAGTATGTTTTTAAACATAAAGAACTAGGTATTTTTGGGAATAGTATTGAGCACCGATATGGAGATGCGAGTTCATATTAACTCAAGTCTCCATAAACCATGTAGCCATCATGGGTAGAAAAGGGTCATACTTTTTAGATGAACCCTTTTCGCATAGACTAGTGGATCCACTTAGTGAGTTAGCTTCCTATATCACGACAAGGTATATGATGGACCTCGGCAGCGTGAGGTAATGCGCTGTATCATCACTATAGTTCTTAAGTGATGGTTGTCGGTTAGAGAAATGTCACGCCCCGAGCCTACACCCTGGACGTGGCCGGCACTCGAAGACCATTTCTGGTCCCCAAGCGAACCCTCATCCTGGCTGACTCCAAGCGGAATACTAACTTAAGCATACAAGAGCTTAAAACTGAATAAGAGTTTATAAACTCAACTTTATAAATCTTTAACTCAAAAGAAAACTCTGTATAATAGAATATATATACAACTCGCCATAAAAGGCAACTTTAGTCTTCAAAACATTTAACAAAATAAATGAAGAGACTTCTGAAACTCTATTGTCTATCTATGAAGCCTCTAACTGATAAAGATGGAAGCCGGGACAAGACCCACGACCTCCTAACAACTGATACAACTGAAAGGTAAATGAAATCCTCCGGAAGCAAAGAGGCTTGTCATAGCTAACTGGAACTCCCGGATGTATCAACGAATCTCCTGTTGATGATCCTGAATACCTGTGTCTGCATCATAAAAAGATGCAGGCCAAATGGCTCAGTACGTGGAATGTACGAGTATGTAAGCTAGAAAGCTAAACAACATAGGCTAGAAGAAAAACTGGAATAAATTGAATAACTTACCTCTTTTCAAACTTTCTCAACTCAAGGAATACCCAAAACTACTCAAACTTACTCAACTCAGAAGATAGATACTGGACTCAGAGACAGATACTCAACTCAAAGATAGATACTCAACTCAAAGATAGATACTCAACTCAAGATAGATACTCAACTCAAGGATATATACTTAACTCAAGATATATACTTAACTCAAAGATACTTAACTCAAGGATACTCGACTCTTGAATAACTGAACTCAACCTGACTGACTTCTTTCAATATAAGGCAATTTAAAACAAGTGCGATATAAAGAAAGACTGTTTAAAACATGCTATAAACTCTGAGTGTATACAAGGATACAATAAGCCTGAGATGTATATAGAAATACAATTGAACTGATGTATATAAAATACAATAATTTCTGTGTATGAAAATACAATAACTGCTGTGGGAGTTTCTCTAACCGACAACCATCACATAAGAGCTATAGTGATGATACAGCGATCGACCTCACGCTGCCAGAGCATCTTATACCCGGCCAAAGGTATAAGACCTGAACTGCCTAATGGATCCACTAGTCTAATCTGAAAAGGATTCATCTAAAAAGTATGATCCTTTTCTACCCATGGTGGCTAACATGGTTCTATGGGGGCTGTGGGTTCTTTGAACGCTCCCCCAATTCGGTGCTCGATACTACTCCCAAAAATGTACTGGCTCTTATGTTTTTAAAACATATTTATTCCTGCTGATATGAGATAATTACTCAAAAACTAGCCCGAAGGCTCTTTTGGAAATCTCAGTTTCCAACCTTGTTTAAATGTAAAAACATTTCTTTAAAACTTCTTTGGGAATACATAGTTCCCTAATAACTTTGAGAAATGAACTCAACTCTTTACTCTTTACTTTACTTGAAACTCGATACTTTGACTCAACTTGAAACTCTTTACTCAACTTGAAACTCTTAACTTGGAACTCTTCATTCTTTACTTAACTTGAGCCTTAAAATGAAGTTAAAACGATCAATGAAGACTCTTGGAAAACCTTAAAGACTTGTTTTGACTTACTTACTTCTAAGCTTGACTTCACTTGACTTGGAAACTAACTTCACTTGACTTTGAAACTAACTTCACTTGACTTGGAAACTAACTTCATTTGACTTTGAAACTAACTTCACTTGACTTGGAAACTAACTTCACTTGATTTGGAAACTAACTTCACTTGACTTTGAAACTAACTTCACTTGACTTGGAAACTAACTTCACTTGACTTGTAGTTTTACTTGACTTTTGGAAGTACCTTGGAGTGTTGGAAACAACTAGGAAACATAGGTATAATACCTAGGAACATGTATAAAAAAAGAAATGGTGAATGAAAGGGAAGGATTGGTGTCCTTGGCACTAGGAGAGGTGCAACAGCCCAGCCCCTTTTTCCCCAAAAATCCGACTTTTTCCCCTTGTTTCTTTCCAATTCTAAACCCTCTCAACCTCAAGGTTTCAGCAGCAACACTTAGAATCATAAAGACCCTTATTATACAATAGATTCAACTCAAAAATCACAGCCAGAAATCTGTACTAAATCAGCAAGAACTTCAACACAACACCACTACAACTTCAACAACCAATAAATCTTCTCTTGGAATTAAAAACGAGTTGGTGTGTGGGGGTATGAACCAACCAACACTAAGGATCATAAAATCCCTCAATATACAATAGGTCACAACTCAAATACACAGCCCAATCCTGTCCCACAACCAACAATAACTTCAACAACACAACTAACAACATCAACAACAACTAACAACTTCAACAACAAATCCAATCTCTTCTCAAATCATAAAAACGAGCTTGGTATGTGGGGGGAAAGGATAAACCCACACTAAAGACTCACATACCTGATTAGGGATCACCCCCGACAAAAATCCACGACGATCCTTAGCTTCTTCTTCTCTTTCTCCTCTTCTTTTCCTCTTCTTTCTCTCTTATCTTCCAAGCCCTAACTCTCACTCTTACTCTCACTCTTTAAAATGGGACAAAAATGATCCAAACATCAGTCTAACACCTCAATATAACCCAAAGAAAAGATTAGGGAAAAGACCAAAATACCCTTAAAATTTTCGGACTAAACAAACTGCACTGTGCGACTGTGCGACTGTGCCAACAACCCAACTTCCAAAGGGCATAAGTCACTCATACGAACTCGGAATCAAGCAAACTCGGCGGCGTTGGAAAGATCATTCCAAGGGCTTTCCAGACATAACTGGAAATTCGCCTAAATCATTTTGAGCTAGGAGATACGACTGCTCAAAGTTGACCAAAAACTCACTTTTTTTCCATAGCCAAATTTTCCAGATTCTTTCCAAAATGACTATTTCCAATTCAACTCTTCTTGGAACTCAATGTGCTACACCTAGGGACCTTAACTTAACACTCAAGAAATTTTTTATTCCTCGGTAAAATCCCACTCCACATGAAGGATGGCTCGAGTCTTAGTTCGAAAATTCTCTGGGGTGTTACAATATCTCCCCCTTGGAATCATTCGTCCTCGAATGACGGCTAGTCTTGGTATGGAAGGGTCTACTCTTACTAAGGTCTGCGTCTAATGGTCTGCTCTTACCATATTCAAGCTTAACCCAAATCCTTAGGTTCGGATTCTATACCTCTCTATAGGGAATCTTATCCCAAGACTATAACTCTTTAACACCACATTAAAGCTTAGTATTCTAACACTCCATGGACTCTTACTAACCACTCCTTTAGATCCAACTAAGGGCTCTCATTTGAATATTTCTCATAGTAAAACCTCATCCTTTTCTTCCTCAGTGTTAAAAAAAAAAAACTTAAATGGAACTATCCCACCATCACAACACGATAAGAACATCAACCTCCTCTTTTTAACACCACTCCATTTCTAAAATGGCCTCTGAAAAGATATCTCGCAAACTCTTTGAATTCATTACCATCTTAATCTAAAACACTTGACTCCATTTCTCATCTTGACATCTCCCCCTTAGGTCTAAAGCTAACACTTGAAAGCTATGGACCTATTCCACATATTTAACTTGTTTACCTCTTCTTTTAATCTAACACTTGGGAGAAATTTATCTCATGCCTACCAAACTCTCTATAAGCGGTGCTAAGTCCTCTTTCAAAGGTGTTTCCTTTAACTTCTTCTGGTTACATACACTCTCGGTACACCTCTTAACGCTTTTGTTACTCTGGTGACTTAATCACACTTCATTGCCCTTATCTAAAGGTTAGGGTCTCTCACTTGTACCACTCATATTTATTGCGACTAATCACCTTAATTCCTCACTTACTCTATGTCAAGTCTACTAGATCAAATCTCAAGACTAGCATCATCACTCTCATGTTGCCATTTCTTTGGTCAAGACACTCATCTCAAATTCAAGCTTAAGGTTTATGACTAAACCCGAATATTAATATGATTGCTCGCTTACTACACTAACTTACAAATACTAGGTACAAATTCAGAAACTCTCGTCCACTAGGACCTTATGGCCAAAAGTCAAACCTCACCTCTTAGTATTCATACTCACAATTTACTATCATATTTCCCTTCACAACTTGAGTACTATTTACTCATTCACTATACATCAATGCCCAATAATTCTATACCACTTGAATGTTATGGGACCTCCCTCAAAATCATAAGCCTAGCGTAGATCTAACACCTCATGAATACTCTGCTTTCTTTTTTCAACACTCGCACTTGGTCATTTTCTACACAATAACACTTCATCACTAACTCCTATCTAGCTACAACACACTCTTCCTCTTATGATGTAATCTTCACAACTCATCACTTCTTAGTCTACCCATAAGGGACAACTCCTCATTCATAACTTACTGGGTGCATGACTACAATAACATAGCTTGCCTCATCACTATCTCCCTTACTTAAATTACTAAACTTCTGTATATTTTTCTCTCTAACTCTAGGCTCTTTCTCTACTACTGCTCATGATCTCGTAACTCATGCTACTCTTTCGGGTGAAAATCATACCCAAGCTCTAAACATACCTCCTCGTAAGGATCTCAGCTGAAACAATACTTAGAGAAGAAAGTACAACTCACTTTTATCTCAAATGCACGATTCATATGAAGGCATTACTCTGAAACTGAACACTTAACTTACTCTTGGGCTTCTCTTAAGCCCCTCTGAATCCTCATGACTTTCTCAAGACTCTTGCTAAGAACAACTCATCGACAAAAAAACTGACTCTGCTTTTCAACCACCTCCAGTATGATGGGTAGTTGAAAGATTCTAAGAACGCACGAGTTAGATTAGATCTCCATGACTTAGCTCTATTGCACGATTAAGAGTGTGAAAAAAAAGGGAGACTTTTCTTAAATGTCTGTAGTCCTTCATTTATAGAAGTGGGGCCCTCACAACCATAAACAAGATCTTACTGACACGGCTTCATAGACACCCTAGGACACTTGAACTCTGTGCTCTGATACCAAGTTTGTCACGCCCCGAGCCTACACCCTGGACGTGGCCGGCACTCGAAGACCATTTCTGGTCCCCAAGCGAACCCTCATCCTGGCTGACTCCAAGCGGAATACTAACTTAAGCATACAAGAGCTTAAAACTGAATAAGAGTTTATAAACTCAACTTTATAAATCTTTAACTCAAAAGAAAACTCTGTATAATAGAATATATATACAACTCGCCATAAAAGGCAACTTTAGTCTTCAAAACATTTAACAAAATAAATGAAGAGACTTCTGAAACTCTATTGTCTATCTATGAAGCCTCTAACTGATAAAGATGGAAGCCGGGACAAGACCCACGACCTCCTAACAACTGATACAACTGAAAGGTAAATGAAATCCTCCGGAAGCAAAGAGGCTTGTCATAGCTAACTGGAACTCCCGGATGTATCAACGAATCTCCTGTTGATGATCCTGAATACCTGTGTCTGCATCATAAAAAGATGCAGGCCAAATGGCTCAGTACGTGGAATGTACGAGTATGTAAGCTAGAAAGCTAAACAACATAGGCTAGAAGAAAAACTGGAATAAATTGAATAACTTACCTCTTTTCAAACTTTCTCAACTCAAGGAATACCCAAAACTACTCAAACTTACTCAACTCAGAAGATAGATACTGGACTCAGAGACAGATACTCAACTCAAAGATAGATACTCAACTCAAAGATAGATACTCAACTCAAGATAGATACTCAACTCAAGGATATATACTTAACTCAAGATATATACTTAACTCAAAGATACTTAACTCAAGGATACTCGACTCTTGAATAACTGAACTCAACCTGACTGACTTCTTTCAATATAAGGCAATTTAAAACAAGTGCGATATAAAGAAAGACTGTTTAAAACATGCTATAAACTCTGAGTGTATACAAGGATACAATAAGCCTGAGATGTATATAGAAATACAATTGAACTGATGTATATAAAATACAATAATTTCTGTGTATGAAAATACAATAACTGCTGTGGGAGTTTCTCTAACCGACAACCATCACATAAGAGCTATAGTGATGATACAGCGATCGACCTCACGCTGCCAGAGCATCTTATACCCGGCCAAAGGTATAAGACCTGAACTGCCTAATGGATCCACTAGTCTAATCTGAAAAGGATTCATCTAAAAAGTATGATCCTTTTCTACCCATGGTGGCTAACATGGTTCTATGGGGGCTGTGGGTTCTTTGAACGCTCCCCCAATTCGGTGCTCGATACTACTCCCAAAAATGTACTGGCTCTTATGTTTTTAAAACATATTTATTCCTGCTGATATGAGATAATTACTCAAAAACTAGCCCGAAGGCTCTTTTGGAAATCTCAGTTTCCAACCTTGTTTAAATGTAAAAACATTTCTTTAAAACTTCTTTGGGAATACATAGTTCCCTAATAACTTTGAGAAATGAACTCAACTCTTTACTCTTTACTTTACTTGAAACTCGATACTTTGACTCAACTTGAAACTCTTTACTCAACTTGAAACTCTTAACTTGGAACTCTTCATTCTTTACTTAACTTGAGCCTTAAAATGAAGTTAAAACGATCAATGAAGACTCTTGGAAAACCTTAAAGACTTGTTTTGACTTACTTACTTCTAAGCTTGACTTCACTTGACTTGGAAACTAACTTCACTTGACTTTGAAACTAACTTCACTTGACTTGGAAACTAACTTCATTTGACTTTGAAACTAACTTCACTTGACTTGGAAACTAACTTCACTTGATTTGGAAACTAACTTCACTTGACTTTGAAACTAACTTCACTTGACTTGGAAACTAACTTCACTTGACTTGTAGTTTTACTTGACTTTTGGAAGTACCTTGGAGTGTTGGAAACAACTAGGAAACATAGGTATAATACCTAGGAACATGTATAAAAAAAGAAATGGTGAATGAAAGGGAAGGATTGGTGTCCTTGGCACTAGGAGAGGTGCAACAGCCCAGCCCCTTTTTCCCCAAAAATCCGACTTTTTCCCCTTGTTTCTTTCCAATTCTAAACCCTCTCAACCTCAAGGTTTCAGCAGCAACACTTAGAATCATAAAGACCCTTATTATACAATAGATTCAACTCAAAAATCACAGCCAGAAATCTGTACTAAATCAGCAAGAACTTCAACACAACACCACTACAACTTCAACAACCAATAAATCTTCTCTTGGAATTAAAAACGAGTTGGTGTGTGGGGGTATGAACCAACCAACACTAAGGATCATAAAATCCCTCAATATACAATAGGTCACAACTCAAATACACAGCCCAATCCTGTCCCACAACCAACAATAACTTCAACAACACAACTAACAACATCAACAACAACTAACAACTTCAACAACAAATCCAATCTCTTCTCAAATCATAAAAACGAGCTTGGTATGTGGGGGGAAAGGATAAACCCACACTAAAGACTCACATACCTGATTAGGGATCACCCCCGACAAAAATCCACGACGATCCTTAGCTTCTTCTTCTCTTTCTCCTCTTCTTTTCCTCTTCTTTCTCTCTTATCTTCCAAGCCCTAACTCTCACTCTTACTCCACTCTTTAAAATGGGACAAAAATGATCCAAACATCAGTCTAACACCTCAATATAACCCAAAGAAAAGATTAGGGAAAAGACCAAAATACCCTTAAAATTTTCGGACTAAACAAACTGCACTGTGCGACTGTGCGACTGTGCCAACAACCCAACTTCCAAAGGGCATAAGTCACTCATACGAACTCGGAATCAAGCAAACTCGGCGGCGTTGGAAAGATCATTCCAAGGGCTTTCCAGACATAACTGGAAATTCGCCTAAATCATTTTGAGCTAGGAGATACGACTGCTCAAAGTTGACCAAAAACTCACTTTTTTTCCATAGCCAAATTTTCCAGATTCTTTCCAAAATGACTATTTCCAATTCAACTCTTCTTGGAACTCAATGTGCTACACCTAGGGACCTTAACTTAACACTCAAGAAATTTTTTATTCCTCGGTAAAATCCCACTCCACATGAAGGATGGCTCGAGTCTTAGTTCGAAAATTCTCTGGGGTGTTACAATATCTCCCCCTTGGAATCATTCGTCCTCGAATGACGGCTAGTCTTGGTATGGAAGGGTCTACTCTTACTAAGGTCTGCGTCTAATGGTCTGCTCTTACCATATTCAAGCTTAACCCAAATCCTTAGGTTCGGATTCTATACCTCTCTATAGGGAATCTTATCCCAAGACTATAACTCTTTAACACCACATTAAAGCTTAGTATTCTAACACTCCATGGACTCTTACTAACCACTCCTTTAGATCCAACTAAGGGCTCTCATTTGAATATTTCTCATAGTAAAACCTCATCCTTTTCTTCCTCAGTGTTAAAAAAAAAAACTTAAATGGAACTATCCCACCATCACAACACGATAAGAACATCAACCTCCTCTTTTTAACACCACTCCATTTCTAAAATGGCCTCTGAAAAGATATCTCGCAAACTCTTTGAATTCATTACCATCTTAATCTAAAACACTTGACTCCATTTCTCATCTTGACATCTCCCCCTTAGGTCTAAAGCTAACACTTGAAAGCTATGGACCTATTCCACATATTTAACTTGTTTACCTCTTCTTTTAATCTAACACTTGGGAGAAATTTATCTCATGCCTACCAAACTCTCTATAAGCGGTGCTAAGTCCTCTTTCAAAGGTGTTTCCTTTAACTTCTTCTGGTTACATACACTCTCGGTACACCTCTTAACGCTTTTGTTACTCTAGTGACTTAATCACACTTCATTGCCCTTATCTAAAGGTTAGGGTCTCTCACTTGTACCACTCATATTTATTGCGACTAATCACCTTAATTCCTCACTTACTCTATGTCAAGTCTACTAGATCAAATCTCAAGACTAGCATCATCACTCTCATGTTGCCATTTCTTTGGTCAAGACACTCATCTCAAATTCAAGCTTAAGGTTTATGACTAAACCCGAATATTAATATGATTGCTCGCTTACTACACTAACTTACAAATACTAGGTGCAAATTCAGAAACTCTCGTCCACTAGGACCTTATGGCCAAAAGTCAAACCTCACCTCTTAGTATTCATACTCACAATTTACTATCATATTTCCCTTCACAACTTGAGTACTATTTACTCATTCACTATACATCAATGCCCAATAATTCTATACCACTTGAATGTTATGGGACCTCCCTCAAAATCATAAGCCTAGCGTAGATCTAACACCTCATGAATACTCTGCTTTATTTTTTCAACACTCGCACTTGGTCATTTTCTACACAATAACACTTCATCACTAACTCCTATCTAGCTACAACACACTCTTCCTCTTATGATGTAATCTTCACAACTCATCACTTCTTAGTCTACCCATAAGGGACAACTCCTCATTCATAACTTACTGGGTGCATGACTACAATAACATAGCTTGCCTCATCACTATCTCCCTTACTTAAATTACTAAACTTCTGTATATTTTTCTCTCTAACTCTAGGCTCTTTCTCTACTACTGCTCATGATCTCGTAACTCATGCTACTCTTTCGGGTGAAAATCATACCCAAGCTCTAAACATACCTCCTCGTAAGGATCTCAGCTGAAACAATACTTAGAGAAGAAAGTACAACTCACTTTTATCTCAAATGCACGATTCATATGAAGGCATTACTCTGAAACTGAACACTTAACTTACTCTTGGGCTTCTCTTAAGCCCCTCTGAATCCTCATGACTTTCTCAAGACTCTTGCTAAGAACAACTCATCGACAAAAAAACTGACTCTGCTTTTCAACCACCTCCAGTATGATGGGTAGTTGAAAGATTCTAAGAACGCACGAGTTAGATTAGATCTCCATGACTTAGCTCTATTGCACGATTAAGAGTGTGAAAAAAAAGGGAGACTTTTCTTAAATGTCTGTAGTCCCTCATTTATAGAAGTGGGGCCCTCACAACCATAAACAAGATCTTACTGACACGGCTTCATAGACACCCTAGGACACTTGAACTCTGTGCTCTGATACCAAGTTTGTCACGCCCCGAGCCTACACCCTGGACGTGGCCGGCACTCGAAGACCATTTCTGGTCCCCAAGCGAACCCTCATCCTGGCTGACTCCAAGCGGAATACTAACTTAAGCATACAAGAGCTTAAAACTGAATAAGAGTTTATAAACTCAACTTTATAAATCTTTAACTCAAAAGAAAACTCTGTATAATAGAATATATATACAACTCGCCATAAAAGGCAACTTTAGTCTTCAAAACATTTAACAAAATAAATGAAGAGACTTCTGAAACTCTATTGTCTATCTATGAAGCCTCTAACTGATAAAGATGGAAGCCGGGACAAGACCCACGACCTCCTAACAACTGATACAACTGAAAGGTAAATGAAATCCTCCGGAAGCAAAGAGGCTTGTCATAGCTAACTGGAACTCCCGGATGTATCAACGAATCTCCTGTT
This sequence comes from Solanum verrucosum, assembly GCF_900185275.1. NCBI lineage: Eukaryota > Viridiplantae > Streptophyta > Magnoliopsida > Solanales > Solanaceae > Solanum > Solanum verrucosum. The sequence goes on from NW_026020130.1 coordinate 898,837, forward strand.
GATGATCCTGAATACCTGTGTCTGCATCATAAAAAGATGCAGGCCAAATGGCTCAGTACGTGGAATGTACGAGTATGTAAGCTAGAAAGCTAAACAACATAGGCTAGAAGAAAAACTGGAATAAATTGAATAACTTACCTCTTTTCAAACTTTCTCAACTCAAGGAATACCCAAAACTACTCAAACTTACTCAACTCAGAAGATAGATACTGGACTCAGAGACAGATACTCAACTCAAAGATAGATACTCAACTCAAAGATAGATACTCAACTCAAGATAGATACTCAACTCAAGGATATATACTTAACTCAAGATATATACTTAACTCAAAGATACTTAACTCAAGGATACTCGACTCTTGAATAACTGAACTCAACCTGACTGACTTCTTTCAATATAAGGCAATTTAAAACAAGTGCGATATAAAGAAAGACTGTTTAAAACATGCTATAAACTCTGAGTGTATACAAGGATACAATAAGCCTGAGATGTATATAGAAATACAATTGAACTGATGTATATAAAATATAATAATTTCTGTGTATGAAAATACAATAACTGCTGTGGGAGTTTCTCTAACCGACAACCATCACATAAGAGCTATAGTGATGATACAGCGATCGACCTCACGCTGCCAAAACATCTTATACCCGACCAAAGGTATAAGACCTGAACTGCCTAATGGATCCACTAGTCTAATCTGAAAAGGATTCATCTAAAAAGTATGATCCTTTTCTACCCATGGTGGCTAACATGGTTCTATGGGGGCTGTGGGTTCTTTGAACGCTCCCCCAATTCGGTGCTCGATACTACTCCCAAAAATGTACTGGCTCTTATGTTTTTAAAACATATTTATTCCTGCTGATATGAGATAATTACTCAAAAACTAGCCCGAAGGCTCTTTTGGAAATCTCAGTTTCCAACCTTGTTTAAATGTAAAAACATTTCTTTAAAACTTCTTTGGGAATACATAATTCCCTAATAACTTTGAGAAATGAACTCAACTCTTTACTCTTTACTTTACTTGAAACTCGATACTTTGACTCAACTTGAAACTCTTTACTCAACTTGAAACTCTTAACTTGGAACTCTTCATTCTTTACTTAACTTGAGCCTTAAAATGAAGTTAAAACGATCAATGAAGACTCTTGGAAAACCTTAAAGACTTGTTTTGACTTACTTACTTCTAAGCTTGACTTCACTTGACTTGGAAACTAACTTCACTTGACTTTGAAACTAACTTCACTTGACTTGGAAACTAACTTCATTTGACTTTGAAACTAACTTCACTTGACTTGGAAACTAACTTCACTTGATTTGGAAACTAACTTCACTTGACTTTGAAACTAACTTCACTTGACTTGGAAACTAACTTCACTTGACTTGTAGTTTTACTTGACTTTTGGAAGTACCTTGGAGTGTTGGAAACAACTAGGAAACATAGGTATAATACCTAGGAACATGTATAAAAAAAGAAATGGTGAATGAAAGGGAAGGATTGGTGTCCTTGGCACTAGGAGAGGTGCAACAGCCCAGCCCCTTTTTCCCCAAAAATCCGACTGTGCAAACTGCACTGTGCGACTGTGCGACTGTGCCAACAACCCAACTTCCAAAGGGCATAAGTCACTCATACGAACTCGGAATCAAGCAAACTCGGCGGCGTTGGAAAGATCATTCCAAGGGCTTTCCAGACATAGCTGGAAATTCGCCTAAATCATTTTGAGCTAGGAGATACGACTGCTCAAAGTTGACCAAAAACTCACCTTTTTTCCATAGCCAAATTTTCCAGATTCTTTCCAAAATGACTATTTCCAATTCAACTCTTCTTGGAACTCAATGTGCTACACCTAGGGACCTTAACTTAACACTCAAGAAATTTTTTATTCCTCGGTAAAATCCCACTCCACATGAAGGATGGCTCGAGTCTTAGTTCGAAAATTCTCTGGGGTGTTACAAGAAACTCCCATAGCAGTAGTAGCATGGTTCCTCAAGGGGTTCTGCTTAGTGTGAATGAGGGTATGAGACTTCATTCATGCATTGCACAAGTAGACTTTGAGAGGGAGCATGGTTTGTCTTTTTATGATATTATGATTATGAATTGACAACATGTTTTTAACAGTTTTTCTTTACATTGCACTTGTTTTAAACTGCTTTATAATGAAATGAGTTAAGTTATGTTGAGTTGAGTTGAGCCAGGTAAGTTCTTCAATTTCTTTCAGATTCTTTCAAGCTTATGTTATGCTTTAGAATTCCCCTTACATGCTCGTACATTCCACGTACTGCCATTTGGCCTGCATCTTCTCATGATGCAAACACAGGTATTCAGGATCATCAATAGGAGCTTCGTTGATACATCCGGAAGTTCGAGTTAGCTATGGTGAGCCTCCTTGTTTCCGGAGGATTTCATTTACCTTTCAGTTTAGTCAGGATGTCGTGGGTCTTTGTCCCAACCTCCATCTTTATCGGTTAAAGGCTTCATAGATAGTCAGTATAGTTGAGAAGTCTGTATTATTCATTTATTTTATTAAATGTTTTAAAGACTAAGTGCATATTTTATGGCGAGTTGAATATATATTTTATTCTAAGTTGTTCATTTGAGTTAAAGTTTTGAAAAGTTGAGTTTATTAAAGTTTATTCAGTTTTAAGCTTTGTATGCTTGAGTTAGTCTTCCGTTTGTAGTTAACTAGGATGAGGGTTCGCTTGGGGACCAACAATGGTCTTCGAGTGCCGGCCATGTCCAGGGTGTAGGCTCGGGTCGTGACACTTCGCTTTAGTCCATTCACTCTCTCGAGCTAAATGTGTGGAAAAGGGTTTAGGATTCACTCTCTCGAGTTGAACCCATGACAACCCAATACCCACAGACCATCGATTCAGTAATCTTGGCATTAAAACCTCTTTCTCGAACAAGCCAAAAATACGAAGCTGAAATTGTATTTGCAACTACAACCCCAATAAATTCAACCTAATTATTGAACGAAATCACCTTTAAACAACAAATAAACTATCAAATAACAATACCCAGCAGTTAAATCAACCCATAATCACATAATCACATCGCAAGAATTGGGCTTTTAGCTAGACATAGTAAAAACATAAGAATCTGCACTCTGGTACTCCTAATGCTCGCCCTCACTCTCAGAAGTGGTGAGGTAAGTGCCATAGATGCTATCATTGTCGAATCATGCTTATATGATGCAGGTGCTTTGCCTTTACCCTTGCCTTTCCCACCAGTTGTGGTGAGTTTTGTGGCATTTCTCTTGGATGCAACTACATCCTCATTGAGTGTAATCCCTTTTGCTTTCCATCGGGGTGGCATGTTTATTCCTGCAACTTTAGGTCTAGCCATATCTACAAGACATCGAGAAAAAGTTAGAAACTATTCAAATCAAAGTATAGAAAATCAGCTGCAGACAAACTCGTTGATCCATTCGACGAGTCGCTGAATCTCTTTGGCGAGCTAGATCGGGTTCGCCGAAGGGATTCACTCAAAAGTCTCAGCAAGTCGGCAATGGGAGGGCCCTTTCGGCAAATCGCTGACCGCTTTCAGCGAGCAAGGGTTAGCCCGCCGAAAGTTACAGTGTAAAATGGACTCAGGGGTGCAGATAAAGGGCGATCAAGAAGACTTTCGGCGAGTCGCTGAGTGCTTTCGGCGACCTCAGGCTTCTCGCCGAAAGTTACAGAACCCAACAACACATATAGCATAAAATTAAAGGTGAGATGAGGACTTTCGGTGAACCGGCAAGTGGTTCGGCGAGCTCAACCCACCTCACCAAACGACCCAACGTGCCTACTTTCAACCCAACTTCTCGAATTCAACCCCGCAACCCCCAAAAACATAATCAAAGCTTGCACTAGTCAAATTAAAGCAAGAGCCATAACACCCATTACCTCGGAATACTCAAACTTCTCCCAGTTTTGCCAAATTTGGCCAATTGACAACCTTTGCCCTTAAGAAGGACGTTACCCGCTTTATCATTGAGCAAATTACGTCGTTTGGCACAAATACGGGTTACTCAGACTTCACCCAACCAAACTAAATGACATGCAAGCACAACCCCACAAATTTAATTCATTTTAAGGCACAAATTTATGGGAATTTAACAATCAAAATATTACGGGCAAATTAAATCAGGCTTTTAAGCATTCTAATCATATTAGAGAGGCCCAACACACGACAATATGATAAGATCATTTGCATAAGAGTACAAATTACTAAAAATAAATTTGGGGTTCAGAAAACCAACATTAGTTATGGATTAATAAAGACTGAAAAGCTAAGCTGCAATGTAATCCACTCCAAACACAACTCCGATGACTAAAATACTCTTAAAAATGCGAAAATATATAAACTAGAGTGCGGGTGTGAGTTTGGGAAGATAAAAAGTGAGGGAAAGTGAACGAATTTGAATATTTAAACCTTTGGCCTTAAATATTGTCCAGTTTTCACCCATTCGACGACATTAGTTGTGCTCGCCGAGCCACTAGGCGATATGCTGAGTGGTCATTTACCTCGCTGAGTTTTACAGGACCTCCAATTATTGTGGGGGTCCAAACGGTGGTCTACGTCGGGATCGCCGACCAGGTCGGCGATTCGCCAATAATTTCATGGGCTTGCCGAGTTTTACAGACTCCAATGTAAAATTTCCTTGAGTCTAACAGCGGTCTAGGTTGGGGTCGCCGACTTCTTCGGCGATGTGCAGACTGGACCCTTTGCTCGCCAACCTGTGCTTTTCAAACACTTTCCACGCTTTAACCTACACAAACAACACACTATTATTTCACTAGAACAAAAATAAAGTAATAAGGGGTCTTGAGTTGCCTCCCAAGCAACACCTTAGTTAACGTCGCGGCACGATGCAAGTCCACCTTCAAACCTCATTCTTGGGATTGACCATAGTGTCACTAAGCAACCCCCTTTTTCTGTCTCGGGTTTAGATGAGACGAGATATGACCTATTTGGGTCTCCAACTGCTTGATTGATACTGAATGGGAGGTGACGGTCTGACTAAGGGTTGACACATCTTCTTTCATTTCCTTTAGGATCTTGTCAGACCCCTCAACTTTGTTAAGGATACGAGCAAGCATATCCTCAGACCGACCACCCTCTGAATCCTTTGGCTTTTGGCGCTCGTAGGGAGGCACATACCTATCCTTCTCCCCATCCTTCCAATTTGAATTTCGGTCCCTCCATTCACGATCTCGATCTTCCAACCTTCATCCCTAGTCCAACCTTGGTTACCATCCTGCCTTGGGTGGTTTGAACGATAACCACCACCTTGGTTGGCCAGGAAGTTCACCTCCTCACTGTACAAAGCCTCAAACTTTGCTTCCTCAGGATTAGCACACCCGACACCCACATCATTGACACTTCGAGCACCAGCTCCCATGACATTTTTGGACAAAATGTCAAGTTGTGTCATGATCTTGACCTTGTTTTGGTCCCTCTCTCGACCTTTTTCCATCTTCTCCTTGGTCAATTTGAATGTAAGAGGGGAGACTTGGTCTTCATGGGTGTACCAAGCCCGATTTATCGTGGTCATGCCATCCAATAGCTGAGCTGCTACCACATAAGTTTGTTGCATCAAACCTCTCGGAGAAAGTTAATCAGCAACACCCTTTTTTACCGTGTCAAGGCTCCGTAAAAATACCGCAGCAATACGTTGTCAAGCAAGCCATGAGTTGGGCATTGGAGCACCAACTTCTTGAATCGTAGCTAAGTCTCATTAATTGGCTCGCCCTCCAAACGCTTAAAGCCTTGGATGCTGTCCTGAAGAGTCATCATCTTCGAAGGAGGGAAAAATCACACATTAAATGCGGTGACCAACTCCTCCCACGAAGTGATTGATTCACGTGGCAATTCAGCCACCCACCACCATGCTTCTCCCATCAAAGAAAATGGGAAAAACCTCAAACGAACCGACTCTTGGGATATATTCTTGAAGGAGAATGGTCCGCAAACATCCACGAAATTCTGAATGTGCTCATGAGGATCTTCATGAGCCAAACCACTGAAAAGCCCCTTTAGTTGCAAGAGTTTCAACATAGGACTCGTGATGTGAAATACCGCATTCCCTTCGGCTGGAGGCAATCGTATGGCACCAATACCGCCCATGAGATGGGGGTCATTAGCATGAGGCTCATTGACATCGTTGAGGTTTTCGATGTCATCTTGATGGCCTACTTGGCTGCCATTCACACTCATACTTCCTGTTTCAATCCACAAACAAGCAAAACAAAACTAAAAATTAATAGTAGAACTCTAACTAACAAGAGCAAAATTCGACTTAACTAAAAATTCTCAAGTAACACCACTCCCCGGCAGTGGCGCCATTTTGATAAGAAACGCTAAGATACTTCATCCAATACTAAGCATCAACGATCGTTCAATAGTAATATAACCCAACTAGTGAGTTGGGGTCGAGTCCCAAGGGAGTGGTTCGTACTCAAGAATCAATAGAAAAACATGAATATGCTAAAGTTAATCATAGCTAAAAATATTTTCGGAGAAAAACATGATAAACTAAAGGTTGACACGAGTGTAAATTATCAAAAGAGAGGGGTTTGTAGTCAATTAGCAGCTAAAAATAGCAAGTAATATGAAAATACAAATATGGAGACAAGATTCTTGGGATATGATAGGATTATAGGCTAAGGTAAACAACTAGGTAATTGCAATTAATAGTAAACTGCTGTAAATTAGTGAATAAGCTAGACTTTAGTGGAGGTAAACTTTCTCTCGAACAATTTACCCCGAATCAAATTGGTTTCTCTCGAACACCAATAAGCCACAATGAAGCTCAGCCTTTGCTTTAGTCCATTCACTCTCTCGAGTTGAATGTGTGGAAAAGGGTTTAGGGTTCACTCTCGAGCTGAACCCATGACAACCCAATAACCACAGACCATCCATTCAACAATTTTGGTTTTAAAACCCCTCTCTCTCGAGCAAGCTAAAAACACGAAGTTAGGATTGTATTTGCAACTACAATCCATTAGATTCAACTACAATTACTGAACAAAATCACTTTTAAACAACGAATAGACTATCAATTAGCAATACCCAACAGTTAATTCAACCCATAATCACATAATCACACCCCAAGAATTAGGGTTTTAGCTAGACATAGTAAAAAGATAGGAATCAATACCGAAATGTGTTTCCATCAATTGGGTACAATTAATATGGTCTTTACAAATGTCTAAGATGAAAAATCTTCAATACCCACTTCCAATTTCTTCGAAATAAAAATCTTCAATCTTCAAAGCTAAGGAAAATTGTCTCCAAAAACCAAGCTCTAAAACTGAATAACTCTAAAAAATGGTTTTTGAATTGTAAAATTGATACTAAACTAAAAATTTAAACAAGTATTTATGGTTGTCAAAAAGTGTGCTGCGAAGTACCGTTCGGCGCAATAAGTCGAGATCGCTAATCCATTCGGCGATCCACCCTTTGGTCATTCCTATCGCCTTTTCGCTTTGGCCTTCAGCACTTCAAGCTCTGTAACTTTGGGTGATAAGGCACTGCATCAAGGAATCGTTCGACGACTCACCGACTGCTCTGTTCTATCGCCGACTTGATTTTCTCCTTCAAGGCTTGGCACACTGGAACATTGGGCGAGATCAAGACCGTTCGACGACTCGTCCAATGGGTTAGGCGATCCTCATGCATTTTTTTCTTCGTTCTTTCAGCTGCTTTGTTCATTTTTTATCTTCGGTGTCCATGCTTCGTGCCTAAATCCAAATACCTGAAACTCAAGGATTTACATCGGTTATTGGCACAAAATATGCATTTGAGGACACTAAATCTATTAAAATCAAGCCCTAAATGAGTCAAAATCGTAGACTCATCAAAGACACTAATTTAGAAGGCACTTTGTTCAATATGTAAGTTGCAGTCAATAATGCATCTCCCCAGAAAGAGATAGACAAATTTGCTTGCGTCATCATTGATCTTGTCATGTCTAATACTCCATCCGTTTTAAAAAGAATGACCTCCTTTCCTTTTTAGTCTGTTTAAAAAAAAATGACCTATTTCTTTTTTTGGTAACATTTTAATTTCAACTTTTCATGTGGCATGTTTAAGACCACAAGATTAAAGGACAATTTTGTACATTTGACATAACTTTAATTTAGGACCACAAGATTCAAAAGTCTTCTTTATTATCTTAAACTCTATGTCAAGTCAAACTAGGTCATTCTTTGTGAAACGGAGGGAGTAATGTTCTGTTCCTTCTTTCAGCTATACCATTTTGTTGAGGTGTATAAGGAGTGATTGACTGTCTGAATATACCCTTTTCAATACATAATTTTTCAAACTGTTTTGACAAATATTTACGTCCTCGGTCGGTTCTTAAAGTCTTTATGCTTTTATCTAATTGATTTTCAACTTCATTCATATATCTTTTAAACCACTCAAGTGCTTCAGGTTTATGAGAAATCAAATAGACATAACCAAAGCGCGTGAAATCATCAATAAATGTAATGAAATATGTAGCACCAGACCTTGCCCTCACATTCAATGGACCACAAATATGAGAATGAATCAATTGAAGTGGGAACTCAGTTCTCTTCGCCTTCCCAAATAGTTTACGCATAATCTTTCTAGTAAGACAATTTTCACAAGTTGGCATATCAATTTTGGTGAAAGAACCTAAATGTCCTTCTTTTGCCAACCTATTCTTTCTATCTTGTCCGATGTGTCCTAATCTTGCATGTCATGTAATAACATTAATATCATTGATACTTGAATAACATGTCATTACACAATGGTCAACATAATAGTCATAAGTTGAAGAATTACAATCTAAAACGATAAAACAGTCATAATGAAGTCCAAAACAATATAAAATACTATCTAGAGTTATTTTAACACAATTACAACTAAAAAGTAAATCAAAACCAATATCTAATAGAACAGACACAGATACTAAGTTTCGTCGAATCTCTGGAGCATATAGGATGTTATGCAACATCAATGAACGGTCACCACGCAAGTCCACTTTGCAAGTGCCTATCCCTTTGACTTTTCATTTCGCATTATTTCCCACATAAATCCACCTTGATTTAGATGAAACTCGATGAAACTCCACAGACGCTTCTCGATCTCGACTCATGTGGTCAGTTGATCCTGAGTCTACAATTCACATAGGATAAGATTCAGTTAGTAAAAAAGTGCTAGAAACATATGTAGTACTAGATGCGTTTAGAAATGTTACCTTATACGGTTACTTTATTTTGCTCTTGTCTCTCTTCTTAAAAAAACATTTTCCTTTATTGGAATTTGACTTCTTATTTTTCTTAGAGGGTCCTTATCCAGTCTCTTTGTCTTTCCCATTCCTTTTCCAATTTTTCTTGTTTTTGTACCACTTGACTCTGCCAGGCATTAGAAGTAGCTTTAGCAGTACCAAGGTGCTCGTCTTCAAGTTCAACATGACGTGCAACATCAGAAAAAGTTTTGATGCTATCATTATGGGTCAAGTTAACCTTCAAATGTTCTCAATTACTGGGAAGAGATCGAATCACTGTCTGGACTTGTTGCTCATCTGAAAGAACATGAACAACACTATTGAGTTGAACTATCATGTTTGACATCACCCTAAGGTGTTATTTAATATTCTGATCATGACGCTTTTTGTAAGTGCCAAATTTGATAGTCAACTGTCGGAGGCGAGTTACAGATGTACCCCATATGTTCCTCGCAAATGTGCCCACATATCATGAGCAGTAGGAAATTCCTCACATTCATGTATGAGGTCATCAACCATATAACTACCTATTATTCCACGTGCAATGGAATTAGTTTTTTTCCAAGCTTTGTAAGCTTTAAGATCCCGTTTGTGTTGTGCATAATTACCCTCATCTGGTTGATTCAAAACATGATTTATACCTTCCAGAACATTTTGCTCTTCTAGTACATACCATATTTTACGACTCAAGATGTCATAATTGTCACCATTAAAATTTTCACCTTTGTTTAAGTCAACAATGATACTTTTTGATGCCACATCCGTTATTGAGATATAATAAGACAATAATTTTAATCAATTATGCATGCGACATACACATTTAAGCAAATCAAAGATTTCATATTTAATGTAAAATCGAAAAGACACGTATGCATTCAATCATCATCTACAAATTAAATATTTAACCAAAATTCAAATCTAATTTCTTAACGTCTATAATTAATATATTGAAGAATTTCATAATAAGGATTTTTAAGTCTAATAATATAAATTGAGAAAAAAGAGATTACATAATTCATATCTTGAAAAATAAATAAACAATAACAAATTACAAGTAATTCAAAGACTAAAATCCTCTCACAAGTCTTCAAAACAACAAATATACACCCTAAAAGGTTGTCTGAGCCAAATGTCATGATAAACATCGGTCAATCTACTACCCCAAGGTTCACAGAGAGCGTCTGTTAAATAAGCTAAGCCTCTCCAAACTGAAATTTCCTTATAATCAGCTAGTTCAACCTAATTTATTTAAAAAGGTGAATAGAATCACGTGCTGAAATATTAGGGGACATCTTCAAAGGCTTAAACTCTTTAAATTTTTTCTCTTTTCCCTTCGAATGGCCATTTGATTCCTTGATAGATTTTGTGTCGCTCTTGGGACATCAATCTATATTATTTCACGCCCTCAGAAATGTCTTACGGCGACTTGCTCTTCTACTTTGTCTCTTTGCTCGACTTTGAGAAATCCCACTTGGAGTAATTTGAGCATATTTCCGTTCAATCATATCTGAAATGGAAACAAAATGAAAATATGGTTAATACCATTTAATGTGACAACATATGTCACAAATTTCTCGTAGGAGATGAGGAATTGTTTAAGGAACATAAGGGCTAAGCGAATTTATCAAGACCAATTTTAATACACATAGTTAAAATCATAATATAGTCAAAAGCAATTGTTCAATTTTCTTTATAAAATAAAGAAGATAATACAAAGTCTATATCCCAAAAGGTTTTGACTAGATCCCAAAAAAATAATAAAAATTATTACATAAATTTCACATGCTTTGAATAAGAAACCTTTTTATTGTTTAATTCCTATCCATTGTACAAATACACTATTTACTACCTTAAGTAAATATGAATGTATGTCACATCAGATGACAAACGAATATTTTTAAATGACTACAACTGTCTAGCAAAAAAGAAGGCAACTAATGTTTTTCTTAAAAAAATAAGCCTTCCATAGTACTATAATAAATACATGTGTACCAGTCTCCTTGTTCTAAAAGCACATTGTATTTAATGTTTTTTTTAAACTTTTTATTTGACCTCTTCCAATAAAGAAAGTACAAAAACTAAAAAAATAGTTCAAGATCATTTAAAATCCATAACACTCCTTTTCCTTTACAACTCTAATCTTATTCAACTTTTCATCTTATATTTAGATTTAAAAGAACTTCAAAAGAACAAACTGAAGAAAAAAATGTTTCATCCACGACAAAGAAAAAAAACTTTATTCTTTATCAAAAACAAAAAAAAAAAAACTGATCATCTTTGATTGTTTTCCCAACAAAAGAAAACAAACACTTCATCGTCAGAACACTAAGTTGAAGAATCGAAGGCTTGTTCTTAGATTTACAATCAAAATCATTTTTTTCTTCTAACAGATGAGTTCGAATTAACCATAGTTTCAAAAAAAATATACTGATCTTCATATAAATATTCTTGACACAAGATTTTTTTATAACACACTATCAATCAATACATAATTTCAATGAATACTACATAATCATTGAACAATTAACGATGACTCTGATACCAATGAAAGAATTTAAACAACATTCGGTACAAGATTTGTGTACCTTTGATTGTTGTAGCCGAATAAAATTCACGAACTAAATGATTTTCTCCAAATTCTTCTTTGAATCACTAGGAAACAAAGATAGTGTGTCACAAACTAAATATTCTTTATGTTGTGTGTCTTTAATCTAAGAAGATTTTCTTATTCTCTTTTGAGTTTTTGGTGTTCTTCTTTCTTTTTCTGTTAAGAGTTTAAAGCATCTATTTAAAATAAGGATTTGTTTACGTTGGAACAGTTATATTAACTGTTCCCTCCCTTATTTTAAATTAATACTTATCCCTTTTACTGACAAGAAGTTTGGGTCGAGTCGGTCCACATGGACGATCCACAACCCAAAATCTTTCATTTAAAATTTTTAAACTACGACTAATACAAAATCAACATAATAGAGGAACGACAACCAAATATGAATACCAATTGAGTTCAATATATGCTAAAATCACATAAAAGGAAATATTTTAATACTTGCTTTAAAAATGAACAGAGTAGGACTAAATTATGAAAAAATAAAATAGGAGATGGAGAAAACAATTATCAAAATAGTAATTCATGTACTTAAAATATTCAAAGATAGCGTAAATAATCCGTTGTCATAAAATATTTCAGAATACCTTCATTTCTCTATCATTAGTTTATTCTTCTTCATTATCGCATTGGAGAGGATAGTGATTACTTTACTCATACAAAAACAATGTCAGATAAAACAATTAAAATATAGGGCATATAAACATACAATACATTCTTATACTAACTATCAATTTTTTTTTATGATCTTAGCGAGTGCAATTCATTTTTTTGTTGTGATGTTAGTTTGCTATGTTTGGATTGTATTTTGAATAGTTGGTTTCAAGAAGGTGTGGGTGATGAAGATAAGAATAACATTATTTTAAAGATGTGGGTTATAAGGTTTAAATGATTTTTAAGTATAAGGTTAGTTATTTTTTGAAATTTAAATTTTGAATTAATTATTTAGGTATTTAATAATGACTAATTTTGTGCTTTTTGCCAAAGGACGTGTGTTCTTCCCATTGTTTACTCTCTTTTTTTTTTGGATTAAAAGTTTTTTTTTCTTTCTATTTTTAATTAATGCATGTTATATTGAGATTATTTTAATTAATAAGTATATATTACAACAAATTGATACAACGTGAGTGAAAGGGAGTTCTAGAATCTTTTAAAAAAAGTCTCAAGTGAATACATTTTTTATCTCAATGCAAAAACACTTTCTTCTTTGTTATTGTTTGAAATATTTTTTTCCTAAATGACATGATGAATCAATTCTTTTTCATTATTTCGTCATAAGTTATAAAAATAATTTTTTAAAAATAAATTTAGTTGGTATTATAAATCTTATTTTTATCTTATTTTAGCTAGTATTAAATCTGTTGTTAAAAAATATTGACATTTGTCATCATTTGTGTGAGTTGATGATATGTGTCTATTTTATTTAATAGTGTGTATTTAAATAGTTGTATAATATCTAATTATTTATTATGTAAAATTTTGAAAATTTATGGCGCTGACATGTGGCGTTTTTTCTTCTCCTTTTATATAGATAGATATATAGATGTTTTAAGAAGTGTGTTAGATGATAAATAATATTTAATAGAAAGGGTAAAATAGACACAAAAAATAAATAATCTCTTGATTTTTAAAATTAGTCAAGTATTATTAAAAATATTTTTAGTATAATACACCATTATTATTGAACGGAGAGAGAATTTAATTAATTGAGCAGACATATATGGGATCCACTTGCCAAGGTAGCGAAGATACATCTTAATCCTCTTCTTTATCTTCTTCCTTATTAATTTCACTCAACCATCATTAATTTTTCTTCTTTTTAACTCTTCTTCCAAAATATTTGTTTTTCTATTTTCTTGATTGTTATTATTTTTTTTTTTTAAAATGCTCACTTGTTGGTGATGATCTAATTCTCACCTGGTATATAATCTCCTCCTTCATTTTCTCTATCCCAATTATCTTATTTCTTTACTCTTTTTCTTTTTTCGTGAATTTTGAATTTATTTTTTATGATCAATACATGATTATTGAATTTGATAACTTTTTATAAAATTTTTGCTATGACAAATGAAAATAAAAACGTGTCAAGCCCTAATTAGACAGTATGAACATAAAAATAATAATTTGAGTTGATTCTTTCAATGATTACTTGTATTTTAAAAATTGCCTGTTATATCTCTTATTTTTCATTTATAAAACTTCAATATTTTTTTTTTACCTTTTAAACTGTATCAACTTAATTTCTATTTTTAGGATTCATTTGAACGGTTTTTTGGTAATAATTTCACTTTATCTGAGAATTATTGTGTGGTTATGAAAATTTGAATTTTATAATTTTTTAAAATTGAAGTTTTATTTCAAATTTGGAAAACATTTTATAATCTATGTTCCAATTCACTTTACTTTGAAGTTGTATTTAACTATATTTAACAATAAATATTATTTTAAATATTTGGTTCAAAAGATACAATCAAACACAACTCTATCTTAAACTCCAATGTCACAAATTTTGAACAAAATAAAAAAATGTTTGAATTCTATGACCAATAGCCTAATAATAATAATAATAATAATAATAATAATAATAATAATAATAATAATAATAATAATAATAATAATAATAATAAATAATAATAATAACAATAATAAAAAAAAATAAAAAATAAAAATAATAATAATAATAATAATAATGCTTTCTATATCCAATATCCCTAAATATATAATGTACAATTTAATAACACGTGTTTCATTATTGTTTTATAAATTTATTTTTATATATGAATTTAATTGTGTTTGTATTAGAGGCTTATTTTATTAAATTAATTTTCTTAATTATGTTTTAAAAATTTAAATTTGATTTCATGTACTCTATGTATTAACAACAAGTATTAAAAAGTAGAAAATGAGTAAAAATGAGAGGAAAGAGTATAACAAGACAAGAAGAAAAATGAATTAAGAGGATAAGGAGAATGTGTATTGATTTTATAATTTTTTTTTATTTAGTTGTGTCTCAGCCTCCAAGCTCGCGTGGTAGGGACAGAAAATTCAACTGTTTGGTGCATATCTCATGAATGCAAATTGAAATAGTTTCTGTTATATGCAGTAAAACCAAGCAGACCGTTCCATGAATTTGGCGAGGGTGAGACAAGTTTCAGTTCCGGTGATTCAGGCGAATGCTTGTGAGAAGGACTCAGAAGCAATGCGACGACGTAGAGTGCTCAGAAAGTTTGATAAAGAGTTAGCAAACCGAAATTACAAAGCTGCTAACTCTCTGTTGAAGCAATTACAGCACATGCCCCGAGCCCTACTTGGCTTCGGTTCTGCCAAATTGGTAATTATTTTTTTTCAAAACTTGCCATTACAAGCACTTTGCTGGAGTAATAGTTATGCTGATTCGTTCACTGTAATGGAGGTGCCTAAAATAATACCAGCAATCAATACCCAACAACTATCTATGGTTGATTCATCGTCTTTTGAATCTTTAGTTGACACAATTATGTGTTCAATCAAATATAGCATCAAGTTTGCTATATCAGATGAGGAGGTATGTCAGCTTCTTATTTTTAATTCTATTTGTTAATCCACATGCCATGATTTTTTTTTATTCAAATATTTGGCTTAGCTAGATTATATTCATGTAGGTCTTATTATCGGGAATGGAAGATGCTATGGGGAGTGAAACCGATAATTCCCCTTATGAAGATCATCAAATGTGTTTGCAAGTAAGACTTGTTAATAGTTTGATGATTTTTTTTATGAAAGGAACAAAGACAAATGGCTATCACAGGCAAACATGTAATTGTTCATAAAACAATATTTAAATGACCCAATTCATAGGCAAGTGGTGACACTTGCTTTATATGGAATTCTATTTGACAAATTTAAGGCATGTCTATATGCATACAAGCTTTTATTCTTCTGTTAGTAGCTACTATGTGTGTACACTATTGAATATCAAGTACATGGCGAGTCTCTCTGTTGTTGTAAGTTTTCTCGAACTGCTCTCTCTTCATTCAACTAATTTTCGCATTGTTTGTTCGGAACATTTTAAATCATGGAGCTCATATAGTCTAGCTGTAGGTTAAAAGGTGCATTTTGTGCAGCATGAGGTGGGGCATTTTTTGGTTGGTTACCTGGTGGGGGTCTTACCAAGAAGCTATGAAGTACCTAGTCTACAAGATATAACACAGGACAAATTTGCTCAGGGAAATGTGCAGTTTCTTGGCTTTGAATTTCTCAAAGAAGTAAGAATGCTGTATTAGTTACTATGATAATTGTATAAACACCATGTCATGGCAACATATGGCTGTAGGATTTATTTTATTTCACTTTTCTTTAATCTCTTTGGTTTACTGTAGTACCTTAGAAATTTTGGCATGACTTCCATCTATTTATGTCCTATCTGAATTCCTTGTTCCATAATTGCTTGTTTTAATATTAAATAATGTATGAGTTGAATGCCTTTTGGAATGTCATGGCGTCTATGCTCTCTTAAACAAACTAATGTAGGTTTTGAAACAAGTGCTTACTAGCTAAAAAGTTAGCATGTTCCCTACCATGTCCATATGCTTTCTTTTCTTTAGAGTGAAGGAGCAGCATTCATGCAATTTTGCTGACTACACTCCCAATTATGCAATGGGATTAATCTGCATATTTGTCTCTTGTAGTTGCTGCTATTTTGCTTGTGGTATTTCTTCCTCAATAATTACTACTTTAAGCATCCCTAGGCACACAGGTATTACACGTCGATTTTTTAAATCAATTCTTACTAGCCTTTGTTAGCTTCTCAAGATGAACTACTTCCCATACATATGTTGTTGCACTATAGAGAGGAAGATCTTTAAATTAGGTTAGTTTCTATTGTCAGTTGTATTTCAATGCATAGTCATTCATTTCAGGTCCAAATTGTGCAGGTTGATATTAATACTATATCAAGCAAACGGTGTACCCAGGGCAAGCTAAAAAGCAAGGTAAGAATGGCTTGTTAAATATGTTAGCTTGAAGCTACCGGGATTCATCTAAGATATGTGGAAGGGTGAAGGGCTGAAAATGTCCCTGAAGAAAAGGTATAATTTTACCCTCTGTTACTAGTTGAGATGACCACTAGCATTGCCGTTACCAAAGTGGCTCAAATATGCGCTTATTTGCCAATTCAGCAAACGGGATCATTAAAAAAAGAAATCAGAAAATAAATAAGACAAAGTAAACGTCGATGGCAGTAATGATCCCAACTATTAATGGAGGGTAAAATTGTACCCATTTTGCATAGTTCATGGGCATTTTTAACCCTTCGCCCTATGCGGAATGAATGTCAGGGACAGTGTTGGTGTAAATGATCATTATTTTGTAGACATAATTAGACCGTGTGAGTCTCTTCCATTTTAGTAGCTTTTCACAGTCATCCTCTAGGTAAATTAACTGGAAAAAGTTTCTATTAATAGAGAGCCAAAGGATAGTTAAAAGATAACAGCAGTTTTGGAGAGCCATCCCTCTATCAGGGGCGGAGCCAACCTTCTGTTAGGGGTTCATCCGAACCCCCTTCGGTGGAAAATATTACTATTTATACATGGTTAAAACTATGTTTTATGTATATATAGTAGATGTTGAACCCCCTTCGATTAGTTCGTGTGTTTAGTTCTTCAAATTTTGGACCCCCTCATTAGAAATCCTAGCTCCGCCACTGCCATCTATGCAACTCTTGGAAATAAACGTCTATAAAATTTGAATTTCTGGTTAAGAGTAGCATACTGGAAAATATTGAACAAATACTTGAATTTTATGAGATGCTAGGGAGGAAACTGTAATAGGCTATCTTTGAGTACCATCTTGGCCTATCACCATATTATATTTCTGGATAAAGGAATCAAATTAATTTGGGAAAAAGTTTTTCTCGATGAGTCCTTCTCTCTTGGCATGGGTTACTAACGTGTGCTGGCCATGGGGAAGAGAGCTCGTGCTCCATCGCAGAAGGCTCTAATGGCTCAGGAAGCAGCAACAAAAGGAAATCAACAAAGGGGGAAAAGGCACAGCTGCTTGAACTCCAGGAAGAGATCGAAATTGGATCTGAATCTAGTGCAACAATAAACCGGTAGAAAGAGGTAGAGAAAGTAACTCAGTTAGCGGCGCAGAAGGGTAATGATACGGAGAAAGAAAACCATGCAATAGCACAAAAACATTGGGCCGAAATCGTTCATCTACAACCTTCGAGACAAGGGTCTCCATCTGGAAGTGGAATGAAAGCATGGGCTGATGAAGAAGAAGAGGAACTGGTGCAGATGCCAAAGACCAGAACAGCGTGGGACACATTTGATATTTCTAAACTATCCAATGTTGGTCAAGCTAGACTACATTGTTCTGGAGAAACATGGTGAGGAGTCGATTATTGGTATTGATTTAGAAGACATTGAGTCTGAAATTAGCTATTGGAATAATGCTGTGGTGTGTATGTTCTGGGTGTACACCCTCCATTCAATGTAATCAATGGATACATCCAGAAAATTTGGGTTGAACAAGATGGCGATGCTGAAAAATGGAGTCATAATAGTAAGGTTTGATTCAGTTGAAGGAAAAGAGGAGCTGTTGAAAGAGGGGGAGTTTACCATTTTAATAATAAGCCATTTATTGTCAAAGCATGGTCTATGGATATGGAATTCACAAAGGAAGAATTGGATTCTGTTCCAATTTGGATAAAACTCCCAGGTTTGGACTTCAAGTATTGGAGTCCAATAGGATTAAGCAAGATAGGGAACTATTGATGGCAGATCAGAACACTGAAAAGAAGCAGACTTAATTTTGCTAGAATCCTAGTTGAGGTAGAGTTTGGGGCCAATCTTCCAGAACTAGTGTGTTTCAAGAATGTAAAAGGGAAGGTGATAGAACAAAAAGTTGTGTATGACTAGAAGCCAACTCATTGCAGGTTTTGTGATAAATATGGGTACTCCACTGATGAATGTAGAAGGAAGAATCCTGCAAATAGGAAGGGGTAACAAAGGAAAATGAGAAGCAGGGTAAGGCACCTACACAAGTTGGACAAAGCAGTGAAGTTAAAGAGGATAAACGAGCTGATTTAAAAACTGGAGAGAAGACAAAAGTGCAGGTTGTACAACTTAGAGGACAACATACAAAACATACACAACAACAGGTTGAACAAGGGAGGCCATCTTCTGAGGGTTGGGTAACACCATTCAAGACCAGAAAGAGCCAAAGTCCACATCAAATACAAGTCACTAGTAATAATTTGTTCAAGATGTTGAACAAATCCATTGAGGTAAATACCTCAATTCCAAAATCTGTACAAACAATGGGAGGCAAAACCATGTTCCCAGTAGGGAATGGTTAGCATGCTATGCTGGAATGTGAGAGGGCTCAATGCCCTGAATAAGCAGAAGGAGGTGTTACTCCTCTGCAATAAGGAAAAAGTGGGATTGATTGGGCTGGTTGAAACAAAGGTGAAAAGCCAAAATATGGAGAAAGTGGTGAAGAAAATGTTTGCAGGTTGGCAATTCCTAACCAACTTAGAGTCGCACTATAATGGAAGAATTTTGCTAGTTTGGTCAGTTTGGAGACCAGATTACTATAAGGTGGAGTTCGTGGAAAGATCTGCCCAAATACTGACTTGCAAGGTCTGTCACACTCCTCTTCAACTAACGTTTGGGGTGTCAATTGTGTATGCATACAACACCAGAGAGGAAAGAAGAGGTATGTGGATGGAAATAAAAACGCAAAGCTCTATTTGTTGAGAGTCATGGTTATTACTGGGTGATTTTTTATTTAGTGTTATGCGTTGATGATAGTCTGGGAGGTTACCCTGTCTCTTGGACGGAAGTTGCCGAATTTCAAGACTATTGATGTAAGTGGCTTGATAGAACTACCCCATCAAGGGAAAAAGTAAACATAGAATGATAGAAGTACATGGAATATGATTTATTCAAAGATTGTTTGGATGTTCAACAATTATATTTGGTTGAACACTATGTCTTCATGTGGAGCATCTTATCTACCTGAAGGTATAAGTGACCACTATCCTGCAAAGGTTTATCTACAGAATCATACTATTAGAACAAGGAGAGCATTCCAGTATTGTAATGTTTGGTCTCAACATCCACAACGCAATGATAAAAGCCGAGCAGTATGGACCACACACGTGGAGGGATGCAAAATATGGAAAGTAGTGAAAAGATTAAAATTATTGAAACCATGTCTGAAGAAGCTGAATACACAATATTTCAGGAACATAGTTACTAAAGCAAGTGAAGATAGGGATGCATTGATAGAAGATCAACATAAACTTCATATTGACCCTCTGAATAAGTCTTTGCAGGAAGAGGAGAAGGTTAAACATGACAAGTACAGGTACACTTCCTATATGGCTGAGAGGTTTCTTCAGCAACAGAGTAAGGCCACATGGTTGAAACTGGGTGATGATTGTACGAGATACTTCTTCTCTGTGATAAAACATCAACGACTCCAACAAGCAATAACACAAGTAAGAGATGACCAAGTAGAATGACAGTATGATCAGGAGGCGATTGCTACCATATTTGTGAAATTTTATGAGGAGCTACTGGGGAAGGAAAAAGTTAATAAGGAGGCAGCTCGCACATCTTTCTTGAGTAATGGTCCTATCCTTTTGTCACTCCCCAGCCTATACCCTGGGTGGGACTGGCACTCGAGAACCATTGCTGGCCCCAAACGAACCCTTGGACTGTCTTACTTACTTAGCAGAAGACTTAACTCAACAAGGATAAATCTATGTAATAAACTGGAATGCTTGAATGAACATTCAACTGCCATTAAGGCAAACTCAAGTCTCAACATAAGATAATGACAATGAAAAGACTAAAGAGCTAACATCTGACTGTCTATGAAGCCTCTAAAACAATTGAGATGGATGTCGGGACAAGACCCACGACAGCCTAATGAACTAATAATAAAACTGAAAGCAATAAAAGGGATCCTCCAGAAGCAAGGAGGCTCACCACAAGACTCTGAGTACTCAACTGGATCAACGATGAGCTGGATGCTGATCCTGGTTACTTGTGTCTGCATCATAATAAGATACATGCCAAATTGCATCAGTACATTGAATGTACGAGTATGCGAGGGGAATTCTAAAACAAGATATAAGCTTGAAAGGAAACTAAAGAACTTACCTCGCTCAACTCAACTTAACATAACTGAACTGATTTCAATATAAAGCAGTTTAAAACAAGTGCAATATAAAGAAAAGTAGTTTAAAAACATGATGTCAACTCTGTGTGTATGCAAAGATACATATACTCTGAAATGTATGTAAAAATACAATAAACTGTGTATATAAGAATACAATTACTTCTGTGGGAGTTTTTCTAACCGACAACCATCACTTAAAAGCTATTATGATGATACATCGTTTTGCCTCACGCTGCCAGGGCCGTCCTATACCTTGCCGAGGGTATAGAACCTGAACTACTAAGTGGATCCACTACTCTATGCTAAAAAGCACTAAAAGAATCATCTAAAAAGTATGACCCTTTTCAATCCATGATGGCTACATGGTTTATGGGGGCTGTGATTTCTCTGAACTCTCCCCCATATCGGTGCTCAATACTACTCCCAAAAATATGATACTAGCTCTTATGTTTAAAAACATACTTCTTTCTGTGATTTGAGATAATTGCTCAAAAACTTAGCTCAAAGGCTATCTTGGAAATCAAAGTTTCCCCTCTTGCTCAATATGAAAGCGTTTACTTTTTTTTGAAAACAAGCTCAAAGGCTCTTTGGAAATCTCAGTTTCCGTTCTTATTTAAATGTGAAAATATTTTAAAACTCTTTGGGAATACATAGTACCCATATACTTCTTTGAAGAAATGAACTTCAATCTTTACTCTTTACTCTTTACTCAACTTGAACTTTAAGTCTTAAAACAAAGTTAAAAGCATTTGCAAAAGACTTCTTGAAAGGATTTTAAGAACTTCCTAGACTTGACTCTTAAGTTTCCTTGAATTTGAATTTATGGATTCAAGTTTATGATTCATGTTTATGTTTCTGGATGATTTCTAGATGTTTAGAAGTCATTTAGAGTAGTTAGAATCAATAGGAAGTGTTAGTACACTTTAGAAAGACTTTAACGGGCTAAACGATGAAAAACTGGTGGAAAACGACTATTCGGGCATGTCCCTGGTGCGCCGCGCCATCCCCAACTTACTGGGGCTGCAAAAGGGCGCATAGCTGGCGTGCCTCCCCAGTCCCTCTGGCTTAGATGGGGCGCACCGCGCCAGCCCCTCCCCAGGTGCAATCTGACGAATTTTTCAACTCGTTTTCTGACCTTAATTCGATTAATTTCGATTCTTTTCTCAATATCTCTTTTGATTCAGGTACCCAAAACATATACACCAGAATCTAACTCAAAGCAACTCTAATAGTCAACATTTAAGTTTCAAGAACTCCTCAATCTCATCCCAAATTCAAGAACGAAACTAATTCAAGAATACAACTCAAGAACATCAAATTCTCAATCTTTTTAGGACAAAAATACGCTGAATTAAACATGTTTGGCGCGTGGGTCAATTAACCTAACGCTATGTGATCTCACATACCTCGTAGGGATCACCCCTTGACGAAATCCACAAGCGATTCCTTATGAAGACGATGAATCTTGAACTTTCTTCTCCTTTCTCCTCTTTTCTCTTTTCTCCAAGCCCTAGCGTGAACTTCAACTTTTCTAAACTGACTAAAATCTTATTTGACCCCAATTAATTACCCAAAAACGTCATAAAATAATTGGGCAAGGAAAAGACCATAACGCCCTTCTAAAATTCGGATTAGACTTTCCTTATTTGTACAACCAACTTCAAATGGGAATATCTCACTCATACGAACTCAGAATCGCGCAAACTCGGCGGTGTTGGAAAGATTATTCCAAGATCTTTCCTACGATATCTGGAAACACACCTAACTCTTCATCCTGAGTTAGAAGCTATGGTCATTTGAAGTTGACCAAAAATCCAACTTAACATACTTAACAAATTTTCCAGATTTTTATATTCTTTCCAAAAATGACTATTTCCACTTTTTAACTTTTTTCTAGTTCTTTCTAGTTATGGGGTGTTACACCTTTCTATAGAACAACAACTAGCTTTGCAACAGGAATTCACACAAGTGGATGTTAAGGCAACAATGTTCAAGATAGACTGCAACAAAAGCCCAGGACCTGATGGCTATGGCAATGGGTTCTTTAGGTCAGCTTGGGAGGTTGTGGGAAAGATATCACAGAATCTATCCTAGAGTTTTTTGGGAATGGTAAGCTGTTGAAACAACTTAATCCCTACTAATATTGACTTAATACCTAAAGTCTCTGTACCAGAATTTGCCAGCCAGTTCACTTCAGACCTATTTCTTGTTGGAATGTGTTGTGTAAGTGTGTAAGTGCATAACAAAAATAATTTGTATGAGGTTAAAGGAAGCTATAACCCACATAGTGACAGACAACCAATCTGCATTTGTTTAGGGGAGATCAATGTTGCATAATGTTTTAATATGTCATGACCTATTCAGATACTATAATAGACAAACATCTCCTAAATGCTTGATGAAAATTGATCTGAGGAAGGCATAGGACATGGTCAACTGGGAATTTGTAAAGGAAGCTTTGCAGGGCTATGGATTCCCAAATAGATTTACAGAACTTGTCATGACCTGCATCACATCTCCTATGTTCATTGTCAAGGTAAATGGAGAAGGACATGGATTTTTTGCTGGTAAAAGAGGACTAAGGTAGGGGGACCCCATGTCTCCTTTATTATTTGTACTTGTAATGGAGTACTTGTCCAGGGCATTGAAGTGTATGAGTGAGTTGCCTAAATTTTAGTTTCATCCAATGTGTAAGAAAGTCAAGTTGACACATTTAGTATTTGCAGATGATTTGATGATAGTTTGCAAAGGGGATGTTTCATCAGTAAGCAGAATAATGGAACCCTTGCAACATTTCAGTAGTGTCATTGGTTTAGTTGCAAATATGGACAAGTCAAATATATTCATGACAGGGGTGGATGACAACACTAAAAGCCAATTGTTGTCAAGAATAGGATATTTGCAGGGCTCATTTCCTATTAGGTACCTTGGACTACCATTATCTTCTAAGAAATGGAGCAAATGGAGTGTCATCAACTGATCGAGAAGATCACTATTGAAACAGTTATCCTATGCAGGAAGGCTGCAGGTGATTATCTTAGTTATGTTTGCTATTCATAGCTTCTGGGGTTCTGTGTTTATACTACCCCAAAGTGTGTTACAAGAAGTTGATAAGAAATGTAGAGAGTACCTATGGGGCAGCTCTGAGGACAAGAGGAAGACAACATTAGTAGCTTGGGATAAAGTTTGTGTGCCTAAGAAGTTTGCTGGTCTAAATATTAAAGGAAGCAAGTTGTGGAATGTGACATCTGTGGGTAAACTGTTATGGCAGTTAATAGTCAAGAAGGATGTACTGTGGGTTAAATGGGTACATGGGGTCTAATATGAAGGAGCTAATTATGCATCAATGTATAGAGTGAAGAGTAAATTGAGGATTGCAGGGTTGATATAGAATAAAATCTCTCAACCAACGCATAGCTTCATTGTGTTGTTAGCTGTGCAGGGCAGATTGCTGACCAAAGATAGACTACAAAGGATGAATATACGAGTGGATACTATAACATGCAGTTTGTGTGATGCTCAGGCTGTAGAGAGACAACACCACCTATTTTCTGTATGTGATTGGACTAAAGGACTCATTACAGCAATAGCTCAATGGACTGGAGTGCAGATTCCATTAAGAGATGTCAAACAGGTGTTGAATAGAATTAGGAGGAGGCACTGGAAGCAACTTTACAAGGAAATAATAGCAGCACTTTGGGGCTCAATAGTATATTATGTGTGGCAGGCCAGGAATTGGAAACTGTACAGGGGAACTACTGTGACTACAAATACAACAATTACACAGATCAAACTACGTTTCAGTGTTAGATTAGATATGGTTAGAAAGACTAGGAAAGGCCAAAGATGTGGCTCTTTAATTCAGCAGTTTTTCATGTAATTAGAGATATATTGGAGGCTTAACTCACATAGCCTCCTTCCTAGAAGGTATTGTGGAGTTGGGTGCTCTTTAGGTGTATTGGTTTGGTTGTTAATGGTAATATTTACATTTGTTACCGGAAAATAAAAAATAAAAATTCTGGATGTGCGCCAATGGCATCCTCCCCTGTGCATTAGATTGTTCAATTTCTTTTTGATTTCACATATTGAAATCCTATTATCATGAAAATGTCGTAAACTAATGAGGAATGTTGTAATCAAATAAGCTATTTCACCGGTGTATAAAACTAATTGCTTTATGTATGATTGAACTTCGACATTCATTCACATTTAAAGATCTTTGTGGAAAAATGCAGTTAATTATTATTCCTTTGTGTAGAAATATTACGTTTTTTTAGTAACTCACGTCTCCATGCTTTTCTAACCATAACTCCAACTTCCATGCTTAAAATGCAATGTGTTTGCAGGAAAACAGGGCAAAAATCTCATCCCAGGTCAGATATCTTGCTATTTTGATTGTTTTTCTTTTTATAAATGTTTGCCAGCCTTAAATCATTATTATTTGATTTGGAGATGGTTGACTTTTCTGTCCCAAGTTGTGCCTCAATTCTTGTGTTATATCAGGTGTAGCTGTGAACATTATTTCAGACCATTACCATTGACCCACAAATATAATGAATTTAAGTCACTTAATGGACCAACTCTAGCGTCATTGATATTGTAATGTAGCATTATAGCTACAGCCATTGTTGTAGGCTTGTAGCATGACACTCAGTTAGATACAAATAGTGCTGGAAAAAATGAGCCTGTATTTTGTTAAGCGGCTCAACCTGCCCATATTTTAAATGGGTAAAATTTGGTCTTCAGCCCATATTTAACCCATATAAATATGGATATATATGGGTAAAATTGGGTATGCCACATACTGCCCACTGGTCCGTTTCTTTGTAAAATTCTCATATCAGATGAAGTAAATGATTAGTAATTTTATAGTTATTCAACAAATATATAATGAAACTTATTTTGTGTACTTATATTGCTGGGAAAAAAATAATTATTCTTGAACTTATTGATTCTCTTCTTTGGTGGCATAATTATATTATTGTGAGAGTTTCAAAAAGGAACAGCTTTTAACTTAACGAGAATGGGATCATTGATAACAGGGTCTTTTTTCACAACTTATAACACTGATCTTTGTTGGTAAAGTTTATCTTTACAGCAAGCTTATGGCTTTAGGATATAAAAATGGGTCTGAATGATTTTTACCCAATCCATATTTTACCCAAGCCACTTTTCACCAGTATTAATATGGACGGTCTAAAACTCAATAAGGTGTTGAGTAAGTCTCAATAAAATAACTTGTAGTTTTTGTTTAGCAGACTTTGAACAGATTCTTGTGTGTGATACTAGGAGGGTTAGCAGCAGAGCACCTGGTATTTGGATACTCAGAATTACTTCACTCAGATGTTCAAAAGGTGACATGCTGTCTATAATATTTTGCTTTATGGATGTGGAGCCTAAGTAGGACTAGTAGCTGACTGCTTTTCCATTAACTGTGGGCAGTTGGACAGAGTGCTACGGTGGTTATGCTACAATGAGAATGAAGCCGACTCTCTGGTAAGATGGGCTATACTTACCACTTTGTCACTATTAAGTCATCATCATGAGGCTCGATCAAGACTAGCAGAGGCCATGACTTCAAGAAGATCAATTGGCTATTGTATTGATATGATAGAGAACACTTTGTGAGACCATGTTGTTTAGCCACTGACTTGGGGGACCATATGATTTTTTTAACTCAACAAGTTCCCCTTCTCATTGTTTTGCAGCAGCAGAATATGTCAGAATACATAAGAGGGGTTACTTAAATAATGTCACTCTCTAATCTCTCAGAGAGCATCAGAAACTAAGTTACATTTACCCTAGTTGACATCACCTGGCCCTGACTGCAGTGTTATGGCCAAGTCCTTCAGAAAGAAGAAAAGAGTATGTGAGGTCCAGTGGTAGGTCAGGAGATCAGTAGGGTGTGTTTGGTATGATTTTTTTTTTCCAATTTTCTCATGTTTGGTTGACTTAAATGTTTTGAAAAATATTTTCCAAATCAACTCATTTTCCCTTCAAAATTTAAGGAAAACATTTTGCAAAACTCTCCTCCTATCTCAAGTTACAATTTCTTTCTTACCCTGACCCTCCTCATTAAAAAATAATAATTAACCATTTTAAAAACTATTTTTGAAAAATGTTCAAATTTTAAAATTCTGACTACCCCACCCCTCTCCCCATTTTTTTTTTAAGTTTGTTTTTGAAAAAAATTAAAAATTTCATTTTCTTTAACCCTTATTCCCCTACCAGCCCCCACCCTCCCCAATTTTGATTTTTTTTTATTTTTTACCCTCCCACCCCCTAACCCCCTCCCAATTATTTTTTTTGAAGTTTGTTTTTGAAAAATATTCTCAAATTTTAAAATTCCAAATTTGTTCGCATGCCATAAAATTTTGTGATATGCGTGGTATTGAGTTATAAAATTTTGATACATAAAATCTTAGAAATTCTGGATCCAATAGTACTAAGCATATAGTAGAAATGAAATAGACATTGCTCCACGTCACATGACACTAAGATATAGTTTGTGTAGAGAAACCGGTTTTAAGTGGAATCATTGTTCATGTCGAGCTTTGTAATTTTTATACAATTGATTGTATTCTACTCTCAGTTTTTTATACTTTTATTATTATGTATCAAATAGACGTAATAACACACTTAAAATTTAGAAAAGATATTCCTTAATGTGAAAAACTAATAAAAAATTGTAGTTCCCCATTTATGGGCGAACCAATTAAAATATTTGAGTTTTATATTGCAGTGGAATAGACAGTTAATAGCTGTTTCGAATAATTTGTCTATTTCTAGGCGAAGTGTCTATTTTCGTATATGTTATTAGGGAGGGTCCCTTTTGTTATGTGGTTGACAAAAAATATCTGTTTTCGGGCTGGACTCATTGAACTTAGCTGCACAAAAACAATAAATGTAGAACAATCTTTTCATTAATTAAGTAGAGGTAAAGAAAAGAATTCTATTTTTCTTAGAGTCGAGGTTTGTTTTTCCTAGTAAACAGAACAATTTAGAAAAGGAAAATCACCCCACATATCTATTTAAGGCTTAATATTAAAGCCTTTAGGTGTACTTTTTTTATATTACTACTTGTAACATTTTAATTACAAGTATTAACAGATTAGTTTTAATATATAATTTAATTTAATTTATTTTATTAATTAGTTATTATTTTTATAATTACATTATAATTTATAAGTAAGAGAAATACATTAATATTAGAGAATCAATTGTCATTATCTCTTACACCATTTTAGGGATAACATTAATATTGGAGAATCAATTGTCATTATCTCTTAGACCATTTTAGGAATTTTTTTACCAGTTTTCACACGGCTACCCCCACTCACACCCCCACCTTCCTCTTTTACCCACACGCAAACCCCCCACCCCACCCCCACCCCATGGTCCTCTTTTACAGAGAACTGATTTTATCTCTCTCACCATCATCAACTGCGTCTTCTTCATTCAAAAAACAAAAAATCAGCAGAACTCTTCCACATGAATATGATTCAATGATGGGAGGAGATCTACACAAGAGGAATGTGGAGAAAACAGTTGATAAACTTGCCACAATTATATCACTATTTTTAGCTAGCACAAGATTTTATGGTAAAAGGCTGGACCTCTATTCCAATAAACTACCTGCATATATTGACAAGTCTCAATCCAAGCTCAAAGTTGTATTTATAAAGAATGTGCCTCAACAAGATCCAAGCTCAAAGTATGTATTCCTATTTTATTGTGTTTTGTTCATAATAAGTAATTCACTTTTCTTCTTAATTTTTTTCTTCAATGTTATTTCAGCGATTGTGGACTGTACGCATGTCGCTTCGCTAAACATATTAGCAATGAAGTTTTTGATATGAGTCTCATTCACATTGATGCAAAGTGCCCCCGTAAAAGCTACACCACAATCATGTGAGAATATGGAAAAAGCAAGAACGCTGATGGCAAAATTAGTGAGAGTGAAGTAACTGGAATGGTTGCTAGAAAATTTGGTGGACCTCGCTTAGCAAAAGAACATGCTTAGGATATTAGCAATTATCCTACACCAAGACCAAGGAAATGAACTTTGAAATAGTTGATTGCAATTTAAACTTTTAATTTTTACATGTATTGATTTTGGATGATGTATATTTCTTTTGCTACAGTTTTTTGACAACAAAATATAATATGCATTTTTTACATTGTCAGATTTATTCTTCCCAAATTTATACTAATTGGCTATCAATTTCATACATTTTTAATTTTAGTCTTTGTTATAAAATTTCAAGTTGGATACCAACTGTATACCAATAGGATACAACATTAACTTGTTTTTTATTGTCTAATTTGGTTGAAATATCAATTACATTTGATTTTTCCATTTTTCAGTGGGATATCTGTTGGATACCAATTGGATACAACATTAACTTGTTTTAGGTTGTCTAATTTGGTTGAAATCTCAATTACATGGTGGTTTTTCAATTTTTTCAATGTGATATCAGTTGAATACCAAATGTATGCCAAGTGGTACAACATTAACTTGTTTTAAACTGACTAATTTAATTGAAATCTCAATTACATGTTCGTTTTTCAATTTATCCAATGGGATATCAATTGGATACCAAATATATACCAATTGGATACAAAATTAACTTGTTTTAGGCTGACTAATTTAGTTGAAATCTCAATTACATATTGTTTTTTCAATTTTTCCAATGGGATATAAGTTTGATACCAAATGCATACCAATTGGGTACAAAATTAACTAGTTTTAGGTTGACTAATTTTATCTCAATTACGTGTTCTTTCAATTTTTCCAATGGGATATGTATCGACATGTTCCCGTCATTATGGAAAACAAATGGGGAAGGAATTTGGGCCAGAAAACTTTTGAGTAGTAACTTGGAAATTTCTAGCCTAGGCCAGACTTGGTGAAATTTGAGTCAGGTGAGGTCTAGGGCAATTCGGTAATGGATTGGGGATTTAATTATGAGTTTGATCACGTGAGTGGATAGCCAAGACGTTAAAGAGCCTGTGCGACTTTAGGGAATCGAATTCGGACGAGTAGAACTCCCGAAACTGATCTTGGAGTGAAAGGGTAGTTTTAAAACGTCCAAGTTTGAAGGTGTGTTGTGAAATGGGAGCTTGGAACTCAAATTCCAAGTTTCTGTCTCCGTGCAAGCCACCTGGGCGGGGTTAATTCCTCCAGGGCAGGGACGCTGTGGCGAGCCAGTCGCGAATTAAATCGGGGAAAAACCCCAAAAACATTATTGTCTGCAAAACTTCGTTCTTAAGAGCTAAGGGACAACCCAAGACAGTTTCTTATCACATTTCCATAAATTCTCGCACTAAAGGTAAGTTAATTACTCCCCTAATCCGTATTTCAATTCTTAGATTTAAAACCTGGGTAGTTATCATTGTGAGAGGGTTTTGGCCTGAAGTTAATGGTGGGAAAAGCCCTAATTGAACATTAGGTTCATGGGTTTGGCCTTGGGTTATTTTTTTAATTATCTGGGTAAATTAGACCTTCTTTAGTGTTCCTTCAATTAATTGCTTGTTTTAGATCAAGAATTAGCTGAAAGACTCAAGAAAGGGAAGGCTTAAGTGTCTTAGAAGTATTCATGCTTGGTTTCAAGGTAGGTGATGGTTCAATTTCCTGTTGTGTGATATATGCCGGTTAGTTACTTCATTGTATGTGTGCATGTATATGAATAGGGAATGTGAATCAAATCTAATAAAATGATTATGTGAGAACAATTACATGCCATGAACCTATTACTTGATTGTATGACTATGAGTGCTGTTCATTATGTGTGCGATTATGACTGTGGTTGTGCTAACTGGATCGAGTGTCACGTTCCGACACATATATTGGATTGGGTGTCACATTTCGACATATATATTGGATCGGGTGACACGTTCCGACACATGTATATTGGATCGAGTGTCACATTCCGATACACTAACAGTTTGGGTGTGCGTTCCATGAGAGGACCACTTGTGATTATTTCGTTCTTATCTACTTGTCATTGATATTGGGAAATTGTATGTTACTCCTAAATGATAACTGAATTATTGCGTTTCTGTATATGTGTGTTTACCGTGTTGTAATTACTTGTGTATATTTCGCTTACTAGAGTAGCTACGTGATCCTACCAGTACACCGTTATTTCATATACTGATACTGCACTTGCTCTTTCTTTGTTGAGTACAAGGCATCTTTAGGTGGATGCTAACATACCTCAGTTTGGAGATCATTGACCGAGACCGAATTCTAGGGTGAGCCAATTCTTTTAGGTTGCCATGGATCCAATGTTAGTTTAGTCCATTCTTTTCAGACTTAGACTAGATGTTTAGACTCTTACTTATGTTTAGTTTTCGGGGTTGCACCCTTTTTTTTTCTTAGACTTGTTGACTGGTAGAGTTTTGGTACAATGAATTTCAGTTCTAGGGGTTGAATTTCTGTGATAGATGTTTGTTAGACTTTCGGAGTTTATGGGAACTCCATATTTAATTTGTCATTTAAACCTGCTTCCATATATTTAAATGCTTTAGTTTCTTCAAATGTTTAGTTGGGGTGTAGTACTGGTTCTCCCACCAAAAGGTTAGTGTGGGTGCCAATCACGACAGTATGGGTTGTAACAAAGTTTGTATCAAAGCCATAGGTTCATCGATTTCATTGTACCAAAACGAGTTTAGTAGAGTCTTGCGGAACGGTACAGAGACGTCTGTATTTTTCTTGGACAGGCTACAAGACTTTAGGAAATCTCTCTGTCTTCTTCTCCTTTCGTGCTATGACTTGATTCCAATTGATATCTGGTGATCCAAATTGGTATCTAATCTCTTTCACTCTTATGTCTGCAGATAGTTAACACGTGATACAACGACGTTAGGCCCGTAGCTCCCATCAATGAGCCAACAACGGAGCCCACAACAAGAGGCCGTGGCTGAGTCAGAGGTAGGAGAAAAAGAAGGGGCGGAGGTCGAGGAAGGGTAGCCCCCGCCTGGGGTGGAGCCCCAATTGAGAATGTTCCCAGGGAAGAAACCCCTCCTGCAACCCAAGAAGAGGTGGAAGAGAATGTAGAGATCGAAGACGAGGAGAATGTTGGACCAGAGGAGGATGCACAGGTTGAGAATACCACCATTCCTTCCTTAGACCCAGTGTTAGCTCAGCAGATCATGACTTTTTTGAAGGGGTTGGTCGGCCCTGGAGTCCTTCCCACAATGTAAGCTGCTCAACCTCCGATCAACCACCCCATTACTGCTACTGTTCCCAGGGTGGATGGAGGATTAGGCACTGATGCCTTCTTCCGTCCCCTATGGGGTCCCGTGATGACTGGTACTGAGCATGAGGTGTTGACTAAGTTTTTGAAGCTGAAGCCACCTGTGTTCCATGGTTCTAAGAGTGAGGATGCCTATGAGTTCATTTTAGATTGCCATGAGAGGCTTCACAAGTTGTGCATTATACACCAGCATGGATTGGAGTTCGTGACCTTCCAGCTTCAAGGTGAGGCTAGGCAGTAGTGAAGGGCCTATGTGGAATGCAGATCGCTAGTCTTGCCCCCACTTACTTGGATGCAGTTCTATGCTTTGTTTCTAGAGAATTATGTGCCCCAGACCTCAAGGGATTGCAAAAAGGATAAGTTCATGGCCTTGGAGTAGGGTGGTATGACTGTAGCTGCCTATGAGGCGAATCTCCATGCCTTTTCCAGGTATGCTACACAATTGGTGACTACATAGGAGGAGATGATTCGTTTATTCGTCAAAGGATTGAACCCCGAGTTACAAGTATTGTTTGTTCACATGACCTCTGTATGTAAAAGTTTTAATGAGGTGACAAACTTTATAAAGAAAGTTAAAAGAGTTCAGAGTGATGGGCAGGCCAAGGCTTTGGCTAAGAAGCCCAAGAGCACATGTAAGTTTCATGGTTCCTACTCCAGAGGTTCAGGTAAGCCGACGATTGTAGCCCGACGAATTTAGTCAGCCCTTCCCACTTCTACAGGTGGTTACTCGGGAACTCCACAGTGGAATCCCATTCAGGATAGTCAAGGAGCCGCACCTTCATCTGTCAGCATGCCGTCTTTTGACTGCAATTGTTATAATTGTGTAGAACCTGGGCATATGAGGAGATATTGTTCCCATCCACGCATGTCTGACCCCATACAGCAACATACCAGAGCTGTGGTACCAGCGGGCAGTGGTAGTAATGGCAGAGGACGTCCACAAGGTGAGCGAGGAGGAAATCAGTGAGGTCATGGTGGCCAGGGAAATGGTAATGCAGGTAGAGAAACAGCGTAGCTAGGTAAGGAGGTTGCCCGTCAAGATGACAGGGCTCAGTTTTATGCCTTTCCGGGCAAGACTGAGGCTGAGGTATCTCATGTAGGGATCACATGTACTATTTTTGTTTGTGACCGGATTGGTACTGTTTTATTTGATTCGGGTTCTACTTAGTCATATGTGTCAGTTCAGTTTGCCTTGGGCTTTGATACGGTTTGTGATGTGTTTGATGCCCCCATCTATGTTTTTACCCCAATTGGAGTGTCTGTCATAGTCACCCATGTCTATTGTGCTTGTTCTATCCTGTTTATGGGTTTTCACACTTAGGCTGATTTGGTTATTCTGGATATGACTCACTTTGATATAATATTAGGCATGACTTGGTTGTCCCCCTATTATGCCGTGCTTAATTGTAAATGCTAAGTCGATAACTCTAGAGATCCCGAGTAGGGAAAGGTTAGAGTTGGAAGGGGTGTACAAGCCTAAGGCGGCTAAGGTCATATCTTTCGTTAGGGCTAGGAAACTGGTGGGACAGGGGTGTTTGGCATATTTGGCTCATATTCGGGATATTGATGCTGAGTCTCCCTCTATTGAGTCTATTCCTGTAGTTTCTGAATTCAAGGAAGTGTTTCCTACCTATTTGCCTGGTATGTCTCCGGATAGGGATATAGATTTCTGCATTGACTTGGAACCGGGTACTCGCCCTATCTCCATTCCTCCTTATCACATCCGTTCTAGTGCTTCCCCGTGGGGTGCTCTTGTCTTGTTTGTTAAGAAGAATGATGGTAGTATGAGGATGTGCATAGACTATCGACAACTGAATAGGGTTACCATTCGAAATAAGTATCCGCTGCCTCGGATATATGATCTCTTTGATCAGTTGCAGGGTGCATCAGTTTTCTCTAAAATTGACCTAAGGTCTGGTTACCATCAGTTAAACATTAGGCCTGAGGATGTACCCAAAACAACATTCAGGACCCGCTATAGGCACTATGAGTTCTTAGTGATATTGTTTGGGTTGAGCAATGCTCCTGCAGCCTTCATGAGTTTGATGAATGACATGTTCAAACCATTCCTGGATTCTTTTGTTATCGTCTTTATTGATGACATTTTGGCTTATTCGAAGAGTAAGGAAGAGCATGTCGACCATCTTCGTATTGTTTTGGGTGTCCTTTGAAAACAAAAGTTGTATGCAAATTTTTCCAAGTGTGAGTTTTGGTTGAATTCAGTTGCCTTTTTGGGGCATGTGGTTTCAAAGGAAGAGGTAATGGTAGATCCCCAAAAGATCAAAGCAGTCAAGAATTGGGTCTAGCCTAGCTCTGTGACTGAAGTTAGGAGTTTCGTGGGGCTCGCCAGCTACTACCGACGGTTGTGAATTTTTTTTGCTTCTATTGCCATGCATTTGACAAGGCTGACCCAGAAGGAGGTGCTTTTCGAGTGGACTAACAAGTGTGAAGAGAGCTTCCAAAAGCTCAAGACTCTTCTGACCACAACACCTATTCTGGCACTACTAGTGGAAGGTAAAGATTTCATTATTTATTATGATGCTTCACATTCGGGTTTGGGTGTTGTGTTG
Organism: Solanum verrucosum; assembly: GCF_900185275.1. Lineage (NCBI taxonomy): Eukaryota > Viridiplantae > Streptophyta > Magnoliopsida > Solanales > Solanaceae > Solanum > Solanum verrucosum. Next base: position 933,690 of record NW_026020130.1, read on the forward strand.
ATGAAGGAAAGAAATGTCATAACTTATGCATCGCGGCAGCTGAAGGTGCATGAGAGAAACTACTCGACGCATGACTTGGAGTTGGCAGTGGTAGTGTTTGCTCTCAAGATCTGGCGGCATTACCTTTATGGTATCAAATGTATGGTATTTATTGGTCATCGTAGTCTACAACATGTATTCACCCAGAAGGACCTTAATCTGAGACATTGAAGGTGGATGGAGTTACTCAAAGATTATGATGTTACCATCCAGTATTATCAGGGTAAGTCTATCATGATGGCAGACACATTAAGCCGGAAGGCAATGAGTATGGGTAGTCTAGTTTGCTTGAGTGTGTCCAAGCGACCGTTAGACAATGAGATTCAAACCTTGGAGTTTAAGTGTTCATGCATTTAGGCATCTTAGAGAAAGATGGGGTGTTAGCCAACATTGAGGTTAGGCCCACACTCATTGAAGAGATCAAGGCCAAATAGTTTGAGGATGAGAGTTTGAATAATCTTAGAAAGAAGACAATGTATGTCAAGGCACCAGATGCGGCTCTTGATACGGGTGGTGTACTCAATTTTAAGGGAAGAATTTGTGTTCCCTGAGTGGATGACTTGATTCAGAAGATGTTGGCGAAATCCCATTGTTCGTGGTAGTCTATTCATCCGGGCGTGACCAAGATGTACAGATTTGAAACGACTTTATTGGTGGCCTGGCATGAAGAAAAACATAGCTGAGTTCGTGGCTAAGTGCCAAAACTGTCAGCAAGTAAAGTATGAGCACCAATGGCCTGCAGGTTTGCCTCAGCGAATGCCAATTCCTGAATAGAAGTGGGAAAAGATAGCTATGGATTTCGTGGTTGGTATTCCCAAGACCTTGGGGATGTTTGACTCCATTTGGGTGGTGATTGACAGACTGACTAAGTCAGCCCATTTCATTCCAGTCAGAGTAGACTATAATGCTCAACAGTTTGCTAAGGATTATGTGAAGGAGATAGTGAGGTTGAATGGGGTGTCCTTTACCATCATCTCGGAATGTGTTACATAGTTCACATCCAAGTCTTTGAGAAAATTGCATGAGGAGTTGGGCACTCAACTCACTTTTATCACAACCTTCCATCCACAAATGGACGGGCAGTCAGAGAGAACTATTCATGTGTTAGAGGACATATTGAGGGCATGTGTGATTGACTTTGGAGGGCATTGGGATAAGTGAACCTTTGTGTGAGTTCTCCTTTAATAACAGTTACCACTCCAACATTGACATGGCACTGTTCGAGGCACTTTATGAGAGGGGGTGTAGATCACCCATAGGGTGGTTTGAGACTGGAGATGTTAAACCGTTGGGGATTGATTTGGTGAAGGATGCTCAGGATAAGGTGAGAAACATCCAAGCGAAGCTTCTAGCAGCCAGAGCCGACAAAAAAAGTATGCAGACCGTAAGGTAAGAGACATGACATTTCAGGCTGGTGGGCAAGTTCTTCTTAAAGTGTCACCCATAAAGGGGGTGATGAGATTCAACAAGAAGGGCAAGCTTAGTCCTCAATACATCGGGCCATTTGAGATTCTTGACTATGTAGGGCTTATAGGTTGGCTTTACCGCCTAGCTTATCTGGAGTCCATCCAGTGTTTCATGTGTCCATGTTGAAGAAATATCATGGAGATGGAGATTACATCATAAAATGAGACTCAATTTTGTTAGACAAGGACTTCAGTATGAGGAGGAACCAGTTGCAATTCTTGATCGTGATGTACGGAAGTTGAGGACCAAGGAGATAAAGTCCATGAAAGTTCAATGGAAGCATCGTCCGGTTGAGGAAGCTACCTGGGAAACCGAGAAGGACATGCGAGACAAGTATCCCCAATTGTTTGACGATTCATGTACTACTCTACTTTTGCCTTAGCCATTTCTCCTAGTTTATCACTCGCCAACAAGTGTTGGTATCTATTGTAATGACCTGATCTAGTCGTCATGGAAAAACCAATGGGGAAGGAATTTGGGCTAGAAAACTTCTAAGTTATAACTTGGAAATTTCTAGCCTAGGCCAGGCTTGGACGAAATCTGAGTCAGGTGAGGTCAAGGGAAATCCGGTAATGGATGGGGGATTTAATTATGAGTTTGATCACGTGAGTGGATAGCCAAGACGTTAAGGAGCCTCTACGAATTTACGAAATCAAATTCGGGTGCGTAGAATTCCCGAAACTGATCTTGGTGTGAAAGGGTAGTTTTAGAATGTCTAGGTTTGAAGGTGTGTTGTGAAATGGGAGCTTGGAACTTAAATTTCGAGTTTCTGTCTACATGCAAGCCACCAAGGCGGTGTTAATTCCGCCAGGGCGGGGCAATTGTGGCGGCATGGGTCCTGCTGTGGTGGGCTAGTCACGAATTAAATTAGGGAAAAACCCTTAAAATGTTATTTTCTGTAAAACTTCGTTCTTAAGAGATAAGGGACGACCCAGGGCAGTTTCTTATCAGATTTCCACGAATTCTCGCGCTAAAGGTAAGTCAATTACTCTCCTAATCCATATTTCGATTCTTAGAACTTAGACTCTTGGGTAATTATCATTGGGAGAGGGTTTTGGCCTGAAGTTAATGGTGGGAAAAGCCTTAGTTGAACATTAGTATTAGGGGTTTGGCTTCGGTTAATAATTTTGTTATTATCCGGGTAAATTAAACCTTGTTTAGTGATCTTTGCATTAATTACTTGTTTTAGATCAAGAACGAGCTGAAAGACTCCGGAAAGGGAAGGCTCAAGTGTCTTAGGAGTATTCAGCCTTGGTTTCAAGGTAGGTGATGGTTCAATTTCCTATTGTGTGATATATGCTAGTTAGTTTCTTCATTGTATGCGTGCATGTATGTGAATAGGGAATGTGAATCAAATCTAATGAAATGATTATGTGTAAACAATTATATTCCATGAACCTATTACTTGATTGTATGACTATGAGTGCTGTTCATTATGGGTGTGATTGTAACTGTGGTTGTGCTGACTGGATCAGGTGTCACGTTCTGACACATATATTGGATCGGTTGTCATATTCCGACACATATAGCGGACCGAGTGTCATGTTCCGACACATATATATTGGATCGATGTCACGTTCCGACACACTAACAATTTGGGTATGGGTTCCATGAGAGGACCACTTGCGATTATTACGTTCTTATCTACCTATCATTGATATTGGGAAATTGTATGTTACTCCTAAATGATAACTAAATTATGTGTTTCGTATATGTGTGTTTACAGTGTTGTAATTACTTGTGTATATTTCACTTACTGGAGTAGCCGCGTGATCCTACCAATACACTGTGGTTTCGTGTACTGATACTCCACTTGCTCTTTCTTTGTTGAGTACAGGGCATCTTCAGGTGGTTACTGACAAACCTCAGTTAGGAGATCACTGGCCGAGACCAGATTCAAGGGTGAGCCAGTTCTTTTAGGTTGTCATGGATCCATCGTTAGTTTAGTCCATTCTTTTCTTACTTAGACTACATGTTTAGACTATTACTTATGTTTAGTTTTCGGGGTTGCACCACCCTTTTTTCTTAGACTTGTTGATTGGTAGAGTTTTGGTACAATGACTTTCAGTTCTAGGGGTTGAATTTCTGCGATACCAAATGTATATCACTTTCATACTAAGATTTGACTTAATTTTTCTTGTACAATTGCATACCAACATTACCTAGTTTTTGACTATACATTTAAAAAACACAGAATACACAAATGATTAATTAGTACACATAATAAATGTTGTGAAAATATAAGTCATAAACTTAAAAGACAAAATAAATAAAAACATGAGTTTGTCACAATAAAACAACCAAATACAAATAAAAATAAATTATCTCTTTTTTTCAGCAAGGTAATTTGAACTTCCTGTTGTGTCCCTCCTGCCACATGTACTGCATGTAACCTTAGACCTGTTGAATTTCAAATCAGCAAACCATTTCCAACGTCCAAGTTGTGGTCTCCTTACAGTCTTTTTTGAACCAGGCGACAATAATTTATGTTCCGACACTTTTTGAATTGCATATTTTCCTAATCCATCATAAATTATTATGTCGGTATTACAGGATACAAAAGTATAAATAACTTTTATACATATGTTATATCAGTATACAAATTTCATACCATTTTTATGCATACTTTCTATACCTCATGCCAAAAGTAAACACTGATTCATACAAGATTCATGCCAAAAAGAATACAAAATCATACAATTTATAACTAGTAATTGTCTTTTATTAAATAAATAGATACCAATTTCATCCCACTATTATGCACAATTCCATACCAATATAATGCCAAAAATAAAAATTGAATCATACCAATTTTGTGCCATAAAAACTATAAATTTTCATACAAATTTGATTTTACTATTATACCAATTTTATACAAAATTTACGTCAATTTTTATACCGAATCCATACCATAAAATCAATAATGGTTCATACAAAGAATGAACAAATTTAGTTATAAACATTTTTAATCAATATTCATTCATAAATTAATAGTATACAATTTATCGATTTACATACATGTCTTGTATTAGTAGTATACAAATTCCAAAAAGAATTATCTAATTTTTTAAATTAGAAACATACCAGAAAAAAAAGGGTCAGACAAATAATGAACAAATTCAATGTTCATACCAAAATATAACATTATACATTTAAAAAAAATGCCATAATTAAAATTATTATACACAACAATTTGTACCTTCCAGCATCATTGTTCTTAATTTTTTTCTTTACGTTTGAGTTGTATAGCAATGCAAATAAAAAATCGCAAAGAATACTAACCTGAAGGATCTCATTAAGAAGCCGTCCATTACAACAAAATGAAGATTATTGAGTAAAAACGTATTGGAACTAGTTGTGAGTGATGACAAATTAGAGAAAAAATTGAAAAGAGAGAGAAACGTTTGAACAAAAGAAGAAAATCTGTTTTTGAACTTAACTTAACTGATAGGCGTTAAAAATGGAAAACAAATATTCTTTTTTTTTATTGGGATAAGGCACAAGTACCCCTCTAGACTATGACCAAAATCCCAAAGACACACCTCAACTAAACTAAGGTCCTATTACCCTCCTAAACTTATTTTTTTTTTGTAATTTTGTATACCTTTTGTCTTATATGGCACACTGCGTGACTCCACGCAATTGAGGCGCGTGAGAGACATTTGGATGTCACGTCAGCCAAAAAGGTGCACAAAATTACAAAAAAAAAAGGTTCGGGGGGGGGGGGGAGGGGGTAATAGGACCTTAGTTTAGTTAAGGTGTCTCTCTGAGATTTTGGTCATAGTCTAGGGGGGGTACTTGTACATTTGCCTTTTTTTATTCAATCTCCTAATTTTATGGCACATATTAATTATCATTAATCAATTCAAATTAATTACTACTAATTTATCTGTTTTTTACCTTCTTTTTTTTTTTTTCAAACAAATTAATTTTTATTGTAATTTTAAAACATTTTTTATTTGAATAAAATGTTAGAACCTGCAATTTTTTATTGTTACAACTTGAAAGAATTATTGTAATGTCATAACTTTGTTGTAAAACTAAAGCAAAATAAGACAAGAAATATAGAAGGTTAAATCAATGGAAATAGGGAGACAGGAGATGAGAGCTTTTCTTATTATTCCAACTCTTGAAGTGTACACAAAATCTTCAAGTGTATACAATAGGAACCCTTATGCCTCTATTTATAGTGTAACATAGAGACATACAAAAGGTTAGTCATAAACATGAATATGAAGAAGGAGGTTATAGAGGTGAAAGGTTACAAGAATAATTATCATAAAGGTGGATGTTATCTTCATAATGGAGAGAAGTAATGTAGTAACTTCTTGGTGTAGTGGATTATCTTCATTATGGAGGGAAGTAATGTAGTATCTTCTTGGTGTAGTGGACATCCACAATATATTTCCTCGTTAAAACCTTCTAGGAAAAAACCTTGTGTGAAAAAATCCTAGTGAAGGAAAAATAGTACACATCTTTTAATACGCTTTGAATGTTGCCTCGTTAAAAACCTTACCAGGAAAATCCAATTGGGATAAAACCATGGTTAAGTAGAAGAGTACAACACATATTTTTCTCCCATGATAAAAACACTACTTGATATCTCGGAGACGATGCATTCGAGTCTTATATAACAACTTCTCAAATATTGATGTTGGAAATTCTTAGTGAATAAGTTTACAAGATTATCACTTGAATGGGTCTTTGAACGTCTATCTCACCATTTTGTTGAAGATCATGTGTGAAAAAGACTTTTGGTGAAATATGCTTTGTCTGATCTCCTTTTATTGTATCCTCCCTTCAATTGAGCTATATATTATTTTCATATATGGTGGCTGGAATATCCTTTTCATAAGAAAATCACATATTTTCTGAATATGATAGATCATGATTCCAACCAAACACACTCCCAACTTAATTCATAGATCAATATTATTTCTGCTTGATTTGAAGAAGTGTTTTGCTAATGTTTGATTCTTTGAATGCCAATATATTGTTGTGCCTCCATATGTAAATAAAGTGTCCATTTGCGATCGAGATTTATGTGGATCAAATAAATATTCCGCATCTACATAATCAAATCATTTCTGACTCGGAGATTGGTCATTTCAATTTTATTGAAGCTCGTCTTTTCTTCTCAAAGAAAATTACACATCTTCTATGTGTTGAGTCACTTGCTTTATTCGTTTCTTGTCATAACTTGAATGATAGTATGACAATCCTTTCACATAACTTTCGTTATGTATATCAAATAATCTTCTAGCATTTGTATAACCAGCAATCTGTAAGTGCACCAATTGCACTAATACATGACATTTTAAATCATTTTCATGAGATCAAAAAGATTCTTTCTCTGTTTTAATCAGTCTCAAAACCATTGGGTACTCAATGGAATTTCTTTAAGACCTTTTAAATCCTTCAAGGATTTTCATATAACCTTCATCGTATAGTTAGACATAATAATCATTCATTATGCATATTCAAGTATTTCATCAATTGCCAGACTGAAACAAGTCTCATTGCATCCACCATTGGAGAATATATCTCCATTTAATAATGTCAGGATTTTTGCAAGAACCCTTTATGCCACGAGGCACAAACCACACTTTATATCTTACGGTTATACTTTTGCACAATGATTCATTTGTACCACACTGACATTATATTTTTATCCATGAACTATAAGATAAAAAACATCACTTTTCTAAGTGAAACAAAACATACTTGAATAGTGCCAATCATTTATCTGTCCACACTATATGACAAATTCAAATTTAAGATCCTCGTAACCATTTATAGTATTTAGTGCTAATTCATATCAAAGATACCGTCGACGGTCATTTTGATATCGATTCCAATACAACATAACTTATTGAGATCTTTTCATTTTTCATCATTTTCAGGTACCTGAATATTTGCCAAGGTTTTATGAAGTGTTATGTCATAGTGCTCTTTCAAAGCACTTACCTCATTATCATGACCATTTTCATAATTTGCTCCTCTCCTTCCTCAGGGAGTTTTACGTTTGGAATCGATTGATTTATCACGCTTCTGGCGTACCATAGACTTTGTCCTTCAAGGACTATTTATTGGAGCATTTGTAGCTTAATTAAAATATTGGATCAACAAATACATTTGGCAAATTATTTGCAACATTTTGCAAATGAATTATCTCTTGAACTTCAAGTTCACTTTTTTTTAATGAGGATCTAGATAATTCACCCCACACATAATTTTCAGTTGCTAAATATATCTCCCCCTAATGTTAGGTTTCCTAACATTTACCCCTAACCTCATTTGGGGATCCATCTTTGTGTGTGGTGGAGCAATAAAATCATATGTGCACACATCAAATTTTTAGATGAAAATTATTTGGTTCCTGACCCTGAACCAATTGTGATGGGAGAACCTTGTTGGCTTGATGCATACACGTTAAATAAACTCATCTCATACCAAATTTTATTTGAGAGATTTGTTCTCATAATCAATGGTCTAGCTATAATTGGAGGCACGCAATTTCTGCTAAACCAACCAGAATTATCAACATAATTTTATAGTTTGGAACTATGCCTTTAATTTAACAATTTGAGCAAACACCTTAACAAAACCAATTTGTAAGTTGATACAAATGCACATGTGACCATACCATAGATGCATCTATTAAATCATAATAGTAAGCGGTCCACATGGCAGGTGAACGGGGACATATTCACCTTTTTATATATTCCAAATTATTTCGGGGCATACAATCCCAACCTAAGCTTGTACAACGATCATTTTATCATGAGAACAAACAACACATGAGAATTCTTGAAGAATCTTTTTTTTCTTCAACATATAACCACATGTATTCTCAATTCTTTTGCATCACATTTGAACCAAAATGGTCAACCGGTTATGCCAACTGATATTTATTCTACTAAATTTCTAGTTTAATTTTGCAGGTGATTCCATCATCATACCTATATTTGTATACAACAAACAAGAGAAAGACGAGTAACCTTTTACGTAAATATTTATAACCCACTTTGGTTGTAGTAATATGAAGATATTAAATCTTCCCATAATTTATAGTATCAATATAATGTTTTTTCTTTTCAATTCTTCTGAAACATAAAAAGTTTCTTTTGAGACTTACTACAACCCTAATATTATGAAAAATTTCATTCCTCCGGATATTAACAAATTAGCCTTTCGGAACTCTCAATTAATTTTGTGTACTACCACAAATTTCACAACGCCATTCTTATGGTGACCATCTCCTTCAAGGATAAAATTATTATTATTGTCATGGTTAAAATTATCACATGCAAGACATATTTCTTGACAACCAATGACAAATTTGTGTTGCCACAAAACAATATTTATTTTGGTCATGGTCACAACCTTTATAGGAAAAAAATATTTCTTTCTTTTGTCCTGCAATAGTTCATAATTTAACATACCACAATATTTGTGTAGTATTTAAAGTATATGACTAAATGACCATTTATGTCAAAATATTTCTTTTAAATCTCTCAAACCTCCTGTAGAGGTGAGATGTGACATTTATCCAACAATACATGAACATGTTCTTATCCATAAGAACACAAGTCACATTTTCTTTAAGAAATTGAGCATAACCATTTGAACATGCTCCATAAATTTTTATTAGAAACTTATTGTCATGCTTTCGCATTTATCAAATTTATGTGACTCACCTCAACATCACTTCAAGAGGTCAAATGTACCAAATGTACTACCACTTTGTATTACTTTATTTTGATGGAGAATTTACAAAAAAGTTTCAAATTGGGTTGCACCAACAACAATGTGGCCAATAACTTTTCATACCACTTCAATGGATAAAAATTACCTTCACATTTGAAGGAGCATCTTAAGAAACAATGTGTCCAATAACCTTTCATACCACTTTAATGGACAAAATTACCTTCACATTTGAAGGACCATGTTAAGAACCCATAATGTTATTCCTTTTAATTACCACAATGATGACCATTAACATTTTACCACACCATATTCATACATTCAACCACTTGTCACTTTTCAGACATATTATGTACTGCTACCACATTCGCATAAGAAATTGGAGCAAATTAATTGGGCAAATTTCATGACTTTCAGTCAAAAGTATACAACTTTATGTTAGTAATCATCATATCACCACTATAGTGCATTAGGACTTAAACTCAATGTCTTACCCATATAAAGCGTCTTTGGTCATAAATCAATGGGACTTGAACCTAACTTCTTATTATCATGGTGCACCGAGACTTTTAACTCGATGTCTTACCCAGTTGGTGCGGTGAAACTTGAATTAACCGTCTTACCCTCAATCAATGTCTTGATAAACCAAATACGTTACCAAAAAATAATTATCGAAAACCATAAACATAATCTGAATTTGACTTAAAGCATAAGAAAAATGAACAAAATCAATTAATTAGAACAACGTGTTGGAATCATATAAAAGTCCCAAGTTAAAATAAATTAAAACCTTTTAACATTCTATCTCAATATTGTTATGAAGATTAACATTATTTACTAATCATTTTAAAATATCCACAAAACAAACTTTGTTAGTACGAATAATATATTAATAACTCAACAAGTAAATGTTTATATAAAGAAAAATCAAGAGGTACAAAAATAACCAATAATGATGATCCAATCAATATGTATATGCCACACAACTCAATAATTTATCTTTTAATAAAACAAAATCATAAAGAACGTTTCTTTACAAATTATTAACTTACAAAACTAACTTTACTTTTTAAATATATGAGTGATCAAATTAAAAGTTTGCTCAAAGTAAAAGCAACTTGCTAGACTCATATGACTTTGAGATGGTAAGAAAACTAATGATACACAATCAAAAGTAAAACATAAAATAGATTATATAGTAATTTACCTTGTTCCCGAGAGAAAAAAAACTCAAATATTTTTATCTTCTATATATTTATTTTGCTTCAATCCTTCAATAGTAGAACAATCGTGCTGATAACGTATTGTAAAACTAAAGCAAAATAAGACAAGAAATATAGAAGATGAAAGCAATAGAAATATGGAGACAAGAGATGAGAGCTTTTATTATTATTCCAACTCTTGAAGTGTACACTAAATCTTCAAGTCTATACAATAGGAACCCTTATGCCTCTATGTGCCTCTATTTATAGTGTAACATAGAGGCATACACAAGTTTAGTCATAAACATGACATTAAACATGAATATAAAGAAGGAGGTTATGGAGGTGAAATGTTACAAGAATAATTATCATAAAGGTGGAGGTTATCTTCATAATGGAGGGAAGTAATGTAGTAACTTCTTGGTGTAGTGGATTATCTTCATAATGGAGGGAAGTAATGTAGTGACTTCTTGGTGTAGTGGACATGCACAATATATTATTTTATAACAAACTTGAAATTATTAGTCATATATATGTCAATTATAAAATTTTCACGAAAAGAAAAAGAAAATAAAATCTTCACATTAGGAAGAATCCCTTTTGGTATGTGGTGGACAAAAAATGTCCATTTTGTTGGCGAATTCAGTTAACTTGGCCGCACAAAAATAGTCATTTAGAACAATCTTTATAAAAAGATCAATGATTAAAAAGATCTTATTCTGGAATATAAGGTCAGACAACTCTCAAATGCCGTTTGAGAGATTGATGGATCTATATAGAAGACATCATTACTATCACATAGCCATTATTGAACCTTTTTAGGATACAAATAAGGGACTGTTTTTTCTTAAGAAAGTCATATTTTAATCTATCATAGGAAAATACTAGTGTCACGATCCAAAGTATACCCTTGGCGTAACATGTCATATAGAACCCCGAGAGGCCCTACACAAGCCACTTCGCATACATCATACAAGATAATAGAAGTAAAAGCTTTAAAAGATAGCATTTATACATCTAAAGAGTTTGACAAAAGCGGAAGTCTAACATAAGTCTCAAAGCCATCTAATACATCATTAGGAAAGTGATTGGGACGTAATATATACATCACATACAAAGTCTAAGACGAAAATAACATAAAGCAATAAAAGAGTCTCGGTCCTCGGATAATGAGGACTCACCAATTTTCAAAGCCTATAGAGAATCAACTAGCCACGAGTATGAGAGGTAGGAGATTTGGACCCTACACTAGTGAAACAATGTAGGCAAGAGTATGCATTAGTACATGGAATGTACTAAGTATGAGGCAATAAACATAAACATAGGCATGATAGTATAAATGACTTAAAAGGAGTAGGCATGATCATATTGAAACATTTGCAAGCTTTAATGAAGAATTGACATGAAAATCACGGAAACATGGTCAAATACATTAACGTAAAGGACATAGGAAAACTTCTGAAGAAAACATAATCATTTTGTGGGATATTATCTTTAACCGACAATAAGACCATGAGAGCTATATCATGTAATCCGGTATATCCTTCATGCCGAAAGAAGGGGAATCTACTTTCCAAGGTAGAATCCGTACCTATCATCATTTTCTAAAGTGGATCCACTAGCTAGATCATTTAGGACATCCTATGAGGGCACGCAGTTTGGGACTAGAGGTTGCTACTAGAGACTACCCTATTTGAGCCTCCACCTCAAAACCCTCTCGGTGCTAAGTTTAAATCTCAACGAAATAGATAAAAGTCGATTATCAATTTAACATAGAAAAGACAATGATCAATACCAATCCACACTTTTGATATCAAAACATAGAATAACTCCTTAAACTTAATTCAACATGGATGAAAAAACCTCTCACCAATGTGAATTCATTTGTGAGAAATACCTTTAAAATCATGATCATCATAGTAAGTGAGAAATCCTTTCACCATAGCATAAATACTTTCCTTTCAGAGCATCATTAATTCATTTACAATAACTTCATGAAACCATGCATATCTTCATAAATTCATAATTAATAGTTGATGGGTTCATCATAGGATCATGGTCGAAAAACATAAATTAGGCATGGGTAAATGCAATTTAAACTAACTTTCAAAGATTCACATCAAATAATGCATTAGCATACTTAATCAATCATAATTTGATGAAACCCACATTCATTGAATTGAAACCCTAATTTGATCAATTGGAAATTGATTTGGGAAATTGAAATCCTTAGGGATCCCATGGAGGAAAGGAATCCATGGGTGCATACACATATACCTTGACACTAGAAGCCCAAAAAGAATGGTGGATTGGAGACTTGAATGAAACCTTAACTCTTCTTCTTATTCCTTAGCCTTGAGAGAATTTAGTCAAGTTTAGGGAATTTAGGATAATGTGTTGAAAATGGGTAAATTGGGGGATTAAAAGCTTTATATAGGGCTTAGGGTAGGCAAAACGACATAGTTGGGTTAAAACAATTAGAAAGAGACCCAAAAGGCCCTTAAAAATAACTTTTGGACTCGACCTACGTGTTGGTCTTGTCAATCGTAGACTAAGTATTGGGACAACAAAATCACCTATCTTACGACGGAACACTTCTACGGTTCGTAGGTATTTCAATGGTCTCTAGAAACCAACCATAGAAACGAACTTTGACCCTTAAAATTTCACCAAGTCTGAGCGTCACCTACGAGGCCAATCTACGACTCATACATGGGATGAATGGTCGTACATGGGGTACTGGGACTTGTTTTGAAACATTTAATGTCCCCTTCCTACGTTTGCCATCTACGGCCCGCAGAAGCTTCTAGGTCCATAGATGAGAACCGTAGACACAAACTTTAACCCCAAAAAAATATTTTCTCCCTTTTCCATATTCCTAGGTGTACACAAAATAAGACTAAAAAAATCTCTCATTCGAAAAGAATCATGGTATGAAGAAAATCCTCGAAGTTTATTCAATTAACTACTATTCACAAAAGGAAATATTGAATGGTGCATTCATAGTAGGAGAACGATTCCCAAAAAGTGCTCTAAGTGCAATTAGCAAGCATGAGTAGTAAAACAAATAGAAATATAGAACCAATCTGACTCGAAACAAATAACAATATATGAAAATATTAGAAATCAAGCCCAACAAAGGCATATTTTAAACATTAAAGAGGCCCACCAAAGATATAAAATATCCAAAACTATTAGAAGGATGATGGTGAGAAGACTGAAAAAGCAGAAATCAATCAAGCCTCCAAAGAGTGGAAAGGTAGAAGTACATCACTATCAAAAACCCCGACATTTTGTGACTCTAGTGGAATTCTTAACAAGATGGTTATGCCCAAAGTGTACTCAACACAATCTCGAGGCATTATATTTCAATGCTGAGAAACAATAAACAATGGAGGAAACCTTACCAAAGGTGTCTTCTACTTACAAATAAATAAGAAACGAGAGAAATATCATCAATGGTGTCTCCTTCGTCTTCTAAAAATCCCGTTGAAGTTTTTTCCCAAGAAGTACATGATTTGATAAAGCTATAGTTGGTGTCAGTAGCTATTCTTTCTTAGCGGGATCAGGTACTTAGATGAAGCCCTTGAGATTATTGAACGTAAATCAGTGCACAAGCCTATGCAAACAAGTTTAAAAGCGAAAAATAAATTCCTTTTTTTGAGCTCTCGAATCATCAATTGGACAAATTTTCATTGAGTTTTGAAGACTTGCCTACAAAAAACAGCGAATTACTTTCTGCCTGGCTCAAACATATAATGATCTTCTGTTTGGTTAAACATTAGAAAATCGTCCTTTATAAATGGTGGGTTACGTGCTAGAGAAGAACATAAATACAATTTTTATAGCTAAAGGATATGGAGTCAACATTCTATCTATCAATACATTGAAGGAGCTTGGCATCCTAAGTGAAGAACTTGGTGAAAGTCATTTATCAATACAAGGATTCGATCAAGGGGGGAAGAGGGCCATATGCTCTATTACGTTATAAATCAACGTATAAGATTTGTGAACAAGCGCATGGATGCATGTGATCGATGCAAATACTTCATACAATATATTTCTTGGCAGGTCTTGGGTACATGAGAATAAAATTGTCACATCTTCTTACGATCAATGTTTGAAGTATCTCAAAAGCATAATTGAAAGGTAAATAATTGCAGATGATATTCCTTTCACCAAAGTTGAGAACCAATTTCCGATGCAATATTTTATTTGAAGAGTTACATTGTCAAGGAAGAAAACCTGTTGACGTCAATTCAATCAAGTCTGATAAGATCACAAGCAAAAGAGTTGACATGGCCATCGAAACGGTCAAAGTTGACACTAAAGAACCTTGTCCCATTGTGAATGAAGGGAATATCATGTCTTCAAAAAGAAAATTGACTTATGTACTTCGCTACATTCCAAAAGTGAAAGAAAGAGGAAGGTCAATCATCTAATAGACAAGGAAATGCACTAAGAGGACTTACTTTTCCTATCACACGAGTTGATGCGATAAAGTTCTTTTTTAAAGCTATTAGGAAAGTCAATCGCTCAAAATCAAGTGCAAGATGTGGAACTTTCTACGTAATACACAAGATAATGCTTTGATTCAAGTACTTAAAAGTTTGTGAAGGTTGGATGCAACCCTAATAAGCCATCAAAGTTAGGGAAACTCCCATCGAAAACTACAAAGAGGGAAGCACGCAAAGTCGTAGGCTTTATCTGACCACTACTAGTTCGTATATCCATAAGAAGCTCAAGTAACAACATATCACTACAAAATATGAATATGTTGCTTCCAACAAAAGGCCTTCTATTTTCGATCGACTTAGAAAATCGACTACAAGAACTTTTGTGTTTCAGAGGTTAGGTCAATTGAAGAAGAATGACAAGCATCAAAGAAGCTACCTAAGATTGACAATGGTTGTTTCACCTATTATCCAAAAATATTTCAAAAGTTTGATTCCTTCTAGAATGAGGCAATGAGCGGAACTTATGGTTTCGTGTAAAGTGGAACTCAAGGAAAAAGCTCACACTATGATTTAAACCAAAGAGAGCAAGGACTATGAAAAATGTGTAGGCTTCTCATATCATGTTACAATCCAGAGTGAGCACAATGCGTCGTCTGGAACAAAAGTTGATGAATTGTTAGGAGATATTGTTTGTTGTTATAACATGTTTGTCAATGAAAATGATCCTCAAGAAGAGGAAGATGCTAGATATTGTCCATTGGAACATGAAGAAGGAGTAACTGATGAAGACCCAAGACCAACTTCCCTAAATACCTTTCTAGAAGTTGATTTAGAAATCACTTAAATGAATATACTCAAAGAATATAGGGATGTCTTCACTTGGAGTTATAAAAGAAATTCCTAGCTTGAATCCTAAAGTAGCAGTCTAGCAATCGGTAGTAAAGAATGGTGGTCGTCCTATTAAGGAGGCGCAAAGTCGTTTCAGGCTTGATTTGGTTCCATTGATAGCAAATGAAGTTAACAAGCTCATTGAGGCAGACTTTATTCGTTAAGTCAAATACCCTACATGGTTTTCAAGTATTGTTCCTGTAACGAAGAAGAATGGCCAAATTCGAGTCTATGTTGAATTTAGGGATCAAGATAATGCACTTCCTAAAGATGAGTTTCCTCTTCTCAATACTGAGTTGTAATTGATGTTATCACTGGTTATGAGGCCATGTCATTTATGGATGGTTTGTCCGGATATAACCAAATCTGCAAGGCACCAAAGGATGAAGAACTCATTGTATTTCGTACGCCTAAAGGTATTTACAACTATAAGGTGATGCCTTTCAGTTTGAAGAACGTTGGTGCCACATATCAAAGGGCTATGCAAAATATTTTTTAGAGAATTGTGGGTAGGATTGTTGGTTTGTCACAAATTATTTATTCATGTTTGAAATTAAGATATTATACTTCATCCATAAAAATTATCTTCAGAAACGTGATAGAGTGATAGTATAGTCAAACTAAACTGACTGAGAAAATTGAACAATATGTATTAACTTAAGCAAAACTGATTTTGTAACAATGTAGGGTCTAAACTCTTTCAATCATTTGACTGAAAGCTTTTGCATTAACACAAGAATAATGCTACATTCATTCAAGTCTTTGTTTCCATTTTTCTGCACAAGCAAAGTTGTTGGCTGCTCAACTATTTCTGAAAATCCTAGCTAATAATTAGAGCAAAAGAAAGATATTAGAATAAAGACAACATGAGTTGCTGGCTGTTAAATTGTTGGACATTACTTTTAGAGAGATACGCATAACCTTTGTACAAATACCTACATTTAGCGTATAGGACGACTTTAAGTAAACTAACTTAAAAAAATCATCTTTTGGCAGTCAAAACTAAAATGCAGACATTACCATAAAATGCTCTTCTTGATCAATATATGATGCCCTTTTAAGTTTTGCTAGTTCAACCAAGGCATTCTCAAGGGGAACTCTCAGCTTGCTCTGTTTAATCTGCAGTTTTTCACAATGTAAGTTAAACTAACAACAATAGTCATATCTTAGCTCTTTGTACAGAAATGAGCATAAACAATTTTCATCGTCGAAGGAAACAATTTAAGAAAAAATTCTGGTTTTCTCCTGTCCTTTGTTAGTATGAACATATGTAGAAGATTCTTTAAGAAATTAATTATATCTTTTATCGTCCTATCAAGTCAAACTTAAAATTCAATCAATAGCAACAATTGGAAGCAACCTCAACTCCCAAACAATCTCAACTATTGAAATGTCATTAAAGCAAAATAAATATCCATAATAGTAGAGTCCATAGCTTAAATGAGGGAACAAGGGCAAACAATTGATCAACAAATTCAAAGTGAAAGTTGGCAATCATGCAGAGTTGTATCCATATAACATTGAAATATGAAAACACTATAACAAGTAAATGATCAATCTATTAATAGGGCGAAATCTTTAATAGCTCTCCATCACAACCAACAAGTTGTTTTAGATGCCTGATGAGAGCTAAATGAAAACTAGCACTAGAAAATTTTCAAGAGACAATAAAAACAAGAAGTTCTCATTTTTCTTTTAATAATAAAAAGTCTCAAGGATACTCGGGTATTTGTTTAAAAGCCTGGGAATTACCATAAATCTTGTTCCTTTGAGCATATGCTAATCCCTTATCAAATTAATTGGTAATGAACACAATAAATCCAACAAGCATGTTGTATTTTTTTGAAAGTTATGCTTATAAATCAAGAGATTCTTAGAATGAAAATTAGAGTAGAATTGAGATTTAACTAGTCTACTCATATTGTAGGCCATTTAGTTCTTGATTTTGCAAATGAAAGAGACAGATGATCATCAAATGCCTCACACGCATTTTATTTGCCCACATCTGCATGATCGTGTCGACGATCGTGTGATTTCAATTCAAAAAATTTATCAATTATTTTTCTATGTTTGTGGAGTCATAAGAATATGGTTTTCCACTTGGTGAAAAGATCAGAACACAAGCATGTGCTTTGGTCACAATTGTTAGCTCATCCATTCCTTGAAAAAGGTTTTTATCCTTTGCGAGATAGTATTGATGAGTCCATGATTTGGACTCATTTAAGGCTTTATTTGGATAGATTTTTTGTCCTCAAAAGCTTATTTTGTGCCAATAACTGATGTAAAACCCTTGATTTCCAGGTATTTTGATTGAGTAATAAAGCAGGGATACTAATTTGCAAAAAGGAACGAAACGAGCTGAAAGAGCGAAGAAATGAAGGCCTGGTGATCGCCAAGTCCCTTTGGCGAGTCGCCGAAAGTCCACCATCTCGCCTAAAGTTCCAGTGTGCCAAGCTCTGAAGGAGAAAATCAATTTGGCGAGAGAAAGGAGTAGTCGGCGAGTCGCCGAGTGGTTCTGCGATGCAGTGTTGGATCGCCCAAAGTTACAGAACTTGAGGATGCTGAAGGCCAAAGCAAAAAGGCGATGGAATTGACCAAATGGTGGATCAGTGAGCCCGACTTACTGCGCCGAATGGCCCTTCGCAACATATTTTTGGCAACTATAAATACGTTTTTGAACATTAAGTTTAAAAACCTTGGATCATAATCTTTCAATCAATTTTTGAATAGTTAGTTTGAACTCTGAGTATTGAGACTAAGTTTTCTTTAGCTTTGAAGAATTGAAGTTTTCCATTTTTGAGAAATTGGAAGTGGGTCTTGGAGATTCTTCAATTTGGACCTTTGTAAAGACGAAATTAATCTTACCCAGTTGATGGAAACACAATTTGGTAACGATTTTTATCTTTTTATGATGTCTAGCTAAAACCCCAATTCTTGGGGTGTGATTATGGGCTGATTTAGTTTATGGGTATTGCTAATTGTTAGTTTAAATGCTGTTTAGAAGTGATTTCAATTAGTAATTGTGGTTCAATTTAAAATTGTAGTTGCAAATGCAGTTCTACCTTCGTGTTTTTGGCTTGCTCGAGAGAGAGGTTTTAAAATCAAGATTACTGAATTAATGGTCTGTGGGTATTGGGTTGTCATGGGTTTAGCTCGAGAAAGTGAATCCTAAACCCCTTTCCACACATTCAGCTCGAGAGAGTGAATAGACGAAGGCATAGGCTGTTCTTATTTTGCTTCCTTGTTGGTGTTCGAGAGAAACCAACTTGATTCAGGGTAAATTGTTCGAGAGAAAGTTTACCTCCTCTATAGTCTAACCTATTCGCTGATTTACAACTATTTTCTAACAGTTGTAATTATCCGTTTGTCTACATTAGCCTATAATCAAATCACATCCCAAGAACCCGTCTCATTATTGTTATGTTTGTGTTTTTTGCTGCTGCTGTAGTTGATAATTGAAAATCAAAACCCCCTGTTATTTGACATTTGTGTCACCCCTTAATTTGAATTATATTTTTATTCGATAATGTTTATTCCTATGAGTGATTTAAACATATTTATGCTTTTCTACTGAGTCTTAAACACGTACCACTCCCTGTGGGATTTGACTCCAACTCATTTAGTTGAGTTATTATACTGACTAACGATCATTGACGCTTAGAACTGGATTAAGTGTCCTTGAATCGTTAATCAAGTATCAACACACACTTCATTTGATTTAATGAACTCCTTTTCAATCTTTTGTTTACCCCTGTTGGTCCTCTTTTCCATCACAACAGAGCATAAGAAGATGTTTTGGTTGAATAAGCTGAGCAACTTTGAGAGGAACGCCAAAGTAATTTATAGTTGGTCCAAGAGTCTATTTGTCACATTATTTAATTTTTTTCTTCATATTATGAGTTTATTTGTCACGTGTATTGTTACATTATTTAATGCTTTCATATTATGAGTCTATTTATCACGTGTATTATCACAATATTTTATGTATTCATTATATAGGTCTATATGTCATGGGTATTTTGACGTTTATTTAGTATTTTCATGCTATCTGAATCTATTATTAGATTTACATATGTAATGTTATATATTGGTAGGAGAGCCTTGAAACAACATAAAGTTATCTATGTGTGACCTTTAGGTCACTAGTTCAAGCGATGAAAGAGGTCATTAATGTTGGCACTAAGGTAGTCTATTTACATCACACCCTTTGGGGTATGACCTTCCTTAGACCCCGATAACATGGAATGCTTTGTGCACCAAACTACTATTAATTTTTATATAATGTTAATTCTCTACTATGAATGAAAAGGAAATATGCCAAATAACTAGTTTAATTTTTCATTTACATGTACAGTTTCTCCTAACATGATTCAAGAAAAAGATCTTAACAACTATAGCTCAATAAAATCGTAGAAAATGATTTTACACTTCTAATTAATACACCCTCCATTTCAATTTGTTTTTCCTAATTTTCTTTTAAATCCATATAAAAACATAATGTCTCTTTCCTATTTTCACAACTCTTTACTTTTAAATTTCCACATGACATATTTAAGACCAGAAGGTTAAAAGGTATTTTGATATATTTGACATATCTTTAATTTATGACCATATGATTCAAAATTTTCTTTACTTTTTAAAACTCCGTGCCAAGTAAAAATAGGGAAAAATTGAGACTAACGGGATAACATTTATTGTTACTTTTAAACCATGGTTTCTTAATTAAAGTTATTGAACTAATTACTTTCCTTTCTAATATCATCTTTATCACTTTTTGTGTTACTTCCAAGATTTTTTGTGGTGTACACTAGGACGATTAAGGACATATACGATGAAGTCAAGTCTCAGGTAAGGACAATAAGAGGTTACCTAGAGAACTTCTTATGTGATGTGGCCAGAATAGGATCAACTCTTAGCCTGTTTTTTCATTTAATATATCCCTCACATCACCTTGTTATTTTTCATTATTGCTAGGACCTTACAAAACAACTTCGATGGTATCATTTGTTTGTTTTTCATTTTGATTTCTTCTTGAGATCAAAGGACAGCTAACTTCATCATGACCTGCACCCCTCCTTTTTTCATTTACTATTTCCCTCACATCACCTTGTTATTTTTCAATATGCTAGTACCTTTCAAAGCAACTTCGACGGTACCATCAGTTTGTTTGTTATTTCGATCTCTCCTAGATATAAAAGGACAACTTAAATCATGATGACCTTGGTCCTTAGAATAATTGCACTACAAAGGAAAATTATCATATACAATCTAGTGTAAAACCTTGATCAACTTACTAGATTTTCCATCCACAAGCTACAACCTTATATGTTTTCGAAGCTTATTCGTTATCAAGTATAACCTTAAGTCTAGTTGTGCTAGGCCTTGATTTGATTTGAGTCGCTTCAACTATAAATTTTGGTTTCCCAACAGATGATGCTATGACCAAGAAAACATTCCACTACCTACTAACTTTCTACCTTAATTTGTGTCTTGCATAATCTCATATCTTAGGTCATATTCTTGGTTAGCTGCACCTGCATAATGTCTTGTGTAGTCACTTCTCTTTAATATTTCTTCGACCTACCTCTACCTCTCCAAAGACTATCCATATCCAACCTCTCACACCTCTTCACTAGTATTCATGCATCTCATTTTTCACATGTCCGAACTATCTCAGTCTCATTTCCCCGATCCTTTCCATTACCACAATCACTCCTTCGTATCCCAATATCGATCCTTATTTTTTATCTTATCTTTCCTAGTATGACCACACATTCACCACAACATCCTCATATTCAAAACTTTCATCCTCTAAACATGAGACTTCTTGATTAGCCAACACTCCACCCTATACAACATAGTTGGTCTAATGATCGTAAAACATACCTTTAAGTTTTGGTGGCACCTTCTTAATTATCACACCCATACTCTGGATTTGAGCCTCTAATTCATCTACTCTGCACCAATGTATTGTGTGACATCATCAATCTCCTTGTTTTCTTTGATCATAGACCCCATATACTTAAATTTTTCTTTTGTTTGGATGGCTTGTGCACCAGGCCACACTCCACACCAGCTTCAGACGTTACACCATTATATTTACACTCCAAGTGTTCTATCTTTGTCCTTCTCAACCTTAACCCTTTTGACTCCGGGGTCCAATTCCAAACCTCTATGCTAACACTAATTTCATCGCAATTCTAGTCAATTAGAATGATGTCATCGACAAGTAACATATACCATGATACATCACCTTGGATTCTCCGTGTCAATTCATATATCACCAATGCAAATGAAAACATGATAAGTGTTGATTCTAGTGTGGCCCCATCACATAGGAAGTGCTTTGATTATCAACCTATTGTCCATACCCTAGTCTTCACTTCATCGTACATGTCCTTGATTGCCTTGTGTGCGCCACAAGAAATCATGGAAATAACATAAAAAGTGATAAAGATGATTTCAAAAAGGGAAGTAATTAGTTCAATAACTTTAATTAAGCTAATCAAGGTTTAAAAAGAATGATAAATGTTATTCCGTTTGTCTCAAGTTTTTCCTATTTTGACTTGGCACAAAGTTTTATAAAGTAAAGAAAACTTTCGAATCTTATGATCTTAAATTAAAGATATGTCAAGATACAAAAATATTATTTAATCCTCTAGTTTGAAATATGTCATGTGGAAAGTAAAAAATAAAGAGTTATCAAAAAAAGGAAAGAGACATTCTTTTTTTAAACGGACTTAAAAGAAAAAGTCGGACAAACAAATTGAAACAAGTGGTGTATTAATTAGAGGTGTAAAATCATTTTCTATGATTTTATTGAGCTAAAGTTGTTGAGATTTTTTTCTTGAATCATATTAGGAGAAATGGTACGTGTAAATGAAAAAGTAAACTTGTTATTTGGCATATTTCCTTTTCATTCATAGTTTAGAATTAACATTATATAAAAACAATAACAGTTTGGTGCACAAAACATTCCATTTTAGTAGGGTCTGGAGAAGGCCATACCCCAAGGGGTGTGATGTAAATAAACTACCCTAGTGCCAGAATAAATGACTTCTTTCATGGCTCAAACCCGTGACCTATAGGTCACACATATATTGTTTCAAGGCTCTCCTCCCGATATAACTTTATATATGTAAATCTAGTAGTAGATTCACATAGTATAGAAATACTCTATAAACTCATGATAGATATACTTATAATATAAAAACATTAAATAATGTGATAATACACATGAAAAATAGACTCATAATATAAAAACATTAAATAATGTGACGATACATGTGACAAATAAACTCATAATATGAAAAAATTAAATAATGTGACAATATACATGCCAAGTAAACTCTTGGACCTACTATAAATTTCCCTGGCATTCCTTACAAAGTTGTGCTATATCTCATTTTAACCGGGTGAAAATAGTGTACAACATATTGATGATTCCTAAATTAATAAACTAACTTAAGGAGTCGCCACCTAATTAATTACGGTGAATTAGCGCACCTAAAATTGCTTAAAGAATTGTCTAAAGTTAATACCATTTTAAGCTCTACTAAACATACGATTCTAGGTAAGTTCAACTAATCTAAAGGAAAAGTATTAATCACCCTTTAAGATTTATTAAAAATGGCTACCCGGCTAAACTTAATTAATTAATAGTGTCGAAGTAAAATAGTGTTGCAAACATTAAACTTGTTTGTTAGAGAAATAATGATGCCTTGAATCCACTTGAAGTTGATAAGAGATAGGATTTGTTATAAAAAATAATTGAAGCATTAGAAGTAGTAAACGAACATCTAGTGAACTTAACTATATTAAGAGGTAAAAGTTTAAGACTCGGGTAAATTCAAGAACTTACAAGTTTAAAGATTTTTTTTAAAAAATCTGAAAATCTAAACCATAAAGAGTTGGGCAGAAACGTTGTTGTGGTTTGTTGTTAACAAAAGTACTTGAAAGCGGAGTAACTACAAGAAAATTTTAATGAGGAACATTTCTAACTTTAGTATTTTGGTTTCTTATATTTTAAAATTAAAGGCTCTCTTTAAGTGATAAAAGAAAGTATTCATAGCTACTGTATGGGGTCAATGAAATTTTTTACATATCGAAAACACATAAATAGAGATAAAAACATTAATCACATCAACACAAATAGATAAAACAAGCTGAGATAAATGAGGTAATTAATAGTTATGCTCGGCTTTAAGAGAAGGAAAGAATCTCCCCTGTTATTCGACATTTGAACATTAATAGTAAGGTGTGCGGACTCCATGTAAAGGATATGCAAGCTCTGTGCGGTAGTGGCGTCGTTGAGTCTCAAAATGAGACTCCTCGGCTCCAATTTTCATATCAAATAAACATTAGAAAAGAGTTAGAAAGAGGATAATAGTCATTCGAAAATTATATTCATCATCCCTAGGAACATGTTACATTCTCATCTAAACAAAACTTGATATTTCACGTACTTGGCACAAACTAAGTAAATACAAAACATCGCCCCATAAATATATATCTCTAAAAAATGCAATAGAGAGCAAATTATCATTTCAATGTTATTATATCAAATCATAGTTCAAGATCCTTAGTTTAGCATGTGCTAGTAAATAAAGTTTCTACATAGTAGCATATCTAATTCTTAACCAAAGTAGTCAATTTATCATTTTTTAAGACTAAATTAGTATGGGGTAGTTTTTAATCCAGCAGAACATAGAGTTGTACATGATAACATAGATACAAATCAGATTTCCCACAACTAAAGAGAGATGATTATCACAGTAAATACCCAGAATATATTAATAAATTGTAATATAGATACAGACAAGAAAAATACATAACTCATTATTTTCTAACACAACCGCAAATGTTTTAATTAAATAGAAGGATAAGATTTTACCTTTTAAAGTGCAGTGGACTAGGGACATTATCAGACTCAAATCTTCTCGCGTCCACCAAATAATGTCAGGTGCAATAGAGAGGAGATTCAAATTTGTAAGCAATATTCAAACACAAGTGTGGTGTTCTTGTGAGTGTCAAAACATGTCAGGTGATTTTCTTGGCAACCAAATCTCATCCACCATTAATGGCTAACAGGGCATGTTTTCATAGAAAAGTTTAAGTCTCTAAAGCTTTGCCTTTTGGCGGGATTTTGATTTGGATTTTTAATCTTTGTCAAATGGAGATGTTCGTGTCCAAACTGTTCAGTCATAGCAGAAAGGAGTTCAGAAATCTGATAAAGATGTGTACTGAAATGGAGAGATTTTGCCTTTTCTTTCAAGTTTTGAATGCCTACAAATCATGAAATGGGAAAGGGGCGTTGGGACGCGCCAAGTCAATTGAGGAGAGAGACACTTCTTGCATGAATAAAGCTCGGACAGGACTTGTTCATGGCTGTACTTTGGTGAATTCTTATGTAGAAATGGAAATGGGAAGATAGGGGTGTGTAGTGGCCGAAGAGATGGGAACCCTAGCTGGGATAGTCTTTTTTTTTTTTACTTGGGCTAAATGAATAAAATAAGATGGGCTTCACCTGGTGGGCTGTGATCAGACTGAATAAATGGAGTATTTGGGCATTTTTGTTCTGTAAATTAATTCTTTTGAACTTCTAATTTAATATACAATTTATATTACGTAAAAAGTTTAGTAAGTAAAAAAAACTAGAGATGAAGTAACGATAATCTATCTTAAAGTAGACGACAATAAAGTAATAGTAGTAATGTTGATTATAAAAATTTAATTTTAAAAATGAAAAATATGATAACTATAAGAATAATACAAGTTAGAGTAATATATAGATAATTGTGATAATAATTGTAATAAACAAAAATAGTAGGGAAATACCAAATATTTGACTTGTTAATATTTTAGAAGCTCAATAGATTGAATTAAAAGAAAGGAATGTGTCAATAGCTTGCCTCTCTTTGACTAGAGACAATGAAAGAGATTTTCGGGAAAAGAAGTTCACATAGTAGCCCATTTTGTCCTAGCTAATAAATGCAACTGCAATGTAAGGGATTTATATGAATGTCGAAAATATTATGAGGACTGATTTTAAAAAAAAATAAAAATTCATGGCCGAACGTTGACTTCAAGGTGACTGCATATCTTGGGTTCCATGAGAATCAGGTCATATGTAGTTCAAGTGTTTTAGAAGAGTGATACTGTCACGCCCCGAGGCTACCCCCTGGCGTAAACACGGGACCTAGGATCATGAGTGACCCCAAGCTAACCCTGAGTTGGCATATCATAAGCAAACTGAACATATCTATGAAAAGATGAACTAATGCGGAGGCTAAATCATAAGATAACTGAATGATGGGGAATACCCAATAATGGTCTGAATATATATAAAATACTACGAGTTTGGTGATACAAAACAATCACTCAAAATTGAAGCTGAATCTAATCTATGTCTGAAATAAAGCCTCTAACTGACTAGAGATGCTGGAACATGCCCCCAACTAACTCTAGCAAATATTGAAAACTGAAATAAAAAGACTAAATATAGAAACATGTGTATTGTCCTCGAAATATCAGGACTCACCATTGATACTGCTGAACTGAAGATCGGGAACCGATCTATGCGTGATCTGAACGCTGAGGACCTGAACATACATCATGAGAAGATGTAGCGCAGAGTATGCGTCAGTACTTGAAAGGTACTGAGCATACATGATAGGATAAAGTTGAATGAAACATATAACTGAACAAAGCGATAAATCAATGATATAATCTAAACAAGATAAATATGCTAAACATGTTGAATACGAACGAACTGAATGTAGTGACCAAGTTTATAACATACTGAAACTGAATACTAAACTGTAACTGATAACCTGGTCATTGCACTAGAATCTGTCTGTGGGAGCTACTAATATCCGACATAATTAACCACATGAGCTAAATGCGGAGTCCGATGTATATGCCCCATAGAGAGGAACCAATATACCTTGCCATGAGTATAAAGGCATGACTGACGTGATCACTAAGTATAATGCCCACAGAGGGGACTTACTTACGGGGGCACGTACTTCTGGGACAATGAGGGTGACTGACCCTAGTCCAACTCGATATTAAGCATACTCCCAATAGAATGTATAAAGTACAACAAAACTATAATAAACTGAATAGCTCAAGATTCTGACATGTTAACTGAAAATGCAACATTAAGTACTGATAATGAAACATTCTTAACTGGGCATGTATATCTAAATAAACTGACATAGCAAGTGTAATTCATGAACTAAACGAATCTACACAACTAGGGTTCTGAGTTTCATGCAAGATCTGAGCAATAATTCCTTAAAAACATGATAATCTGATTTGGATTAATCTAACAATTGAATCATAACATAAATCTTAAATTTTAGAAACCCTAGGTCTAAGCATGATATAGAGAATCAAGAATAAGACTGAATTCTAGGGACCTAATGGGTGAAAGAAACCTACTAGTGAAATCCCACAGGTGATGAAATACATGGAGAAATCTTTCGATTTCGGGGCTAGAACTGAAGAAAACTTGTTGCGTTCTTGGAGAGGGCTTGGTTGACTCTTTCTCCTTCCTTTCATTCAACTTGGATGAATTTTGGATAATGAGTTGACTAGGGTAAGTTCTAAGTTACTATGCTAAAATTGACTAAAACGACATAGTTTAGGGGTCCAACGCATAGGGAAAAGACCAAATGACCCCTGACTTAAAAGGTGTCGGGGATCACCGACGGCCGAGCCGACAGACCGTGGACAGACCAGCAGTCCATCATGGAAGATGTCGTCTGGGGTTCTGGGAGTTGAAATCTGGGGGTCTGACCTACGGCCCTAGACCACGGACCGTGGTCTGACTTACGGTTTGTAGGTCCTGGCGTAAGTTGACCCTTAGCTGAATTTTTTGGGAGTTCTGGGAGGGGGTTGCAGGTGACCAACCACGGACCCCATCTACGGTCTGTGGGTCATGTAGCATCTCGCTAATTGAAAGAACTAGGAAGAAGTTAAAGATTGGAAATAGTCATTTTTGGAAAGTATATAAAAATCTAGAAAATTGTGAAGTATGTTAAGTTGAGTTTTTGGTCAACTTCAAACGACCATAACTCCTAGCTCAAGATGAGTTAGGTGTGCTTTCAGATATCGTAGGAAATATCTTGGGATAATCTTTCCAACGCCATCGGGTTTACGCGATCCCGAGTTCGTATGAGTGAGATATACCTTTTGGAAGTTGGGCTGTTTGGATAAGGAAAGTCCAATCCGGATTTTGGAAGGGTAGTTTGGTCTTTTCCTTACTCTATTATTTTATTTCATTTTTTGTAATTATCTAAGGGTCTAAACTGAAATTGGTCAGTTTACGCTTTTGAAATTAGAGTTAGGGTTTTTGGAGAAAGAATGCAAGAGGAGAATAAAGGAAAAAGAGCCAAGATCATCGTTCGTAAGGATTTCGTCAAGGGGTGATCCCTACGAGGTATGTGAGATCACATAGCGTTGGATTAGTTGACCCACGTTCCAATCATGATTCAATTCAGCAAAGTTAGATTGATTTAAAAGTAAATCCTATGAGTTCTTGATGATATTCGTTTGAAATCTTGTGGGTTCTTGTTGTTGAAGTTCCTTGAGTTTGATTCATGATTTTAGGTGTGATTTTGAGTAGAATCTGATGTATTTTAAGGGTTTAATAAATTCTAAATGTCTGGAGAAAAACCCAATTGAGTTTAGAAGGTTTAGAGTTGAAAAACGAAGGAGAAATTTCGTAAAATTCTGGGGAATGGGGAAGTGCATCGCGCCAGCCAGCACACCCCACAGAGTTCTCTGAAGTTCAGACCCTAGGGAGCCGCACCAACCAACGCTCCCCAACTTCATTTCTAAAGTTTTGGGTCTGGTGCCCCGCGCCGCTGATGAGTCCACAAATTGAACTCATTTAGGGCTATATTTTAATAGAAATTGTGTCCTCAAATGCTTATTTTATCTCAATATGTGATGAAAACCCTTAAGTTTCAGGTATTTGAAGTTTGAAAGAAAGCATGGAACTACGTCGCAAAATGGAACGAAAAGGCTGAAAACAACAAAGAAATGAAGGCCTCAGGATCGCCGAGTCCACTTGGCGAGTCGCCAAAGTTTCTTACTTCGCCTTTTGTTCCAGTTTGCTGAGCCATGAAGAAAAGGATTAAGTCGCCGGAAAAAGGGAGCAGTCGGCGCATCGCCGAGAAGTTCCGCGAAACAGGACCATGTCGCCCAATGACCCAGAGCACGACGATGTTGAGGGATGGTGCAAGACATCGATGAACTACACCAAAGGGTGAATCGCCGAGTCGATCGGCGATTCCGATTAACGACGCCGAATGATCTACTACAACACAAATCTGTGAAAACTATAAATACTAGTTACAGTTGTAGTTTTAGGTGTGGAACAATTATTATAATTTTCACTTAGAGTCGAACAATTGTGATAGTTTTCATATAGAATAGTACTTTTTGATATTTTTACTATAAGTTTGAGAGGGTTTTGAAGACTTGAAGAAGAAGAGGGTTTCATCTCCAAGGATTTGGACTTGGGTCTCTTGGATTCTTCATTCTTGGCCTGTAACTAAGGGTGGCAACGGAACCGGTAACGGAACTACCGGACCGGGACGTTCCGGAACCGGAACGGAACCAGGCACCACGGGCCGGAACCGAACCGGAACCGGGACGGACCGGAACCGGTAATTCTGGAAAAAAATACCCGAACCCGTCCCGGACCGGTAACGGACCGGATCGGACCGGACCGGAAACCGGGTCCAACCGTTATAAATTATATTTTTTTATTAAAATTAAAAAATTAGGAATATTACACTTAAAAATTTATACTTTTAAAGTTTTAAATACAAACTTTCAAACTTTTAAAAGTATAAAAGTTTAAATTTCACAATTTAAAACTTTGAAAATTTAAATTCAAACTTTAAAACTATAAAAGTTTAAATTTCACCCTTTAAAAGTTTGAAAATTTAAATTCAAATTTCAAACTTTAAAACTATAAAAAGTTTAAATTTCACAATTCACACTTTAAAAGTTAGAAATTTTAAATTTGAATTATAAACTTTAAAACTATAAAATTATAAAAATTTAAATTTCACACTTTAAAGTTTAAATTTTAAAAGTTTGAAAATTTAAATTCAAACTTTAAAACTATAAAAGTTTAAATTTCACACTTTAAAAATTTGAAAATTTAAAACTTTAAAACTATAAAAGTTTAAATTTCACACATTAAAAGTTAAATTTAAACTTTTGAAGACAATAATAAAAAAAAATTAAGGCGAATAGCCTATACTTTTATTAATATTAATTAAATAGTACAAGTTGAGTTACAAAATATTAGTAGAGTATTAAAAAATCTAATCTACACAGCCACCTTCTAGGAAGGGTTCTGTATTTTGATTAATATATGCATCAAAATCATTTCTATCATTATGAGAAAGTTCAATAATACAATCTATCATATCATCAATTTCATCTTCATTATTATATCTACTCCTAGAACTTTGAGGCTCTTCGTTATGTACTACATTCCTTATATTAGAATTATTATACAAGTCGTACAATTTTCTAGCTTCAATTTTTATACTATCTTTAACATCTTGACAACTAGGTGTTTCATCATCTTCACTATCAATACCCAAATTAAAATATATTTTATCAACCATTCGTGCTGCACCTTCATCTTTGTAATGTGGGTTTAACAAACAAGCAGTTAAATAAATTTGAGGAATAGGAATAAAATATTTTTTAAATTTTTCAATCATTTTCTTAACAGATTGTTCAAATCTTGGTTTATTTTTAAATTTATAAAATTTATTAGAAATAGCACAAATATTAGGTAAAACAGAGCAAATAGTTGGATAATAAAGTGCAGATATTTTTTTTGTAGTTAAATAAAAAACTTTTAAGAATTCTATAAGTTCTTTTATGTCATTCCAATCATTATCATCAAGTCTATATGTCATATTTGAATTATGAGCATTCCAAACCATTTGTAAAGGTTTCCTATATTCATAAGCAACTTCAAGCATTTCAAATAAAGAATTCCATCTTGTACACACTGATTTTGGAATTTTTCTAGGTGGAAGATTAAATTCACGACAACGATTTTCAAAATCTCTACGTCTAGACTTAACTTGACATTTAAAAATAAAATGACATGCAGTTTCAACTTTTGTGCAACCATCGTCATATATTGCTATACCATCTCTAACAATCAAATTATATATGTGTGCAGCACACCTAATATGAAAACCATCAATATAAATAGGGCAAAGAGACGGTTTTAGTATTTCAACAGCATTACTATTATTAGAAGCATTATCTAATGTGACACTACTTATTTTATCACAAATTCCATAGTTTTGCAAAACATCTATAATTGTTTGAGCTATAT
Organism: Solanum verrucosum; assembly: GCF_900185275.1. Classification (NCBI taxonomy): domain Eukaryota; kingdom Viridiplantae; phylum Streptophyta; class Magnoliopsida; order Solanales; family Solanaceae; genus Solanum; species Solanum verrucosum. Next base: position 964,838 of record NW_026020130.1, read on the forward strand.
AACTACCGGTTTTATGCATTTCACAACATTTATAACCTAAAATTCTTTTTTGCAAAGTCCAATTTTCATCAATCCAATGCGCAGTAATTGTGAAATAATCATTACCATTTACACTATGGCCCATATCAGAAGTAATAGCTATTTTACAATTGTTATAATAAAATAAACAACGAAGATATTGAAAATGTTGAGCTTGATAATCAAAGATAGCCTTTTTAATTGTATTTCTAGTAAAACCTTTAAAATGTGGATTATACACAATTTGAATATAATGAATAAAACCGGGATTTTCAGCAAAACTAAATGGCAAACCCATAACAACAATCATTTTAGCTAATTCTTCAAGATCTTTTTCTCTACTATATGACCGTTGTATACTAGAACCAGAAACATTAGAAGGATTTAATTGTGTTTGGACCATATTAGAGCCATCTACTCCTACATTTTCAGGAAGGGTGGTACCATTTTTTTTAGCTTCGGCTACAGCTTTAGCATGCAAAAATTCATTTTTACAACATGACATTAAATGATTACTCAAATGTCCCGTCCCACCCTGTTTTCCTACAGTTTTATGATTCATTCTATGTTTACATGTATTACAAATAGCTTGTGTTTTATCTTCATTCTGAGTCATAAATTGCCACACAACTGATTTTTTAGCGCGTTCTACCTTAGTCCTAGGATGCACGGGGGGAATGGGAGCAGGACAACGAAAGGGAGCGGGAGCCGGGGAAGAGGGATTGGGAGGGGGACTAGTAGCCGACGGTGGCTCAGTTTCATCATCATCATATTCATCAACATTATTATCAAAACTATCAACATAATCATTAACATCATGTTCATCATCTTCAGGTAATTCCTCTTCAAAATTACCAAATCTTCTTTGTAAATGTTCATGATAAGGATCTAATCCACTATTACTATCAATATTAAAAACAGTTTCATCAACATGCATATAATCATCCGTATTTATTCTTAATTGAGAAGTTTTTTTAGTTTTAGATTGAGAAGTACTACCGGTTTTTTTATTTTTCTTGGATTTTGAGCTAGATAAATTAGTGAACGAATTAACTATGGTTGTTTTACCCTTTTCAATAATGTTTTTTCCAAAATCCATATTCAAAATATAAAAAGTGAGCAAATTATATTTAATACGAAAATGATTAGCAAAGTTTTAAACAAATAAACAACTAAATAAGTAGAGACTAGAGATTAATTACTCACAAAATAAATAATTAAATGTAAACAAATAAATAACTAAATGAAAAGTGAGTTGGAAGTTGGAACGAATGTACCAAACGTCTACTTAAAAAAGTAGACGTGTATGACCGGAAGGCGAAAATTGAAAGTTGAATTTTGAAGCTCCAATTTCCAAAGTTCAAATTCGTAATTTTAACGAGAAGTCGAGAATAAGAGAATTTAGAGAGTAGAGACTAGAGAGTAGAGAGATTATAAGATATTTTTGTGAGTGAAAAGAATGAAAGATTAGGGGAATTTATAGTTAAAAAAAAGGTTGAAAATGTAGTTTTAAGAAGTTTGGGGTATTAAAAAGAGTTTGGGGGTAGGGAGGTGTAAATGGGGGGTTATGGGGTGAAAGAGCCGTTGGTGGGGCCCAAAACCCGTTGCCCAACGGCTCTCAACGGCTATTTTTTAAATTTTCAGATTTTAAAAAAAAAAAAAAAAAAAAAAAGTTCCGAACCGGACCGGACCGGGACGGAACCGGGACTAACCAGACCGGGACGGACCGGTAAAATCCCGGTTTCCGTCCCGTTACCCCTCCCGGACCGGAACAAGTCCGGAATTAACCGGCACTATCCGGAACCGAGACGGAACCGGTAACGGACCGGAACCGGAACCAGAACCTCCCGGTTCCGTTGCCACCCTTACCTGTAACAAGACTTAAATCTTCATACCCATTTGAATGCAAGTTCATTTAGGTATAAATTTCTATCTCTTGATATGTGGCTAAAAACCCCAATTCTTGGGTGTGATTTAGAGAATATGGGTTAGGTTAGTTGTTGGATCTTGCTTGCTGATAGTCTATTCGTAGTTTAAATGTGATATCGTTTAGTGGTTGTGGATGAATTTAATGAATTTTTAATTGCAAATACAAGTTTATTTATGTGTTTTCGGCTTGCTCGAGAGAGAAGGGTTGTAAAACTAAGACCACTAGATTGATGGCCAGTGTGAGTGGGTCGACATGAGGTTCAGCTCGAGAGAGTGAACCCTAGTGCCATGTCCATACACTTAGCTCGAGAGACTGAGTGGATTAAGGCTGAGGTTGTTCTTCATGCGACAAATGGGTGTCCGAGAGGAACGTATTTGAAACGGGGTAAGTTGCTCGAGAGAGATATTATCCTCCTTAAAGTCTAGCCTAGTCATTATTACTCTATGAATCTTCTATCGAAAGCATGTACCCAATAATCTAGCTTAACTCGTATTCCCGTCACATCCCAAGGATCCCCTCTCATTACTTAGAAACCCTTATTTATTTTGTTGTTCTTACCTTACTTGTGACAAAACTCCCCCATTGTTAATTGACACTCTTGTGTCCCCCCTTTAATTTACAATGTTTTTACTCGTTAATGTCTTTAGCTACGACTAGTTAGAACTAAATTTTATTTTTCTATAAATTCTCAAAACCACTCTCTTGAGACGATCCCAACCCTTGGTTGGGTTACTTAACTATTGTACGATTGTAGACACTTGCATCAGAAGTTGTCTTGATTAAGCAAAAATCAAAATGGCACCACTGCCGGGGAGTGGTGTTATTTTGGAATTCTTAGTTAAATAGGATTGTTGATCCTTCTTAGTTTTAGCTTTACTAATCTAAATTGTAGTTTTGTCTTGCTTGTTTGAATATCAAAGCAGGGAAATAAGAATGGATGATCATTATGGGTACCACACGATCCATCCCCTCCTGAAACTACTGAACCTCAGGGACAACTTCCTGACATTTAAACAGGTAGGGGATGAGACAATTCATGAAATGTGGCTGAAGTTTCAAGCGGTGTTGCAACCATGCCTATCTCATGGGATGACGGACAAGGAGCTATTGGAGTGCTTCTATAAGGGTATTGGACCCGAGAATAGAAGTGTTGCCGATCAACTTTGCGAGGGTGGCATGGTATACCAGCCCTATGAAGTTGTAGAAAAACTCCTTGTTGGCATGGTAGAAGCCAACAAAGAAGCCAAAAAGAAGCAGGAGTGGGACACACTAGTCACCCAGTTGGATGCTCTATCCAACCGAGTCATGGAATTGGAAGTACAAGCCATGGGAAAAGAAAAGCAATTCTCCCTCTGAGAGTGTAGTCATGGGAAGAAGCAGGGAAGTGTGCAAGATGACAAAGCTCTTTCACTCATTCAGCAGAAAAATGAAGCACATGATAAGATGTTGAATGAGATGAAGGAAAACATTGAAATGCTAAATGAAGCGTCAACCTCTCACTCCATGACTATTCAGCTGTAGGATGCTCAAATCAATCATTTGATATCAGGTCATTACCCACCATTCGCTGAGGACTCACCTAATTACAACATGGGCGACTCCGACGATGAAGAATAGTTGCTGACTTGCGTCGTGCCGCGACGTTAACTAAGGCGCTGTTTGGGAGGCAACCCAAAACCCCTTAATAATTTATATTTGCGTATTGGTAAAATAATAGTGTGTCGTTTATACAAGTTGAAGTGTGATAATGTGTTAGAAAAAGTGTTGGGTGGCAAGCAACAGGTCCAGTCGGCGAGTCGCCAAAGAGGTCAGCGCACCAAATTTATTCCGCCGTTTGACTCAAGACAACTTCAAATTGGAGTCTGTAAAATTCAGCGATCCCAGAAAAGTATTGGAAAATCGCCAACCATATCGGCAACCCCGATGTTTACTGCCATTTGGACTTCCAAATTTGCTTGGGAAGTTCTGTAAAACTCAGCGAAGTAAACGATTGTTCGGAGAAACACCGATTGACTCAACAATCAAGACTACTACCGCCAAATGAGCATGAACTGGACAGTTTGCAAGCCAAATGGGTTAAAATTCTATAAGACAAATACATTTTATTTGTGGGGGGGTGAGGCCCACCTTTTGTGTGCTATTTGTGACTCATATTTTCGTTTATGTATTGTGGCTCTTTTTGTTTTAAATTGCAAAATGATTTGGACCCCCTTCCGATTTTTTTGAATTTTTTGCACCTTTTCGCCACCCGTTATATGCTCTTGAGTGTGGCTGTTCTTTTGCAAAAAAATTGAGTCTCGGTTCCAATCAATACCGATGACTTGAATAGTGCTCTCAATCGAACGAAAATGAATGCGGGGCTATGATGAGGCCAAATGAAGTTGCATAGACAAAATGTGAACTCTTTGCTTCTCATTATGACTAGCGTTATATCAAATTGATTCTCTTGTGATGATCATTGCACACTAGCAAAAGTGTGGACTTTTGTTTGACTTATAGTGTCAATGCCTAGTGTGATGAACTTACTTGTGAACTATGCATGATAGATCCTAGAATTTGCCTCATTGGTCCAGTCAGCTAAGTGATGCTATCTCTTGATATGATCTTAGGAAATTTCTACGAGTGTGAGCCAATTTGACATATACCTCTTTTGTGACTTACCCTGTGAGTGTGTGAACCGCTTTTGAACACCCTTTGAGCCTTTCCCTTTTCTTTGGAAAAAACTTGATGAAAGCAATGACCTTTCATTATCCATCACCCATAATCCTCATGAAGTTGTGGTTAGTTGAATAGCCAGCTTAGGCCAAAAGCCTAAGTTAGGTGTGTGTTGAAAAGATAGGGACAAGTCAAGAAGGGCAATAAAGTCCCTCCTACCTATGGTTTTGAGGAAAATGGAACCCTTTCATAAAAAAAACAAAAAACGAAAAAGACAAAGAAAGAAAAAGAAAAGTTGTGGAATAAAGTTGAAAAATGAAAGGGGGCTTCCAAACAATTCTTAGAAAGTAAATAATAGGATGACTTATAAGCACTACTGAAATGATGAAGGAGAAAGGAAAGGAAGTGTTGTGAGCAACACATCTCATGAGAATGAAAGTCACTGAGCCTAAATGACCATACCTTTGCACTTAGCCCCATTACAAGCCTTGAAAAGACCTTTTTGATCTTGAGTGAGCTGAAACAAATGTTGATTGGAAATTACGGGCAAACCTATGGGTGAAATTATGCATTATGTTCTTCTTTATGAGTGTGAGCGTTGCATCTGATTCCAAAGCTTTAAACGGTGAAACCATTGTGTGAATATGGAATCATTTTTTGTGTGAGGGCATTTGAACACTATAGTTGAGCTTGAACTTGCATTTGAAGCAAGTATTGTGAGCATGAGATTCGTTGATATTGGTGAGTCACAACTTGAATCTTTGAGTGCACATTTGATCTTTGCATAAGTAAATTGAGTCTTCTTGTGTGCATTCATGATTGAGTCTTGTGTAGCACTATTTGAGACACCCTTTTTAAACGGCTGAACTTGAGTTTGCTTGAGGACAAGCAAAAGTTTAAGTTGGGGGTGTCGATGAATCCACACATTGGACTCATTTAGGGCTATATTTAAATAGAAATTGTGTCCTCAAATGCTTATTTTATCTCAATATCTGATCAAAACCCTTAAGTTTCAGGTATTTGAAGTCTGAAGGAAAGCATGGATACTACGTCGTAAAAAGGAACGAAAAGGCTGTAAAGAACGAAGAAACGAAGGCCTGAGGATCGCCGAGTCCACTTGGCGAGTCGCCGAAGGGTCTTACTTCTCCTTTTGTTCCGGTATGCTGAGCCCTGAAGAAAAAGATCAAGTCGTCAGAAAAAGGGAGCAGTCGGCGTATCGCTGAGAAGTTCTGTGAAGCAGTACCATGTCACCCAATGACCCAGAGCACGACGATGTTTAGGGCTGGTGCAAGACGGCAATGAACTACACCTAAGGGTGAATCGCCGAGTTGATTGACGTCTGACTAACGATGCCAAATGATCCGCTGCAACACAAATCTGTGAAAACTATAAATACTAGTTACAGTTGTAGTTTTAGGTGTGGAACAATTATTATAATTTTCACTTAGAGTCAAACAATTGTGATAGTTTTCATATAGAGTAGTACTTTTTGATATTTTTGCTCTAAGTTTGAGAGGGTTTTGAAGACTTGCCGAAGAAGAGGGTTTCATCTCCAAGGATTTGGACTTGGGTCTCTTGGATTCTTAATTCTTGGCTTGTAACAAGACTTAAATCTTCATACCCATATTAATGTAAGCTCATTTAGATATAAATTTATGTGTGGCTAAAAACCCCAATTCTTGGGGTGTGATTTAACGAATATGGGTTAGGCTAGTTGTTGGGTCTTGCTTGCTGATAGTCTATTCGTAGTTTAAATGTGATTTCGTTTAGTGGTTGTGGATGAATTTAATGAATTTGTAGTTGCAAATACTAGTTTATTTATGTGTTTTCAGCTTGCTCGAGAGAGAGGTCGTAAAACTAAGACCACTGGATTGATGGCCAGTGTGAGTGGGTCGACATGAGGTTCAGCTCAAGAGAGTGAACCCTAGTCCCATGTCCACACACTCAGCTCGATAGAGTGAGTGGGTTAAGGTGAACGCATTTGAAATGGGGTAAGTTGCTCGAGAGAGAGCTTATCCTCCTTAAAGTCTTGCCTAGTCACTATTACTCTATGAATCTTCTATCGAAAGCATGTACCCAATAATCTAGCTTAACTCGTATTCCCGTCACATCCCAAGGATCCCCTCTCATTACTTAGAAACCCTTGTTTATTTTGCTGTTTTTACCTTACTTGTGACAAAACTCCCCCATTGTTAATTGACACTCTTGTGTCCCCTCTTTAATTTACAATGTTTTTACTCGTTAATGTCTTTACCTACAACTAGTTAGAACTAAATTTTATTTTTCTATAAATTCTCAAAACCACTATCTTGGAACAATCCCAACCCTTGGTTGAGTTACTAAACTATTGTATGATCGTAGACACTTACATCGGAAGTTGTGTCTTGATTACGCAAACATCAGCCGCTCAGAGCGCCAGGGACGCCATGTCTTCTATTCTCCCCCTCCCCCCTTTTTTTCTGTACTAGTTCCTTAGCAATGTACCTATATTTTCTAGTTGATTCTAACACTCTTAGGTACATCTAAACATCATGAAATCATCCATAAACATGAGATCATGAACATTGAATCCATAATTCAATTCAAGGAAAGTTAAGAGTCAAGTCTAGAAGTTAAGAAGCAAGTCAAGAGAAGTTTATAAAGTTTTCAAAAGTCTTTCACAAACGTTTTAACTTTGTTTTAAGACTTAAGTTTCGAGTTAAGGAAAGAGTAAAGAGTTGAGGTCATTTCTCAAAAAGCTATAAGGGGACTAAGTATTCCCAAAAGTTTAAAATGTTTTCACATTTGAACAAGAAAGGGAAACACCGATTTCCAAGAGAGCTTTTAAGCTAAAGTGTTGAGTAATTATCTCAAACCAAAGAAAGAAGTTCTGATTTAAAACATATGAGCTAAGTACATTTTGAGAGTAGTATTGAGAATCGATATGGGGATGCGAGTTCATATTAACTCAAGTCTTCATAAACCATGTAACCATCATGGGTAGTAAATGATCATACTTTTTAGATGAATCCTTAAGGACTTTTTAGCAGAGACTAGTGGATCCACTTAGTTAAGGCGTTCTATATGACGACAAAGTATAGGACAGTTCTGGCAGCATGGGAAAGATGTTGTATCACCACTTAGGATCATAGTGGTGGTTGTCAGTTAGACAAACTTCCACAGAAACTATATTACTTTATTACATGAGTACATTTTAGTTTGATAATGCATTAAGTTGCTTTCTACTATTTTAAAAGCTTTCTATAGATTGCATGTGTTTTATTGCTTTATATTGAGTTAAGTTGTTCATGAGTTGAGTAAAGCCAAGGTAAGTGTTCCTTTCAGATTCTTTTCAAGCCTATGTTATGTTTAGCATTCCAACTCGCATACTCATACATTCAATATATTGATGCCAGTTGGCCTGCATCATCTTATGATGCAGACATAGGTGACCAGGATCAGCATCCAGCGCCTCGTTGATCAGGTTGAGCACTCAGAGTCAATTGGTGAGCCTCATTGCTTTCCAGAGGGATCCTTTTTACATTGCTTTCTAATTTTCAGTTGTTAGGACGATAGGGGGTCCTGTCCCGATATACCTCTTTGTTTTAGAGGCTTCATAGATAGATAGTTATAGTTCTTTAGTCTTATTCATTTAAGTTGTATACGTTTAAGACTTGAGTTACCATTTTTGCTAAGTTATTATTTATTAAGTTATTGCATGAGTTATACTTCTTGTGTTTAAGTCTTTCGCTGAGTAAGTAAGCCAGGCCAAGGGTTCGCTTGGGGCCAGTAATGGTTCTCGAGTGCCAGCCACTTCCGGGGTGTAGGCTCGGGGCATGAAAAAGTTGGTATCAGAGCACAGAGTTCAAAAGTCCTAGGGAGTCTATGAAGCCGTGTCTGTAGAGTCCTAGTTATCGGTGTGAAGCGTGCCACATCTATAACTAGTAGGATGCAACACTTAGGAATGTTCTCACTTCTTTCACACTCATTTCATGCGTTAGAGTTTATCACTAAAAAGTTTCTTCTAACCTGTGTTTGCGTGTGTCTTTCAGATCATGCCTCCATGATGAGCTGTCAGAGGTCATCCTGCTAGATGTAATGTTGAGGAGCAAGGGGTACCCAATGCACCTAAAGTGCAACCCCAAAGGGAAGTTACTAATGCTGAGTTCAGAGAAGCAATAAAGATGCTAAGTCAAGCTGTGACTAACTAGGTTGGGCAACAAAGAGGAGCTCGAAAATAAGAGGCTGACATTTCAAGGATTCGTGAGTTCTTGAGGATGAACCCTCCAAGTTTCACTGGTTGGAGCACTTCTAAGAATCCAGAGAATTTTATTGATGAGCTGCAAAAGGTATTTGATGTCATCCACATTGCTGATACTGAGAGGGTGGAACTAGTTGCATACCAAATGAAGGGTGTCGCTAGGATTTGGTTCGATAGATGGAAGAAGAACCAAGCTGAGGATGCACCACTTGCGAGTTAGGCTTGTTTTGAGGAGGCCTTCTTGGGGAGTTTCTTTCCTCGAGAACTAAAAGAGGCTAAGGTACGAGAGTTCCTTACCCTTAAGCAAGATTCACTAAGTGTTCATGAGTATGGGTTGAAGTTCTTAACTATCCCATTATTCTCCGCTGATGGTTGCGGATATAAGTAGTACAATGAGTTTGTTTGTTGTTGGGTTGTCCCGTCTATCAAGCAAAGAGGGCAGGGTAGCAATACTAATTGGGGACATGTATATATCGAGGTTAATGGTATATGTGCAGCAGGTTGAGGAAGAGAAGCTGAGGGATAGAGAGGAGTTTAGAAACAAGAATGCTAAGACATGGAATGAGTCCGGCCAATAGAAAAGTAATGTGAACCGTTCGTCCTTTCAGCACAAGCAAAAGGGGCCTGCTTCATCATCTGCTAGTGCACCTACTCCTAGAAACAAAGGTGAGTATAATAGCCAGAATTCCCAGCACTTCAGATCTTGACCTACACAGTTTTAGGGTAGTGTGCCACAAGGGGGTATCTGGACTCCTGCATGTGCTAAGTATGGTAGAACCCACCCAGGTAAGTGTCGTGATGGCCAGCCAGGTTGTTTCAAGTGTGGACAAGAGGGTCACTTCATGAAAGAGTGCCCTAAGAACCGACAAGGTAATGGAAATCAGGGCAATAGAGCCCAATCTTCATCAGTTGCTCCACCAGACAGGGCAGCACCTAGAAGATCTACTTCCGGTACTGGCGGTCTTTATGCGATCACTAGTCGTCAAGAGCAAGGGAACTCTCCAGATGTTGTCACTGGTATGATCAAAGTCTTTACTCTTGATGTTTATGCTTTGATAGACCCAGGAACAAGTTTATATTTTGGAATCCCTTATGTTGCAAATAGTTTTGATGTTCTTCCTGAGAAACTCTGTGAACCCTTTTGTGTTTCTACACCTATTGGGGAGTCTATTATAGCTGAGCGAGTATATCCTGATTATGTCATTTCCATCAATCACAAGGATACCATGGCTGATTTAATTGAGTTGGACATGGTAGACTTAGATGTCATTCTAGGTATGGACTGGCATCATGCCTGTTATGCCTCCATTGATTGTATAACTCGAGCTGTTAATTTCCAAATTCCAAACGAGCTAGTCTTAGAGTGGAAAAGTAGTTCAGCAGTGCCTAAGGGTCATTTTATTTCGTACCTTAAGGTGAGAAAGTTAGTTTCTAAGGGTTGTGTCTATCACTTAGTCCGAGTTAATGAATCTAGTGTTAAAATACCTCCCATTCAGTCAGTTTCTATAGTAAAAGAGTTTCCATAAGTCTTTCGAGATGATCTACTCGGAGTCCCTCTTGAGAGAGAGATAGACTTCGGTATAGATGTTCTTCCAGATACTCGTTCTTTCTCTATTCTGCCATATAGAATTGCACCAACAGAGTTGAAAGAGCTTAAAGAACAGTTGAAAGATCTCTTTGATAAGGGTTTCATTCGACCAAGTGTCTCACCTTGGGGCGCTCTGGTCTTATTTGTGAGAAATAAAGATGGTTCCTTAGGATGTGTATAGAATACCGTCAGTTGAACAAGATTACCATCAAGAACAAGTATCCTCTTTCGATAATTGATGATCTTTTCGATCAACTTCAGGGCGCTTCTTGTTTTTTCTAAGATTGACCTTAGATCTAGCTACCATCAGTTGAAAGTAAGGGAGTGTGATATTCCAAAGACAGCTTTCAGGACTCGTTATGGTCATTATGAGTTCTTAATTATGTCCTTTGGTTTGACCAATGCGCCTGCAACATTCATGGACCACATGAATAGAGTATTCAAACCTTATTTAGATATGTTTGTTAACGTCTTCATTGATGACATACTAATCTAGTCAAGGAATGAAGAGGATCATGCTAGTAATCTCAGAATAGTTCTCCAGACTTTAAAAGATAGAAAGTTGTATGCCAAGTTCTCTAGGTGCAAGTTTTGTCTTGAGTCTATGGCATTCTTAGGCCATATTGTGTTTGGAGAGGGAATTAAAGTTGATACTTAGAAAATAGAGGCAGTGCAGAATTGGCCTAGACCCACATCTCCAACTAATATTAGGAGTTTCTTAGATTTGGCTGGTTATTATAGAAGGTTTGTAGAGGGGTTCTCATCCATTTCATCCCCTTTGACCAAGTTGACTCAAAAGACAATTAAGTTTCAATGGTCTGAAGCTTGTGAGATAAGCTTTTAGGAATTGAAAAAGAGGTTGACTACTGCCCTCGTTTTGACCTTACCAGAAGGTACTCAAGGTTTTGTTGTATATTTTGATTCATATAGAGTTGGTTTGGTTTAGGTTGAGAGAAATGTATTGGTGGAGTAGTATGAAGAAGTGCATTGCATAATTTGTTGCTAAGTGTCCGAATTGCCAACAAGTTAAAGTAGAGCATCAAAGGCCTGGTGGTTTGGCTCAGAAAACAGAACTTCTGATATGGGTGATTGTTGATAGAATGAGAAAATCAGCCCACTCTTTGCTGGTAAAGACTACCCATACAACAGAGGATTATGCCAAATTGTATCTTCAAGAAGTGGTTAGACTTCATGGATTTCCAGTCTTCATTATTTCAGATATAGGTGCGCAATTTACTACACAGTTTTGGAAGTCATTCCAAAAAAGTTTAGGTTCAAAGGTGAACTTAAGTATTGCCTTTCATCCTCAGATAGATGGCCAAGTAGAGCACACTATTCAGACCTTAGAAGACATGTTGAGTGCCTGTGCGATTGATTTCAAAGGAAATTAGGATGATCACCTGCCCCTTATTGAATTTGCTTACAACAATAGTTACCACTCTAGCATTCAAATGGCTCCTTATGAAGCTCTTTATGGGAGGAGATGCAAATCTCCTATTGGATGGTTTGAAGTTGGTGAATCTGGGTTGATAGGACCTGATTTAGTTCATCAAGCTATGGAGAAGGTGAAAGTGATTCAAGAGAGGTTGAAAATGGTGCAGAGTCGTCAGAAATCCTAAACTGATATTAGGAGGAGGGAATTAGAGTTTGAAGTAAATGATTGGGTGTATTTAAATGTTTCACCCATGAAAGGTGTTTTGAGATTTGGTAAGAAGGGGAAGCTTAGTCCCCGGTATATTGGTCCTTAAAGAATATCGAAAAAGGTAGGTAATGTAGCTTATGAATTGGAGCTACTACAGGAGTTAGCCGCAGTTCATTAGGTATTTCACATATCCATGTTGAAGACGTGCATGGGTGGTCCTTCATTGATCATACCAATCGAACATATTGGGATCATGAATAGCTTGTTTTATGGGGAGATTCCTGTTCAGATTCTAGATCGCCAAGTTCGCAAGTTGAGAACAAAAGAGGTAGCATCAGTCAAAGTTATTTGGAGGAATCAGTTTGTTGAGGAAGCTACTTGGGAAGCTGAGGAGGACATGAAGAAGAGATATCCACATCTCTTCGAATTTGTAGAAGTTCCAAATTATGGTACTAATCCTTTTCTTGGTATTTATTTAAAGTTGGCATGTTGTTTTTTTGCATTTGCTTGTTGGGTGTTTGAACTGAATGATTGATGTTGCACTCTTAGCCTAGTAAGAGTAGTCTCATTCGAGGATGAATGTTCCCAAGGGGGAGATATTGTAACATCTCGCTAATTGAAAGAACTAGGAAGAAGTTAAAGATTGGAAATAGTCATTTTTGGAAAGTAAATAAAAATCTGGAAAATTGTGAAGTATGTTATGTTGAGTTTTTGGTCAACTTCAAACGACAATAACTCCTAGCTCAAGATGATTTAGGTGTGCTTCCAGATATCGTAGGAAATATCTTGGAATAATCTTTCCAACTCCGCCAAGTTTGAGCAATTCCGAGTTCGTATGAGTGAGATATTCCCTTAGGAAGTTGGGCTGTTTGGATAAGAAAAGTACAATCCGGATTTTGGAAGGGTAGTTTGGTCTTTTCCTTACCCTATTATTTTATTTCGTTTTTGGTAATTATCTAAGGGTCTAAATTGAAATTGGTCAGTTTACGCATTTGAAATTATAGTTAGGATTTTTGGAGAAAGAACGCAAGAGGAGAAGAAAGGAGAAAAGAGCCAAGATCATCGTCCGTAAGGATTTCTCTTGTGGATTTTGTCAAGGGGTGATCCCTACGAGGTATGTGAGAACACATGGGGTTGGATTAGTTCACCCACGTGCCAATCATGATTCAATTCAACAAAGTTAGATTGATTTGAAAGTAAATCCTATGAGTTCTTGATGAAATTCGTTTGAAATCTTGTGGGTTCTTGTTGTTGAAGTTCCTTGAGTTCGATTCATGATTTTAGGTGTGATTTCGAGTAGAATCTGATGTATTTTGAGGGTTTAATCGATTCTAAGTGTTTGGGGAAAAACCCAATTGAGTTTAGAAGGTTTAGAGTTGAAAAACGAAGGAGAAATTTCGTAAAAATCTGGGGAATGGGGATGAGGCGTCGCGCCCCAAAGAGTCCTCTAAAGTTCAGACCCTGGGGTGCCGCGCCATCCAGTGCCCCCCAACTTCAGTTTTGAATTTTTGTGTCTGGCGCCTTGCGCCGCTCAGAGCGCCAGGAACGCCAGGTCTTCTATTTTTTTACCCCTTCTTAGTACTAGTTCCTTAGCAATGTACCTATGTTTTCTAGTTGATTCCAACACTCTTAGGTACATCTAAACAACATGAAATCATACATAAACATGAGATCTTGAACCTTGAATCAATAATTCAATTCTTGTGTTCCAATAGAAGCTGAAGTGATGTGGATTATTCAAGAATCGCATTGAAAGTTAAGAGTCAAGCCTAGAAGTTAAGAAGCAAGTCAAGAAAAGGTTATAAAGTTTTCAAAAGTCTTTCACAAACGTTTTAACTTTGTTTTAAGACTTAAGTTTTGAGTTGAGCAAAGAGTAAAGAGTTGAATTCAGTTCTAAAAAAACTATAAGGGGACTACATATTCCCAAGAGTTTAAAATGTTTTCACATTTGAACAAGAAAGGGTAACACCGATTACTAAGAGAGATTTTAAGCTAAAGTGTTGAGTAATTATCTCAAACCAAAGAAAGAAGTTTCGATTAAAAACATATGTGCGAAGTATATCTTGGGAGTTGTATTGAGCATCGATATGGGGATGCGAGTTCATATTAACTCAGTCTCCATAAACCATGTAGCCATCATGGGTACTAAAGGATCATACTTTTTAGATGAATCCTTAAGGACTTTTTAGCAGAGACTAGTGGATCCACTTAGTTAAGGCGTTCTATATGACGACAAAGTATAGGACAGTACTGGCAGCATGGGCAAGACGTTGTATCACCACTTAGGCTCATAGTGGTGGTTGTCGGTTAGAGAAACTCCCACATAAACTATATTACTTTATTACATGATTACAGTTGAGTTTGTTATTGCATTTCTTTAACGAACTAAGTTGCTTTCTATTGTTTTAAAAGCTTTCTATTTATTGCATGTGTTTTATTACTTTATATTGAGTTAAGTTGTTCATGAGTTGAGTAAAGCCAAGGTAAGTGTTCCTTTAGATTCTTTTCAAGCCTATGTTATTTTTAGCATTCCAACTCGCATACTCGTACATTCAATGTACTGATGCCTGTTGTCCTGCATCGTCTTATGATGTAGACACATGTAATCATGATCAATATCCAGCGCCTCGTTGATCAGGTTGAGAACTCAAAGTCAGTTGGTGAGTCTCTTTGCTTTTCGGAGGGTTCCTTTTTATATTTCTTTCTAGTTTTAGTTTTTAGGATGATCGGGGGTCCTGTCCCGACATCCCTCTTTGTTTTAGACACTTTATAGACATATAGTTATAGTTTTTTAGTCTCATTCATTTCAGTTGTATATGTTTAAGACTTGAGTTTCCATTTTGGCTATGTTATTATTTCTTAAGTTATTGAATGAGGTATACTTCTTGTGTTTAAGTCTTCCGCTGAGTAAGTAAGCTAGGCCAAGGGTTCGCTTGGGGCCAACAATGGTTCTCAAGTGCCAACCACGTCCGGAGTGTAGGCTCGGGGTGTGACAGGTCACCCTACGGTCCGTAGGTGGCACCCATCGATGGCACCTGCAACTTCTAAAATGACTGCTGGTTGGTCTTTCTAGGATACATGATGTTACAAATACTAGAGGATTTTTAGTTTCTAGGGGTCATGAAATGAGTTAGTTGATTTGAGATGTATATGTGGGTATGAAAGAAGAATTTAGATAATGTACATATCAGGTGTTCGTGGGACGTAAGCCGATATGAGTCTGAAAATAGATCCTTTACATCTGTTTCATATTCCTATTCAACAATTTTGCCTCATTTTACTGCCTCAGAAGTAGGAATTAAGTTTATAACTGTAACACCTCACTTTTTGAATGAACTAGAAAGAGCTAAAATTAGAAAGAGTTGTTTTTGGAAAGAATGAAAAATCTAGAA
The DNA here is from genome assembly GCF_900185275.1 of Solanum verrucosum. Taxonomy (NCBI): domain Eukaryota; kingdom Viridiplantae; phylum Streptophyta; class Magnoliopsida; order Solanales; family Solanaceae; genus Solanum; species Solanum verrucosum. Next base: position 980,303 of record NW_026020130.1, read on the forward strand.
ATTTGTTAAGTTATATTAAGTTTGGATTTTTGGTCATATTCAAATGACCATAAATCCTAGCTCAGGATGATTTAGGTGTGCTTCCTACCCTAGGAAAGATCTTGGAATTATCTTTCCAACGCCGCCAAGTTTGCGTGATTTCGAGTTTGTATGAGTGAGATATGACCATTGGAAGTTGGGATGTTCGATTAAGGAAAGTTTTGAAGGGCATTATGGTCTTTTCCATACCCCATGACTTAGTTTCTTTTTGGGTAATTAATTGGAGTCTAAACTGATAGGATTCAGTTTACGCTTTTACCATATTAAGTTAGGGTTTTGAGAGAAGAGAAAAGAAGAGGAGAAAAGAGGAAAAAAGGCAAGGAATCATCAAGTTCTTGAAGCTAGGCTTGTGGATTTCGTAAAGGGGTTATACCTACGAGGTATGTGAGTTCACATAGCGTTGGGTTCGTTCACCCACACGCTAAACATGTTTATTTCAGTATGATTTTCGTCCTAAAAGATTGAAACTTTGATGTTCTTGAGTTATATTTTTCAATTGCTTTCGTTCTTGAATTTGGGATGAGATTGTGGAGTTCTTGAGAGTTTAAGGTTGATTTTAGAGTTGTCTTTGATTAGATTCTTGTGTACATATGTTGGGTATTTGAATCTAAAGAGAATTTGGGAAAAGGAATCGAGTTTAGGCGAATTGGGGCTAGAAAATGAAGAAGGAAAAAGTCGGACAAATCTGGGTACCAGGTCCGCGTCGAGGACCTGTTCCTCAAGATTGACAAAAGTTTCTCCGCATCGCGGAGTGGTCACGGACCGTTCTGCCTAAAAAATTATTTTGCAATCAAATATTTAAATGAATCTCCGCATCGTGGACTTGCTTCCAAACAATGATTTCTTGATCTTTTCTCATGTTTAACTATCTAAAACACTCCTAAACATCATTAGATCTTTCCTATCACAAATCTCAATCCTTGAATCCATAATTCAATTCAAGGATCAGTTAAGAGTCAAGTCAAGAGAAGTTAAGAGCCAACTCAAGATAAGTTCTTAGAGTTTTCCAAAAGTCTTTTCCAAATGTTTTAACTTTGTTTTAAGACTTAAAGTTCAAGTTGAATAAAGAAAAAAGAGTAAAGATTGAAGTTTAGTTCATCAAAAGTATATGGGGATTATGTATTCCCAAAGAGTTAAAATGTTTTCACATTTAAACAAGAAATGGAAACCTTGATTTCCAAAGAGCCTTTAAGCTAGTTTTCAAAAAAGAGTAATCGCTTTTACAATTAAGCAAGAGAGGAAACTTTGATTTCCAAGATAACCTTTGAGTTAAGTTTTTGAGCAATTATCTCAAATCACAAAAAGAAGTATGTTTTTAAACATAAGAGCTATTATCATATTTTGGGAGTAGTATTGAGCACCGATATGGGGGAGAGTTCAGACAACTCACATCCCCTATAAACCATGTAGCCATCATTGGTAGAAAGAGGGTCATACTTTTTAGATGATTCCTTTAGGGATTTTTAGCATAGACTAGTGGATTCACTTAGTAGTTCTGGTTCTATACCATCGGTAAGGTATAGGACGGCCCTGGCAGCGTAAGGTAATACTTTGTATCATCACAATAACTCTTAAGTGATGGTTGTCGGTTAGAGAAACTCCCACAGAAGTAATTGTATTCTTATATACACAGTTTAATTGTATTTTTACATACATTTCAGAGTTATATTGTATCTTTGCATACACACAGAATTGACATCCATGTTTTAAACAACTTTTCTTTATATTACACTTGTTTTAAATTGCTTTATATTGAAATGAGTTCAGCTATGTTGAGGTTAGTTGAGCCACGTAAGTTCTTCAGTTCCTTTCAAGCTTATGTATTATTTTAGAACTCCCCTCGCATACTCGTACATTCAGTGTGCTGATGTCATTTGGCCTGTATCTTCTTATGATGCAGACACAATTAACCAGGATCAGCATCCAGCGCATCGTTGATCCAGTTGAGAACTCAGAGTCTGTGGTGAGCCTCCTTACTTTCTAGAGGATCCATTTTATTACTCTCAGTATTATTATTAGTTCTTTAGGATGTCGTGGGTCTTGTACCGATATCTATCTCAGTTGTTTAGAGGCTTCATAGACAATCAAATGTTTGTTCTTGAGTTTTTATTTCCTGTTTTAATGGTTGAGACTTGAGTTGCCTTTTTTGGCTAGTTAATGTTATCTTGATACATTCTATGTTTTTTTGAGAAGTTCAGTTTACTTTTAAAAGTATTTTTCTTCGTGAGTTAAGTCTTCCGTTGAGCAAGTAGTCAAACCAAGGGTTCGCTTGGGGCCAACAATTGTTCTCGAGTGCCAGTTCCGCCCAAGGTGGAGGCTTGGGGTGTCACAAACTTAGTATCAGAGCACAGAGTTCAAGAGTCCTAGAGAGTCTATGAAGACATGTCTGTAGAGTCCTAATTATCGGTGATAAGCACACCATATCTATAATTAGGAGGCTGCAACATTTAGAAACTATCTCACTTCTTTTACATTCATTTCGTGCGATAGAGTTAATCTCTATAAAGATTCTTTCTAACTCATGTTTGCGCATAACCGATTGTGAGCTGGGCTATGTTTGAGAATGCCTTCATGAGACGCCTCTTTCCTCGTGAGCTAAGAAAGGCAATGATAAGACAGTTTGTCACACTTAAGTAGGATTCTTTGAGCGTTTATAAGTATGGGCTGAAGGTCACACAACTTTCCCGCTATGCTCCAGAGATGGTTGCTGACATGAGGAGCATGATGAGTTTATTCGTTGCTGGGTTGTCTTTCCTGTCAAGCAAGGAAGGCAAGGCAGCTATCCTGATAGGGGATGTGGACATAGCAAGGCTAATGATCCATGTGCAACAAGTTGAGGAGGACAAACTGAGGGATAGATAAGAGTTTAAGAATAAGAGGGCTAAGAATCAGGGAATGAATCCGGGCAGCAAAAGAGTAATGCGAACCGGTCTTCCTTCCAACAGAAACAAAAGAGACCTGCTCCATCATCTACTAGTGCACCTGCACCAAAGAACAAAAGAGAGTACAATAGTCAGAATTTAGAGCTAAACCTGCCTATTCTTAGGGTAGTATGGCACAAAGGGGTAGTAAGCCTCCTGCATGTGCTAAGTGTGGTAGAAGCCACTCAGGGACGTGTCGTGATAGCTCCACTAGTTGCTTTAAGTGTGGCCAGAACGGTCATTTCATGCGAGAGTGTCCAAAGAACAAGCAGGGTAATGGTAATGGGGGAAATAGAGCTCAGTCTTGTTTAGTTGCTCCATCAGACAGGGCTGCACCTAGAGGAGATACTTTCAGTACTTGCGGATGAGCAAACCTCCTATATGCTATCACTAGTCGCCAATAGAAAGAGGACTCGCCAGATGTTGTCACTGGTATGATCCAAGTCTTTAAATTTAATGTTTATGCTTTGCTCGATCCATGATCGAGTTTATCCTTTGAAACTCCTTATGTTGCTGTGAATTTCGATGTTCTTCCTGAGAAACTTAGTGAACCCTTTAATGTTTCTACACTTGGTGGTGAGTCTATTCTAGCAGAGAGATTCTATCGTGATTGTCCCATTTCCAGCAATCACAGGAGTATCATGGCTTATTTAGTTGAGTTAGACATGGTAGATTTTTATGTCATTCTTGTTATGGAGTGGCTTCATGCCTGTTATGCCTCACTTGATTGTAGAACTCGAGTTGTCAAGTTTCAGTTTCCAAATGAGCCAGTCTTAGAGTGGAAAAGTAGTTCAGTATGATTTTCGTCCTAAAAGATTGAGACTTTGATGTTCTTGAGTTATATTCTTGAATTGCTTTCGTTCTTACATTTGGGATGAGATTGAGGAGTTCTTGAGAGTTTAAGTCGATTTTAGAGTTGTGTTTGAGTAGATTCTTGTGTACATATGTTGGGTATTTGAATCTAAAGAGAATTTTTGAAAAGGAACCAAGTTTAGGCGAATTGGGGCAGGAAAACGAAGAAGGAAAAAATTGGGAAAATCTGGGTTCCAAGTCCGCTTTGCGGACCTATTCCTTATGATTGACAAAAGTTTCTCCGCGTTGCGGAGTGGTCACAGACTGTTATGCCTCAAAATTTATTTTGAGAGCAAATATTTAAATGCATCTCCGCGTCGCGGACTTGCTTCCAAACAATGATTTCTTGATTTTTTCTCATGTTTAACTATCTAAAAACACTCCTAAACATCATGAGGTCTTTTCTATCACAAATCTCAATCCTTGAATCCATAATTCAATTCAAGGATCAGTTTAGAGTCAAGTTAAGAGAAGTTAAAAGCCAAGTCAAAAGAAGTTCTTAGAGTTTTCCAAAAGTCTTTTCCAAATGTTTTAACTTCGCTTTAAGAGTTAAAGTTCAAGTTGAGTAAAGAGTAAAGAGAAAAGATTGAAGGTCAGTTCTTCAAAGGTATATGGGGATGATGTATTCCCCAAGAGTTAAAATGTTTTCACATTTAAACAAGAAATGGAAACCTTGATTTCCAAAGAGCCTTTGCGCTAGTTTTCAGAAAAGAGTAATCGCTTTCACAATTAAGCAAGAGAAGAAACTTTGATTTCCAAGATAGCGTTTGACCTATGTTTTTGAGTAATTATCTCAAATCACAGAAAGAAGTATGTTATTAAGCATAAGAGTTAGTATTATATTTTGGGAGTAGTATTGAGCACCGCTATGGGGGAGAGTTCAGACAACTCACAGCCCCCATAAACCATGTAGCCATCATGGGTAGAAAAATGGTCATACTTTTTAGATGATTCCTTTAGTGCTTTTTAGCATAGACTAGTGGATCCACTTAGTAGTTCAGGTTCTATACCCTCGGCAAGGTATAGGACGGCCCTGGCAGCGTGAGGCAAAACGTTGTATTATCACAATAGATCTTAAGTGATGGTTGTCGGTTAGAGAAACTCCTACCGAAGTAATTGTATTCTTATATAAACAGTTTAGTTGTATTTTTACATACATTTCAGAGTTATATTGTATCTTTGCATACACACAGAATTGACATCCATGTTTTAAACAAATTTTCTTTATTTTACACTTGTTTTAAATTGCTTTATATTGAAATGAGTCCAGTTATGTGGAGGTTAGTTGGGCCAGGTAAGTTCTTCAGTTCCTTTCAAGCTTATATATTATTTTAGAATTCCCCTCGCATACTCGTACATTCAATGTGCTGATGTCATTTGGCCTGTATCTTCTTATGATGCAGACACAGGTAACCAAGATCAGCATCCAGCGCATCGTTGATCCAGTTGAGAACTCAGAGTCTTTGGTGAGCCTCCTTGCTTTCTAGAGGATCCATTTTATTGCTCTCAGTATTATTATTAGTTCGTTAGGATGTCGTGGGTCTTGTTCTGACATCTATCTCAGTTGTTTAGAGGCTTCATAGACAATCAAATGTTTGTTCTTGAGTTTCTATTTCCTGTTTTAATGGTTGAGACTTGAGTTGCCAATTTTTGCCAGTGAATGTTATCTTGATACATTTTAAGTGTTTATTGAGCAGTTCAATTTACTTTTAAAAGTATTTTTCTTCAAGAGTTAAGTCTTCCGCTGAGTAAGTAGTCAGGCCAAGGATTCACTTGGGGCCAACAATGGTTCAAAAGTGCCAGTCCCGCCAGGGTGTAGGCTCGGGGCGTGACAATATCTTTAACACATAGTTTAACCCAATGGAAATTAGACCAAATTAATGCATGAACAGTAACAAAACAGAGCTTAGAGCAATACCCACTACATTAAATCAACACTCAGCCCAATTAGGACACTCTTCTATATTGGGGATTAAGCCACCTATCACAAAAAATAAAGAAATTATACATTCCATAAAAGAAGCCATGGGTAACTTGAAAGTTGGGTGATCAACAATGTTAACTTTGAGCTTCTTTTTGTATTTTGCCATTCCTTCAAACTTCAGTCTGTGCCTTGTCCAATTGTCTTCATAGCTGCAAATCATCAATATTTGATTAGAAAAAGACAAGGTTAGGCATTGAGGACACTAATTATTGAGCTAAATTAAACTTAAATGAGTGCAAATCTACCACTCATCAACACCCCCAACTTAAACTTTTGATTGTCCTCAAGTTAATCAAGAACACAATAAGCTCAATAAGGGTGTCTACAGTAGTACTCAATGAGAGCTATCTTCCAAGCACCATGCCAAGACTACTTTATATAGCATGTTACCCTAAATCATGAACAAATAGCTTAAAATGATGATTAGATAGTCTTAACACAAACTCAAGCGCACTTTAGCTTCTTGTCTAATACAAGAACATGTTTCAACAAATGCATTCAAATGCCCTCATATCATGAAGATTCCATGCTCTTAAAAAGAAAATAAACAAAGGTAATAGGAATCAATGCAACCCTTACTCTCTCAAAGGAGAAACACACGCACACTTTGTCCCATAGGTTTGCCCATATATTCCAATCATCACACAACATAGTTTATGTAAGACCTCAAGGGCCTTTTAGGCTTGTAATGGGGCTGAGGGTTAAGGCATGGTCAATTTAGATTGGTGACATATACCTTTTTCAAAGTATTATTGCAATCATCATCACCTCTTCTCAGGTTTTGTTTCTTATTTTTCATTTGAGAACTCAAATCTTGACATTCACTCAATTTATTTGGAATTCCCCCTTATTCCATTTCACTTCTATTTTTCATTTAAATTTTCCAAGATGTTTCCATCACCATGATGACACAAATCATTTTTTTTTATAAAGAGGGGTTCATTCTTTTGTAAAAATTCACTTGGTTTTCATTCATCCTTCTTTTTCACACCCCCAACATAGGCTTTTGGCCTTAGTTGACTATTTAAATATTGCAATGCTTCAGAAAGGATTTATGGTGAAAAGGTAGGGATAATTTGGTTCAAGAGGCTTCTTTTGGTGGTCAACAAATAGGTTAGGCTCAATTGGTGCCAATATGGATTCACACCCTCACAAGGTAGCCAGAAAAGGCTTTATGGACAATTTGGTTCCCTCATCGAATTTTTGCCCCAGGTCATGTCCCATATTATAAAGATTGATACAATTGGACTAACAAGTCATATTCTAGGATTCCACATGTATGCTTTCAAGTAAAACCTCTCCACACATGGAGCTTCAAAATACACTCATTTAGAACATTCCAAAAATATCAAAAGCGTACATGCAATGTTCATTGCAAGGCTCACATCAAAACGTACTTAGTCAACAAAAGATGTAAAGGGATCGCTCAAAGGTGTAACCACATCAAATTTTTTCTCACAACACCAACACTGTGCATCATGCTGATCATGAGTACTATTCAAGACATAGATTTCGAAAAAAAATCAATTCTCAAATTGTTATCAATGAAAACTTCAAGCATTTCACAATTTGAACTCATGGAGGGTTGCAACATCAAGGGAGAACGAGATAGAGATAAAGGAACACACGATTACAAAAAAAAAAGCACTCTAATATAAAGAATTAACAAGTTGCAATTTTTCAAAATACAAGCAAAAGGGGAATATTGGCATAAAGGCCCCCATCCCACACAAAACAAAATGTAGTGTCCTCAATGCAAAATAAAATATATGTACTGGAAGGATAAGAGAACGGGTCCCATTGACAAGGTATGCATGTAGAGCACTCTCATCTAGAGTCTCGAGTTGAGAAGCCTCAAGAGTGGCATCGATGCCCGGCAATAGGATCACAAGAGGCAGCATAAGAGGCACAATTAGGGCATTAGTGCCGATCTAAGTAACATGAGTTATGGTGGAGTCTGGAGTGAATCCACTACACCCGACCTCTAAAGTCTCTCGAAGAGACCTCTCTAGCGCAACCTGAAGAATGACCTCCTCAATTTCATGAAGCTCGGTTAGTGTCTCAGCAATCCCGTTTTCCTCATCTTTCAACTTCTCCTCATAAGTGTCCTCTTCCAACTCCTCCTCGTCGTCTCACTCTCATCATCAGCAACCTCAACATACAAAAAATCCTCAGGCACAGAAGCAGATGCACTACACTAGGCATTTGGGCGCATTTGAAAGAGGAACCTCGCCCCAATGTGTGGAGATGTCCACAAATTATATATGGACTAGCTCTTCCCTCAAAGTATCCACCTCCGTACTCAGGGTATCAACATCACTAGAACTACCCCCAACCTTCTCCTGAGCCTAAACCCCCACATTTAAATCATTGAGCTTCAAAGCATGGCTCCCTACTGTCCCCTTACACTTTCTCACTCTCTCAATCACATGAGCTAAGGCCTATTGAATGGCCTGGTAATGAGTAGGGGAAAGTCCCTCTATACCCGGGTAGCTTCACATAACCTGACTGGGCAAAGCTACCCATCTTATATATCAAAGCCCGAGTCAATGGGGGATGGGATACATGAGAAAGGGGAGGCATCACAATAGTAGTTGCAACAGTACAAGGTTGTAGTGATGCACCAATAGAAGAGCCAGCAATAGAGGAAGGTGTGGAAAAATCCACTTGTTGCATATAAGGAGAAAATGTGTTGGTCTCAGTTGCTTAGGTAGCGGTGTCGACCACTAGAGTGGACTCTGGTGGTAGCGGCTTTCTTCGAGCTGCATCATCTCTCAAATACTCAGTCTCGATCCTGTGAATTTCAATGGAGGAGACTAGAGTAATCTTGACATTAGTTTTCCCTCGAAAGGGAACTCCAACTCTCTTGCATAGTTGAGTATTGAGCACCGAGAAGCGAAGAGAAGTCTGCTCATGTCTGGCTTGAAGTAATATCTCCTTCACAATTATTTCTCCCACGTTGATCTTTTCCCTCTTAATACTAGAACCCACTAACACATCCTTTGGATGTCGGATTATACATTCATTTTTTTATTGCATCACATTGCGACCAATAAACCCGAACAAGTATCTCGCCACTATGTTCAAACATTTCTTTTCAATCTTGGAACCTTCAGCCATCAAAATGGTGCAGACCTACCAGATATTATATGGGCCAACCACTATTTTAGTGTATCCAATGTATTTTTCATCCAGGTCATGTACTCATTAGTCTGATTATTCGGGGTGCCCAGTACTGCGTTAATTTCAGTGGCATGATACTTTCACTTCATCCAACGTCTTCATGACATACCTTATTTTAAATATTTTTTCATCAATGCCTTAGTATAGACATCATAAAACTCTCGTACCCATCTGGGTATATATGGTTGCCTAACTTTTGTGAACTGATCCAACTTGTGGAATTTGTTTGCAATCCATATTGCCGGATACTAACTCGTGACTCCGTCAGTCGAGAGTCGTTGTTCCTCCAAAATGGTTCGTTCCCTTTTTTCCTTGATTTTATTCAAAGCCCTTGGAGCTATAATCGGGAGAAAGCGAGAAACAAAATTTGGATCTTTTAGGGGCGATAACAGCTATGATCGGAAGTTCATATTCTTTGTAGTGAAGTGCTTTCTTTATTTCTTACCCTCATTGGTAGGGGTCTAAGGATTGGACTGTTGTGTCTTGGAAACCTCAGAATAGTCATTCATTGAGACTCTTTTTGTTTCGAAGGAGGAAGAGGATATGACTCTCTCTTCTGTTCCTTATCAAAGGATCCCACCTTTGTTTTTGCCATTACCTACAAAGGACACATTCAAATAATGAATTTGTGAAGGTTAGTTGAATTCAAATGCAAATTGAAACATGTTTAAAAAATAATCATGAAGCTCGCCTAAGAGGAAGGCGATGTGCCAAATAGGATTGGTGAGCTCGTGAATCAGACAGTATAAATTTATCCAAGCTCAGGCACAAAAGTTTATGTCAGTTCTAACTCGATTATTCGCTGAGTTGGTTTCGGTGAACTAAGAAAAGTCTATCGAAACTAACAATACAAAAGGGAAAGTGATAAGCATCAATGGCGATATCCTCTCCCTCTCAGTGATTCACTAAGTGGGTTCGGCGGACTAAGACAAGCCTGCTGAATGGGACAATACCTAAGGTCATATGTATGCTAATAAAGGTGATCCAGTTGTTACTCGATGATTTGCCTAACTTCCTTGGTGAACTAAGACAATCTCATAGAATAGGAAGTTTCAGCCCACTGAATTTTCACAGAAAAACCAACACACACAAAAAATACTAGTTTCCCCTAATATGACAATCCACCTATATGTTTCTCTACCCATGTGTACTCAGATTTCCCTAATTTATCATTAAGTATTGCACTAATTGATGATTTGCCCTTAAGAAAGTAGTCATCCTGTCTATTATTGGTCAAAATCATGCAATTGGGTAGTCTGAGCTACTCAGACTTCACTCACATAAAATTAGGCTCGAACCCAACAACTTAACCAATTCAATTAAAAATTTAACCAACACAATCATGATTCATCAATTTGATAAGCATTATAGTTAAAATCACAGAGGCACAATTCAGTCTCAACAATATGTTGCTACCTATTGCAATTAGGCTCTCAAACACGCTTAAAAGGCTCAAGCTCAGACCCTATATGCTTTCTAAACTCAAAAATAACAACAAAAGGTCGAAACACCAACCATAAAGCCAAAAATAATTAAGAAATAAAAGGATCGAAGTTGGGTTGACACGAAATCATACCAAATGCACTCCTAGCACCTTTAATATGTTCACACGAGGCTCACAAACACTCAAAATGCACCAGTGCAGGAAAAGGAATAAAAAAAGATCTCACATTTCAAAGATATATAATTTTAAATTTTAAAAGACCATTGTCCTTTTTATATCATGCCCATTTGGCAATCCTGACTAATGTTGCCAAACGTGTTTGGAAAATTACCAACTAGAGATTAAGCTCGCCGAACTTTCCTAAACAAATACAAAACCAAAAGGCTAATTCAGTGGACCCAATGGATTTCACTTAGTACACTTCGGTGAATCGTCTATTGGAGTTCTGATCGCCGATCTTGAAAGTATACTTTTCCATCTTTTATGGCTCAGAAGGCGAACAAGAAGTAGTGTGCATAATGACTTCGGGGTTTACTTTATTGTAAGGCTTACCTCTTATGGTCAGAAGCATGTGAGAAGAGTTTTCAAGAGTTGAAAGATAGGCTTACCTCTGCTCCGGGTTTACTTTACTGTAAGGCTCTGATGGGTTCGTTATTTATTATGATTCTTCAAAAATTGGATTTGGGTGTGTTGTTATGCAAAATGGGATAGTTATTGATTATGCTTCAAGACAACTTAAGATTCACAAAAATAACTATCCTACCCATGATTTGGAATTAACGGTGGTTGTTTTTTCCTTAAAGATTTGGAGGCAATATTTGTATAGGGTCCATGTTAATGTTTTTATTGACCACAAAAGTTTGCACTATGTATTCAAGCAAAAGGATCTAAATCTTCGCCAAAGGAGGTGCCTTTAGTTGCTAAAGGGTTACGACCTAAGTGTCCACTATCACCCCAATAAGGGCAATGTAGCGGAAAATTATCTTAGTCAGCTATCAATTGGTAGTGTAGTAAATGTTGAGGAAGATAAGAATAAAGAGTTGGTACGTGATGTTCATAGATTGGCCTGATTGGGTGTTCGGTTGGTTGATTCTAATGAAGGTGGCATAGTTGTTCAAAATGGTTTAAAATCATCTTTTGTAATGAATGTAAAAGCTAAGAAAAGTCTTGATCCAATTTTCGTTGAGTTGAAGGAAGTGGTGCGTTTAGGCTTTTTCTCAAGGGGGTTATTGTGTGTTTCCATATCAATGTTGTTTGTGTGTTTCCAATGTTGATGATTTTCAAGATAAAATTTTATTGGAAGCTCATTGTTTGTGATATTCCATTCATTCGGAAGCCATTAATATATACCATAACTTGCGGGAGAACTATTGGTGAAATAGGATGAAAAAGGATATTGTAGAGTTTTTGGCTAAATATCATAATTGTCACCAAGTGATAGTTGAGCACCAAAAACCGGGTGGTTTGTCACAAGACATTAGTGTTCCTACTTGGAAGTAGGAAGACTTGAATATGGATCGTTGGTTTACCCTCCACCTAGAGGCAATATAACTCAATTTGGATCGTATGACGAAGTTGGCTTATTTCATTCTCGTCAAGTTTTCATATTTGATTGAAGATTATGCTAATTTGTATCTTAGGAAATGGTTAGGTTGCATAGGGTTCCCCTATCCATTATCTCCAACTATGGTACCCAATTCACTTCTCAATTTTGGAAGTCTTGCCAAAAAGGTCTTGGTACTTGTGTCAAGCTTAGTACGTCCTTTCATCCTCAAATCGATGAACAAGTGGAGTGTATTATATAAACTTTGGAAGATATTTTGAGAGCTTGTGTGATTTATTTAAAGGGTAATTGGTATGATCAACTGTCGTTGATTGCGTTTGCATATAATAATAGCTATCACTCAAGTATTGGTATGACTTCGTTTGAAGATCTTTATGGTACAAGGTGTAGATCCCCTAGAGGTTGGTTTGAGGTGTCTTTGATAGGTCCCAAGTGGGTACATCAAGCTTTGGAGAAAGTTCAACTTATTATAGAAAGGTTGAAAATGGTTCAAAGTCAACAAAAGTCCTATGTCAATGTTAGAATAAGCGATCGTGAGTTTGATATTGATGATTGGATATACTTGAAAATTTCACCTATGAAGGGTGTAATAAGGTTTGGTAATAAAGGGAAGCTTAGTCCCCATTATGTTGGTCCTTATCAAGTGTTGAGGTGGATAGGCATGATGGCTTATCAATTAAACTTGCCCTTCGATTTATCATTGCTGAATCTGGTATTCCATGTACCTTTATTGAAGAAATGTATCAGTGATCCGACATCTATAATACCGTTAAAGAGTCTTGGTATAAAGAAAATCCTTTCATATGAAGAAGTTCCAGTTGAGATTTTGGACTGGGAAGTTAGAAAGTTGAGAAACAAGGAAGTTGCATCTATAAAGGTGTTATGGAGGAATCAAATGGTTGAGGGTGCCACTTGGGAGACCAATGCCGATATGATATCCTAATATCCTTGTCTTTTTCCCTCTTGTCACGACGTAGGAGTACACCCTAGATGTAACATGGCGTATAGAACCCCGAAGGACTCCATACAAGCCACTTAGCTCTCATAACATAGGAAATAGAATAATAAAAGTAAAAATAGTCCAAGTCCAAAACATTTTATAAAATGAAAAACGGAAGTCTAAACTCTTGTCTCATCATATCCATCCAATACAATAGAATGAAATTGGTCTTAGTCCATACATCATGTCCAAAAGAGAAATACATGAAAGAAGCTAAAACAATAAAACTCCGTCCTCGAAGCATGAGAGTGCCAAAGATCGGGAATCAATCAAATCACCTACTAGCCACGAAACTAAGCACCCTGAATATCAGACCCTACATTTGGGAAAAATATAGGCAAGAGTATGCGTTAGTACAAAATAATGTATCAAGTATGATTGCCATGCATAAAACATTTAAAACATGCAAAAGGGACATTTCATTTCATGACATGCAATTGACCAAGTTAAACATTATATGAAAGAGTTATTAAACATAAGTCGTAAATCATGGTCAATGCAAGTTAACTTCATCTTAAAAACCCTTGAAACTCATATGAGAAAATTCTTGAAGTAACCTTAGTTCATTATTACTTGTGGGGAATTAGCCTTAACCGACATGAGACCATGTGAGCTATAACATGATCCCTTGGTGTTTCCCACACCAAAAAGGGTTGTCCTATTTGCCAAGGTATAACCATGAACATCTAGCTTAAGTGTATCCACTAGATAATCAACCTATGGGGGCACATAGTTATGAGATAAGGAGATCGCTATTAGAAACCCGGCCTCTACTAACGTGAGGGCTTCCATCTCATGAGATTACTTTGGAAACCCGACCCTTACTGACGTGAGAGCTTCCATATCATATTCAATATCCACTTGGTGCTAAGCATAAATCCCACGGAATAGTTATTAAGTCTTGACTTATCTCATAATCCATGGAAAGGTGCCCTTGGACAACCAAACCAAGTTAATTTCATTAGGATAGCTCTTTATACCATGAGTGAGAAAACCTTTCACCGTCCATGATACTTTTATAATCACGTTGGATCTTTGATTCAATTAGGTGAGAAAGCCTTTTAACCTATGAATCCTTTCTATGTGAGAAAACCTTTCACATCATACTAGTTATGTGTTTGTGAGAATGTCCTTTCAACAACACAACAACAACATCATCATTGGTACTTTACTCTCAAAGTACCCTTAAAACACTTGCATGGATTTCATAAAACAATGCATAAGTCCATAATTTGCCGTTTGAGGTCAAAACCCATTTTCAATCATAAACTCTTAGAAAACATGGGTCAGATATGAATTTCATCATAAATTCATGTAAAGCTTGCAATACATGCTTAATTTCATAAAACTCTTCCTTGAAGATCAAAATCTTACATCATATGATTCATAACTTGAAAACATGGGGATTACATGGGTTCATGGTAAAATTCATCATAAAATCATTGTAACTCATCCATTCATGCTTGATTCATAAAAATCTTCTTTCATAATCCAAACCCACATTATATCATCATAATTAGAAAATATGGGATCTACATGGGTTCATGGGGAATCATCATAAAAACCATAGTATTTCATCAGTTCATGCATAAGAGATCATAATTCAATCATTTAAATCATCATTGAAGAGAACCTATGATAATTGAAGAAAAACCTAACTCAATTGGGGAATTCTTATCTTTGAAATTGGGGAATTTGGGAACTGCATGGATGAAAGGAATCCATGGATGAAAACTATCATACCTCAAAGCCCAAAGCTTAACTTCAATGGAGGAATTGAGGCTTGACCTTGATCCTAGCTTGAATCCTTTCTTCTTCAAGTTTTTAGAGAGAGAAATATTTGAGAGGAGGAACTTCATCTTCTTTTGGAAATTTAAGAGAATGAATTTAGTTTGGGTATTGTTATTTACTGATTTAAATACTTAATGAAGTGGGTTTAATTGATAGTTGTGTTTTAATTTATGAATTGTAGTTGCAAATACAATTCTAACTTAGAGTTTTGGGCATGCTTGAGAAAGCGGTTTTAGAATCAAGGCTTTCGATTAATGGTTGTAGCTATTGGATTGATATGGGATTAGCTCGAGTGAGTAAATCCTAAACTCGATTTTACCTATCTAGCCTGAGAGAGTAGATGATTTAAGGTTTTGGTTGTTTATATTGATAAGCTTGTTGAGGTTAGAGAGAACTCATTTGAATCGTAGTAGTTGTTCGAGAAAAAGCTATTAAACTTAGAGTCTAGCCTACCCACTGAGATTTAGAAATTCGTTAGTAATTTCAATTACCCATATAGTGAAATTACCCTATAATCAATCACATTCCCAGAATTCCTCTCTATATTATTGTTTCCCATGTTTTCGTATTTACTTTAGCTGATATTTGACAAACCAAACCCCCCATCCGACATTCGTTGTCAACCCCTTAGACTTGTCCATATGTTTTCGATAATTTCTATTACTATAACCAATTAGACCACATTTATAACTTCATAACTAAATTTGAACTTATATCACTCCATGTGGGTTCGACCCCAACTCTTCATTGGGTTTTATACTAGATAACGATTGTCTACACCTAAAATTGGATGAGGTGTAATTGAGCATTTTTATAAAAAAAAATGGCACTACTGTCGGGGAGTGGTGTTTAGAATTCTAATATTGAAGTTTAAATGGTGATCTGCATATGTTGTATTTGAAATGACTTACTTTGCTTTGTGTTTGTGTTGGTTGTGTTTGAACTGAAAAAGAAATGAGCGTGAACGAAGTAATGGTAGCCAAGTTGGCCACCAAGATGATATAGGAAATTTGAACGATGTTAATGACCCTATCCAATTACGTAGTGTTTGGGTTATACGTCTACCTCCTGTTGAGGGGAACGTTAATTTTCATGTCACTAGCACAATGTTTCTGCTCTTACAAATGAAAGTATTGTATGGAGGGCTGGCTCATGATGATCCCCATGAACACATTCAGAATTTCGTCGACGTTTGTGGACCATTCTCATTCAAGAATATCTCTCAAGAATCAGTCTGTCTTCAATTATTTCCATTCTCTTTGATGGGAGAAATTACCATGTTTCTAGCTAAAATCCCAAGGAATTCCATTACTACTTGGGATGAGCTTACCGTGGCTTTCTATGTGAGATGTTTTCCCCCGTAAAAACTGATGACGTTAAGACATAATATTCAAGGATTCAAATGCTTGGAAGGTGAACCAATCCACAAGATGTGGCTGAGATTTCAGAAGGTGGTACTTCAATGTCCGACTCATGGACTTCCAAACAACATGTTGTTACAATACTTCTATAGGAGTCTTGACTCAGTGAACAAAGGTGTTGCTGATCAACTTATTTCCGGAGGTATAATGCAACAGCCTTATGAGGTCGCATCTCAACTCATTGATGGTATGACCAAGATTAACAGAGCATGGTACACTCGTGAGGACCAAGTGTCTCCTCTCACCTTTAGGATGAAAAAAGAGCAGATCGAGAAGGATCACGAGATAGACAGTAATATGGCCAAAATGATGACCTAGTTGGACATATTGTCAAAAAATGTGTTGGGTAGTAGGTTGAAGAGTGTAAATGATATGGGTATTGGTGGAGCAAATCCCGATGAAGCACAATTTGATACATTGTATAATGACGAAGTGAACTTCCTTGCAAATCAAGGAGGAGGTTTTCGTTAAAACTATCCAAGGCCGGATGGAAATCCGGGTTAGAATAGAGATGATGGATATAGAGATTGTGATAGAGAATGGCGTGATCGTAGCGCTACTTGGAAGGAAAGGGATGGTGACAAGGAAATATACATCCCACCTCATGACAAAAGCCGAAAGAGCAAAAGGCTGACCCGAAGAACTTCCATATGAAAGACATGCTTTCACGCATTCTCCATAAGGTGGAAGGGTCGGACAAAGTTTTGAAACAAATGAAAAAAGTCGTCTCTACACTCAATCAGACAGTCACCTCACATTCAGTGTCCATCAAGCAATTGGAAACGTAAATGGGTCAAATTTCATTTTATTTTAACCTAAGGCCAAAAGGGGGGTCTACTCAATGATACCTTGGCTAACCATAAAAACAAACCTTGAAAGTGTATCCACGTCATGCCATGACATTAAATAAGACACTTCTTGGGAGAAAAGGTTTAATGATTTTATTTCTGTTGTTTGAATAACGGGTGTTGAATGTGCAGGTTGAAAAGTTGAAATTTTGGGTAAAATGGCAACTAGGCGAGCGAAAAGTCCAATCGGTGACTCACCGAACTGGTAGGCATGCCCGACTTGGACCTCCGTTGGAACCACCTGGTTTGCTGGAGGTTCTGTAAAACTCGGTGGGCTAAAGTACCACTCGGCGCATCGCCGAGTGGGTCGATGACCACCACTTACGTCGCCCACTAGTGCGCGAACTGAAGAGCTTTAAAAGGGCCAAATGGTTTTAAATTCAAAAATCCTTCACTTTCTCACTTTTTAAACTCCCGTACTCTCACACTGATATTAGATTTTTTGTACTCTTGCATTTATACTCTAGTTTCGTTTGGAATCTTTGCTCGAGACGGATTTTGGAATTACTTTACCTTTTAGCTTTACAAATTTTGGCATAAAAGGTTGGTTTTCCAAACCTCGAACTAAATTGTTGGTTTAAATCAAATGAAATCATTGTTTTTTGATGATATATGTGTGTATGGTAGTTTGATCATCGTGTGATTGTTGGTTTTCATGTCTTTAAATGAATTCATAATTAATTGTTTGTAAAATGATTAATTCATGTGTCGATAATTGATTAAATTATTGGGTTGTGTTGCTTATATTGTGGGTCTAGCGAGGTGAAGTCTGAGTAATCCTGAATTGTGCTAAATGTCAAAATTTGCCCGATGATAGAGGGGTTGACGTCATTCTTAAGGGCAAAAGACATCAATTGGCTAATTTTGGCCAAATCGAGGGAAGTCTGAATACCTTGAGGGCATGGGTCATATAGGTCTAGTATCAATTGCATGTGTTGGTGTCTGATTTTGTTTCTGTGGGCTACAGGCTTGATTTTAAAGTACGGGGTAAAAAGCTGGCAGGTTGGAATACTCGGCGACCTGGGTCGATCTCACCGAGTGGTTCGGTGATTCTCCTAAGTCCCCTTTGATCACTTTTTATTTCTCTTTTTTAGGCTTTAAGTGTTGTAAATTTTGGCGATATGTCTGTGCTCACCGAGTTCAATCGGCAACTCGCCGAAAGTCCCTTCTGATCGCAATTATGTTCCCTTAATTTCAACAATTACACTATAACTTTTGGCGAGCTACTTATAGTTCACCAATTGGTGTCGGCGATCTGCCGAATGGCCCTTGACTACACCGACCAGCTTTAATTTTTGGCAAGTTTTGCTCTATAACTTTCGGCGAGCCTGACTTGGCACGCCAAAGTGGTTCGGCGACTACCGGACCGGTTCGGCGAGTCTTCCTGCAATTTCTTTTCTAAAAAATTTCTTGACTTTTTCTAATGTTTTCCACATTGTTTTGAGGAATGGCCAAACCCAAAGTCGCGGGTAGAGACATGTCACCTCGAAAGCGGGCTTGTGGAGTTATAATCAATGAGGAAGCGATTGCTTCCAGGGCAAAGGCTACAAAACTTCCTCTAAAGAGAGGTAAAGGCAAGGGCAAGGTGCCCGTGGTTGTGACATCTGCGGAGGAAAGCTCCGATAGTGAGGGGGTCTACGAAACACACCTCACTATCTCTGACAGTGAGGGAGATTCCCAAGATGACTCTTTGTTTTCCATCTCTGAGCTAGAGGATGACACGTTGTTACAAGCACAGAGAGCGGAGCTACGCTCCAAAGTTATGCATGGTCTGTCTAGGATCCTGGAGCCTCTGATGCCTACTTCTCCAGCTCCAGCTCTAGCACAGACAGTGGTCCAAGCACCACCAGTTCAGGGTCCTCCTCCCTGGTCACTCAATCGACTAAAGGTTGAGGGTTTGAGGACCATTCTATAAGAAAAGAGATTGTCTACCGACGGTGTGGTGGAACACTATCAAGTTCCACAAGTGCGAGATATTTATAAAACCCCGGTGCCCCTACATTCCTACTTGGGTCCAAGAGTTCTATTCACCCTACGATGAGCTAGTGCCAAAGAGGATAAAGAACGCAACTGGCTTCAGACCGGTGGACTTCGCAGTGGTTAGGGGCAAGAAAGTGAAATATCACTACTCATACATAAATGTGGTACTAGGATGCTCACGAGATTTCATGCACGACTACCTAGATTTGGTCCAGAAGAAGACCTTGGAGGACCTTAAGGGTTGGCTGGCACCTCTTATATCTGATGCCACCCCGAGGTGGATAGAGGTAGGTGCACCAATAGAGAAAAGGGACATGAATGTTGCTGCCAGATACTGGTTTTGGTTCATCAGTAGTACCATTACGCCATCCCAGAATGAGTCCATCCTTAGATACCCAAAAGCAGCCTGTCTAGGGTCTATCATTGATCGTCAGAAGTGGAATTTAGAGTTGTTGATCGAGCAAGAGATGGCCATGAGGGCCAAGCAGCGACAGACCTTGCTCTCATTCCCGGTGCTGATCACCAAGTTATGCAGATGGGCCCATGTTTTGAGAGATGCAAAAATGGATGTGGAGGTGACACCTATCTCCTCTACTGACATTCGGCGTATTGAGGCCGAGTACCAGCGGGATGAGGCTGACAAGAGGAGGGCAGCACCAGTGGATACATCCCTGGAGGTCAACGTCGATATGTTGCCTACAGAGACAATTATGCCTCCTCAGGCCATTGGGCCCTCAAGTACTTCTAGCCCCTCTATTTTTTAGAGTCCTATTGCATCTGATGCATCCCGTCCCACTAGATCTTCCACTGCTACTTTTGACTCCCGACCTCTATCACCTAGGCTATGTTGTACATGATGGGCCATTTGGCCCAATCTACTGATGTACGTGCCTCCCGGGTAGAGGTCGCTTTGCATGGGATGATAGAACAGGCTATTGTTGCTACCTTAGACCCCATTAGGGCTGAGATTGAGAAACACAAGTTAGCCTTGAATGCCCTTATTGTGAGAGTGGAGGAGTGTGAGAAGGGCTAGGGAGCTATAGATGTTATGACGGCCTTGAAGGCCGATATTGTGGGACTGCGTAAATATGTGGATGAGCTAAATTCCACTGACCTATCCATGTTCTTTGGTAATGTGGAGATTTCTGAGGTGTTGAGTGCTGATGTTCCGGCTAGTTTTGAAGTTCCTTCGGCTACTACTGGAGATGAGATTAGAGCCATTGATGTTGATGTTGTGTCCGAGGCAGAGATAGATGAGGAGCAGCTTGGTGTTCCTGTGGAGACAATCTATAAGGATTTGGCTGACTTGAAGGGTGCCATATTTGAAACTGTTAAGCAGGCATTACTCCGGGACACTTCCATGGTGGACTCTAATAGAGCCAAGGATGATGAGACACCGGGCACTGATGCCTGACAGATGAAGTGACTGATATGCAGACTTCACCCCAAGCCTAGCCTGGCAGAATGACATTTTTACCTCCTTCTCTATTATTTTTAGACTATTGCTGATTTTATTTGCATTTGAGGACAACTACTTCTTTTTGTTGGCGGGGTGAGGTATTTTCATACCTACCTCTATTGGGCTGTTTTTGTGAATATTAGTGTGAATTTGGTGTTTATATATATCTTGGTTTGTGATAAATTGTGGTTGTTGATAAATTGTGGCCCATTGTTTTAATATGAAAATGGTTTTTTAACCAAATTTAAAAATTGTTGCCACCTCTTTTGTGTGTAACTGTGGTTGTTCTTGTGGCAATTTGAGTGTCGGTTGTGGTCAATACCGATGACTTGAATAGTGCACTTAATTGAACAAAATGAATGTGCATCTACGATGAAGAAAACTAAGTTACATAGACAATATGTGAACTTTTAGCATCTCGTTGGGCCTAGCCGATTGTCGATTAAGTCTCTTGTGATAAACATTGCACGCTAGCTAGAAAGTGTGGAGTCTTATTTGGTAATTGTATCAATACCTTGTGTGG
Source organism: Solanum verrucosum (assembly GCF_900185275.1). Taxonomy (NCBI): domain Eukaryota; kingdom Viridiplantae; phylum Streptophyta; class Magnoliopsida; order Solanales; family Solanaceae; genus Solanum; species Solanum verrucosum. The sequence goes on from NW_026020130.1 coordinate 1,001,312, forward strand.
TGAGGTTGTTTGAACATTGTGCTTGATGAAACCTAGAATTTGCCCTGTTGGTCCGATTCATTGAGTGAAGCAAGCAATTGAAATGATCTTAGGAAAAAGTTTTGAAGAGTGAACCAAATTGACAATATACCTCTTTATGGCCAACCTTGTGAGAAGTGTGAACCTTGCTTGGCACCTTTTCAGCCTATCCTTTTCTTTGGAAGAAACTTGAACAACTTTGCCTCTTTATCCCATCACCCATAACCGTCATGAAGTATTGGTTCGTTCGAATAGACAACTTAGGCCAAAAGCCTAAGTTGGGGGTGTGGTGAAAAACAAGGAAAGTCAAAAAGTGTGAAAAATTCTCCCTTGATAGATTGTTGTGAAAAAGATGAAACCCCTCCATGTAAAATAGAGAAGGGAAATGAAAGAAAAGAAGAAGGTTGAAAGCGAAAAGTGAAAAAAGAAGTGTTGTGAAATAAAGTGTGTGAAGGGAGTAAAAGAAATGGGGTATCCAATGATTCATGTTTAGTTGAATAATGGGGAGTATTATGAACATGTTTGAATGTGAAATAGAAGGAGAAAAAGTGATTTCCAGGCCATACTTAAGGAAGGTAGAAGCACTAAGCCTAAATGACCATACCTTTACACTCTACCCCATTACAAGCCCTAAAAAGACCTTTGTGATCTTGAGTAAGATGAAATGAACATTGATTGGAAAATAAGGGCAAGCCTATGGGTGAAGTCACACATGTGTTCATCTTTGTGAGCGTGGGAGTTATATGTGATTCCGGGACCTTAATTTGTTGTGAAATTCTGTGTGAATGTGGAATCATCTTTGTTGTGAGGGCATTTGAGTACCTATGTTGAGCTTGAACTTGCATTTGAAGCAAGAATTGTGAGCTTGAGAACGCTTGATAATTGTGAGTCACAATTTAAATCTTTGAGTGCACAATTGAGCATTGTATGAGTAGTTTGAACCTTTTGTGTGCATTTGGGTTGAGTCTTAATCAATACTGTTGGTAGACATCCTTGTTGAACTGATTGATCTTGAGTTTTACTTGAGGACAAGCAAAAGTTTAAGTTGAGGGTGTTGGTGAGTCCGAGATTTTGACTCATTTAGGACATTGTTTTGATAGTTTAAGTGTCCTCAAATGCCTAATTTATGCTCTAAATTGATGTTCAAGTGTTAATTTGCAGCTATGAAGGCTAAGGAGCAAGGCAAGGACTCAACCGGGCAAAAAGGAGTGAAGAAAAGCGATCATGGGGATCGCCAAGACCACTCGGCAAACCGCCGAGTGGCTCTTTAGCTCGCACAAATTTCCAGCGTGCCAGCCCTAAGGAAGATCCGACTTGGCGACATAAATGGGCAGTCGGCAGATCGCCAAACGATTCCGCGACAGCAATCTTGACCGCCTAAAGTCACAGAACCCTGAAGTCTAATAACCAACGCAAACCGGAGATGGATTGGAGAAAAGGGCGGATCGTCAGTTGGGTTGGTGAGGCCCGACTTACTTCGCCCAATCGCCCTTAAGGCCAAAAACATGGCAACTATAAATTAAAATTTAAAATGAAGTTTGAAAGATCCCAATTCCCCAAATTTGAGAGTTTAAGTTTTCTCTGAGTTTTTGAGTTTCCATTGTAGACTTTGAAGCTTAATATGAGGATTTGCAAGTGGGTTTTTGAACTTATTCAATTTAGAGCATTGTAAAGACTTGGAAACTTTTACCGAGCTCATGACTAATATAATTGGTAATTGTTTTTATCCTTTTTATGATGTGTAGCTAAAGCCCCAATTCTTGGTATGTGATCATGTTATTATTGGCTTAATTAGATTATGGGTATTGTTATTTACTGATTTAAATGCTTAATTGAAGTGGGTTTAATCGATAGTTGTGTTTTAATCTATGAATTGTAGTTGCAAATGCAATTCTAACTTAGAGTTCTTAGCTTGCTTGCGAAAGAGGTTTTAGAATCAAGGGTTTCGATTAATGGTTGTAGTTATTGGGTTGATATGGGTTTAGCTCGAGAGAGTAAATCCTAAACTCAATTTTATCTATCTAGATCGAGAGAGTAGATCAATTAAGGTTTTTGGGTTGTTTATATTGATAAGCTTGTTGAGGTTCAAGAGAACTCACTTGAAACATAGTAGTTGTTTGAGAGAAAGCTATTACGCCTAGAGTCTAGCCTACCCACTGAGATTTAGCAATTCGTTAGTCATTTCAATTACCCATATAGTGAAATTAGCCTATAATCGATCACATCCCGAGAATTCCTCTCTACATTATTGTTTCCCCTGTTTTCGTATTTGCTTTAGCTGATATTTGACAAACCAAACACCCATCAGAGATTTATTGTCAACTCCTTAGACTTGTCCATATGTTTACGATAATTTCTATTACTATAACCAATTAGACCACAATTATAACTTCATAACTAAATTCTAACTTGTACCGCTCCCTGTGGGTTCGACCCCAACTCTTCGTTGGGTTTTACCCTAGATAACGATTGTCTACACCTAGAATTGGATGAGGTGTCGTTAAGCATTTATCAACCCACAACTTTAGAAGAAAACCCTAACTCAAATTGGGAAATTCTACCTTTCAATTGGGGAATCTTAGGTTCTCCATGGATGAAAGGATTCCATGAATTAATAAAGCTATCATACCTTGATATCAAAGCCCACAAGCAATTGAGAATGGAGACTTGACCTTGAGCCCTAGCTTCACCATTCTTCTTCTTCAAGTTCTAGAGAGAAAAATATTTTGAGAGGGAGGGCTTTGGATTTCTTTTGGGTTTGGAAAATAATGACTTGAATGGGTGAGTTTGGGGTTAAAATCACTTATATAGGGGTCCTAGGCTTGGGTAAAACGGCATAGCTTCAATTCAATTAATACCAGAAAAGACCCAAAAGACCCTAACATTCAGTGGACTGAACCACCTTCACGCCAGGATCCACGAGCCGTGGTGCCATGTGTGGTCCTAGACCAATGGCTTTGCAAACCACTCTAAAACCTTTCACCCCACATGCACACCTCCACGAACCGTCTAGGTCTTCACGAGCCGTGAAGTGGCTCGTGGGACGATCTAACTTTTTGGCAGCCTCTTGGGAGCTCACTGCCTCACCTTCATGGGCACCACCATGAGCCGCGGTGCCCACGACGAGCCTTCATGATGCTCGTGGGAGGTGAGCCTCCCTTGGCTAGCTATTGTTATGTTCTACAGGCACCACCACGGGTTGTGGTGCCCTTCACGATCTATGTGTGCCTTCGTGGAGGGTACCAAGGCTCAATTCTAGGCTTGTGACTTCTCACTTGGTCCCTTGCTTAGACTACTAGATTCTGAGGTGTTACATTATCTCCCCGTTGGGAACATTCGTCCTCGAATAGAATTCTAGACACCGCTCGAAAGAAAAGACTCAATACTAGCAACCCAACAAGCATGCAATCTCATCAAAATGCACATATCAGGGAGGAAACATCGACTCCAAGCTAAACATACTCAATGCATCATAAGGAAAGTAGGAACTAGACCTAGAAAACCAAAATGCATGAAATTTCAAGATTTATCATATTCAAGGAGGGACTACCATCACCAAGCTAAAAGCATGCTCAACACAATCTCATAGAGCCTAAATGCAATCTATACTCAAAAGCATATATCCATGGAGGAAATATCAACTCCAAGCTAAAGAATGTTCATCAATTTATCCCATGAAGTCTTTAGGCAACTCATACTCAATGCACAACAACATGAGGAAAATCAATCATGTAAACTCATTTTATTTCAAAACACAAGTTTTTCATGAACATGCATAAAATAAGGAAATCATGAGAATATCTAAAACACATGCCACCAAACAAAGAGTAAACCATGAGGAACTCATTGCCTGAAGCTAGAGTAGGAGTAGAAGGAAAAAGATAAGGATATTGAGACATCATATCGGCCTCAGCCTCCCAAGTAGCACCCTCAACTAAATGATTCCTCCACAGTACTTTCACGGAAGAAACCTCCTTGTTTCTCAACTTATTTACTTGCCGGTCTAAGATCTCTACCGGAACCTCCTCATACGAAAGATTTTCGTCAACTCCCAAACCTTCTAAGGAACTATAGATGTCGGATCTACAACACCCTTTTTTCAACACATAGATATGGAAAATCGGATGCATGAATGCCAAATCATTAGGCAAAGAAAGCTCATAAGCAACCTTACCAACACGTCTCAAAATCTTATATGGGCCTATATAATGAGGACTAAGCTTTCCTTTCTTCCCAAATCTCATTACACCCTTCATGGGTGAGATTTTCAAGTAAACCCAATCATGAACATCAAACTCAAGATCTCTTCTTCTAACATCGGCATAGGACTTTTTTTTACTTTGGGCTGTTCTCAACCTTTCTCTAATAAGTCGGACCTTTTCCATAGCCTCATGAACTAACTCGGGTCCTATCAAGGTAACTTCACCCACCTCAAACCAACCTATAGTAAATCTACACCTCCTACCATAGAGAACCTCAAATGGATCCATACCAATACTAGAGTGATAGCTATTATTATAAGCAATCTCAATCAATGGTAAGTGATCATCCCAATTTCCCTTGAAATCGATGACACATACTCTCAACATATCTTCCAAAGTTCGGATAGTCCCCTCCGCTTGCCCAACGATCTATGGATGAAAAGTCATGCTAAGCTTAACTTTGGTGCCAAGACCCTTTTGGAAAGACTTCTAAAACTGATAAGTAAACTGAGTACCTCTATCAGAGATAATTGACAAGGGCACTCCATGAAACCTTACAATTTCCCTCAAATACAACTTAGTATAATCTTCCGCCGAATAAGAAACTTTTATGGGAATGAAATGGACCAATTTCGTCATTCGGTCTACGATAACCCAAATCGAATCATACTATTGTCGAGTATAAGGCAACCCTACTATGAAATCCATATTCAAATCTTACCACTTCCAAGTAGGAATAATAATGTCTTGGTGTAAACCTCCCGATTTCTGATGCTTAACTTTCACTTGTTGGCAATTTGGATACTTAGCCACAAATCACGCAACATCATTCTTCATCCCATTCCACCAATAGATCTCCCGCAAGTCACGATACATCTTGGTGGCTCTAGGGTGAATGGAATACCAAGAACTATGGGCTTCTGACAAGATTTGTTCCCTCAAGTCATCGACTTTCGAAACACACAAACAACCTTGATATCTAAGTACACCATCTCCCCCTTGGGAGAAAGCCTCAATGGACTTTCTAAGTATCGTTTCCTTCAATACTACTAAGGTCGGATCAAGACATTGCATAGCTTTCACATCAGTCACAAAAGATGATTCTGAACCATTATGAACCATAACACTACCCTTGGTGGAGTCCATCAACCGAACAGCCAGCCGGGCCAATCTATGTACATTTTGTACCAATTCTTTCTTATCTTCATCTATATGGGCCACACTACCCATTGATAATCGGCTAAGAGCATCTGCCACCACATTTGCCTTACCGAGGTGATAGAGAACACTCATATCATAATACTTAAGCAACTCAAGCCACCTTCTTTGGCGAAGATTAAGATCTTTCTAATTGAACACCTATTGCAAACTCTTATGGTCGGTGAAAACATCTACATGCACATCGTACAAATAATACCTCCAAATCTTTAAGGCAAAAACCACTGCCGCTAGTTCAAGATCATGGGTAGGGTAATTCTTCTCATAAACCTAAGGTTTCCTTGAAGTATAGTCAATAACTCTCCCATTCTGTAGAAGCACACATCCTATCCCAATTCTCAAGGCATCACAATAAACAACAAAGCCATATGTCCATTCTGGTAAAGTCAACACCGTAGCGGAAGTAAGTATATATTTCAATTCCTGAAAACTATTATCATATAATTCAGACTATATGAACTTGGCCTTCTTTTGAGTCAAAGCTGTCAATGGAGAGGCAATCATAGAAAACCCCTCAGCAAATCTTTTGTAATAACCAGCTAAACCCAAAAAACTTCTAATATCTAAAGGTTTAAAGGTCTAGGCCAACTCTTGACCTCATCCATCTTCTTAGGATCTACCTCAATACCCTTACTAGAAACAATATGGCCAAGAAAAGCTACGGACCTCAGCCAAAATTCACACTTGCTAGACTTTGCAAAGAGTTGTTGGTCCTTGAGAATTTGCAACACAATCCTCAAATGATTGGTGTGATCATCCTCACTCCTCGAATAAATCAATATATCATCAATGAACACAATTACGAACATATCAAGGTATTGTCTAAGCACCCTATTAATCATATCCATAAATGTCACCGGGGCATTCCTCAAACCAAACAACATCACCAAAAACTCATAATGACCATATTGGGTTCAGAAAGCCATTTCGGAATATTATCATCTTTCACCCTCAATTGGGGATAACCCGACCTAAGGTCAATCTTAGAAAAGTAACTCGCTCTTTGGAGTTGGTCAAACAAATCATATATTCTTGGAAGAGGATATTTATTCTTAATGGTCACCTTATTCAATTGTTGATAGTCAATACACATTTGGAGTGAACCATCTTTCTTCTTACCAAACAAAACTGGAGCACCCCATGGAGAGATACATGGTCGGATGAAACCCTTATCCAACAAATCTTTTATTTTTTCCTTTAACTCAATAAGTTCTACTGGAGCCATTCTATAGGGAGGAATAGAAATAGGATGCATATCTGAAAGAAGGTCAATACAAAAATCTATTTCCCATTTTGGAGGAATACAGGTAGATCATCTGGGAACACTTTCGTAATCTCAATAACAACGGGAACCGACTCAAGAATAGAGGTTTCAGAATCCTTATTCCTCACCCTAACTAGATGGTACATGCAATCCTTAGAAATCATCCTTCTAGCCTTAAGACAAGAGATAAACTAACTCTTAGGCATAGAATTTCCCCCCTTCCACTCTAGGATAGGCTCATTCGGAAACTAAAACTTGACTACACGAGTTCTACAATCAATAAAAGCATAACAAGAGTGCAACCAATCCATCCCAAGGATAACATCAAAATTTAGCATATCTTGCCCTACCAAATCAACAAGAATAACTCTTGGGATAAGGAAATGGGACACTTTCTATACTCTCTCAGCCATCACAGAATCACCAACATGAGTAGAGACAGGAAATGGATCTAATAGCATGTCATAAAGCATATCAAATCTTATAGCCACATATGGCGTTACAAAAGACAAGGAGCATTAGAGGAACCTTGCCTGGAAAAACTGTGTTGATACCTAGGACGACTATGTCCATCGGACCTAGCATGAGAGAAATTACCATCACCAGTTCTAGACCTATTTGTCTCCCTACACCTCTTCTTAAGTTTCTCCTCCTCAATCTGTTGGGAATGAATTATAAGATGGGCAATATCCATGTCATGGACAAGCATAGCGCACGACACTCTTCCAATACCAAATCAGACAAACTCGAAATAAACTTGCTCATCCTTACCCTAGAGTCGGTAACTATAGAAGGAGCATATTTGGACAATTGAATGAACCTCAAAGCATATTCCTTCACACTCATATTCCCTTGTCGGAGATTGATAAACTCAAGCACTTTTGTCTCCCTCATCTCAAGAGGAAAGAACCTATCAAGAAAAGTGGACTTAAACCTTTCCCATTCAAGGGGACCCGCATCTACAGGTCTTGCTTCCTTCCATTGGTTTATCCAAATTTGAGTAACCCCCTTAAGTTGATAAGCGGCCAATTCCGCCTTTTCCACCGGAGTCACTCCCCTAATAGTCAAAACCTTATAAACCTCATCAATAAACTCTTGAGGATCTTTCTCAACCTTAAAACCATAGAATTCTAGAGGATTCATCCTAGTGAAGTCCTTCACTCTAGATGTCGTTGTACCCAAATTTGGGTTCATGGGAACCATAACCTCCCTATTCGCTTGGGTCGTCATGGCTTGAGCCAACACTTGAAAAGCAATCCTAAACTCTGCATTAGTCACTTGCTTGGCCAAAGGGTCAATCGGAGCTTGAGAAGAAGCTCATTGACCAATATTTTCTCCCTCATAGAGTTAAACTCTATTGCACGACTTAGAGTAATGAAGAAAGAAGTGAAGTTTCCTAAACATCATGGAGCCTCTCATTCATAAATGTGGCGCACTTCACACTCATGAACAAGACTCTGCTTGACGTGGTTTTGAGACATCCTAGAACCTTTCTAAAGCTTGTTCTCTGATTACCAAGTTTTTCACGACCCAGAGGAACACCCTAGACGTAACATGGCATACAAGACCCCCGAGAGGCCTTATATAAGCCACTTAGCTTTCATAGTCAAGAAAATAGAAAATTGGTAAAAATTAAAAACATTTTCAGCATCAAAGTTTTATAAAATGAAGTGGAAGTCTCATACAACATGTCTCAAAAACCATCTAGTACAATAGAATCTTAGGACACAGCCCATACAACAATTTTCAATACTAAAATGAAAAAAACATAAAGAAATGCTGGCTAAATCCTCGAATTGTATGAGGACTCACCAATCTTCAATCTTGCCTCTACTATAGATCATAGCCACAGGGATGAGAATCGGGAATACCGGACCCTACATTTGGATAAGAAATGTAGGAAAGAGTATGCATTAGTACAAGAATAACTTGCATAAACATCAACATAAACATAAGAATTTGAAAACATAAGTCATAAGCATAATCAATGCACATAATAGATCATATCAACATATAAGGAAGACTTCTTGAAGTAACCTCAAGCATACTTAGCCGAGACATCGGTAATCCTCCACTAGTCTTACTCATCATCGAAGGCAACTCAAACAAAAATCCAAGATAATCACCTATTATACATATTTAGCTTATCTTTTATAGACATGGGGAATCATCTCTTGCCTTCCTATAAAGGCTCATGGGTAGTGGCATCTTGCCTTCCTATAAAGGCTCATGGGTAGTGGCATTTTTCCTTACATAAAGGATCATGGGTACCATCCTCCATGTCCAATTAGGATCATGGGTACTCGCCTCCATGTTCGGCATCATATGGCACAGGTACTCACCTCCATATCTTTCTACAAGAATCATGGGTACTCGCCTCCATGTCCTACATCATAAGACACGGATATTCACCTCCATATCTTTCAATAATGAATCATGGGTACTCGCTTCCATGTCCAACTTTAGGGAATAAGGGTAGTTGCCCCTTACTCTCATCTAAGGAATATGGGGAATCGCCTCATACCCTTTTCATTTAGATGTCATGGGCAATCCCTTCTATCCTCATCAATTTCTTAGTCTTTTAGCTTAGATTCATTTTAGGTGAGCAATCTTTTCAACCAAGAATCATTCAATATGAGAAAACCTTTCACATTCATACTTCAACAATTCAAGTGGGAACTATCCTTTCCAAAAAAATCACATCATTAATAAAACAATTCATAACATATGCTTCACTCTCAAAGCAATTCATAATGTATCTTATTTATCCTATAAGAATACATCTAAATTCATAATTTCTTTTCCTATGGATCAAACCCCATTTACATCAATTTCACCTTAAAAACATGGTTTAAGCATGGGTACATGTAACTTCATCTTAAAAACATGTATTCCACTCAATTCATGCATAAGCAATCATTACCCAATCAATTGGATCAACATCCATCAATACCCACGACTTTAGAAGAAAATCCTAACTCAAATTTGTGAATTCTACCTTTCAATTGGGGAATCTTAGGGGCTCCATGGATAAAAGGATTCCACGGATGAATAAATATATCATACTTTGATAATAAATCCCACAATCAATTGAGAAAGGAGACTTGACCTTGAGCCCTAGTTTCACCTTTCTTCTTCTTCAAGTTTTAGAGAGAAATATTTTGAGAGGAGGAACTTTGGATTTGTCTTGGTTTTGGAAAATAAAGACTTGAATGGGTGAGTTTTGGGGTTAAAATAACTTATATAGGGGTCCTAGGCTAGCGTAAAATGACATAGCTTTAATTTAATTAAAAGTGGAAAAGACCCAAAATCCTCTAACTTTCAGTGGATTAAACCACCTTCAGGTTAGGCTCCACAAACCGTGGTGGCTCCCACGAGTCGTGGTCCTAAACTAGTGGCTTGGAAAACCATTCCTAAAACCTTTCACCCCCCACGCCCACCTTTACGAGCCATCTAGGCCTTCACGAGTTGTGAAGTGGCTCGTAGGAGTATCTAACTTTTTGGCAGCCTCTTGGGAGCTCACTGCCTAACCTTCACGGGTACCATCACGAGCGATAGTTCCCACCACGATCTTTCATGATACTTTTCGGAGGTGAGCCTCCCTTGGCAAACTATTGCTAAGGTCTACGGGCAGCACCACGGGTTATGGTACCCTTCACGATCTGTGTGTGCCTTCGTGGAGGGTGCCAAGGCTCAATTCTAGGCTTGTGACCTCTCACTTGGTCCCTTGCTTAGACTACTAGACTCTGAGGTGTTACATTCGCTCTATTTCTTCCATTGGCTGAACTAAACTTGAGCAACACCCTTAAGTTGATAAGTAGTCAATTCTGCCTTTTCCACCGACGTCACTCCCTTAATCATCAACACCTTATACATTTTTTCAATGAACTCTTGAGGATATTCCTCAACCTTGGAACCATGAAACTCTGGAGTATTCATTCTAGTAAAGTCCCTCACCCTAGATGTTGTTGTACACACATTTGGGTTCACGGGGACCGCATCCTCCCTATTTGCTTAAGCCGTCATGGCTTGATCCAACACTTGAAAAGCAGGTCTAAACTCCACATTAGTCACTTATTCGGCCAAAGTATCGACCAAAACTTGAGGATCTTCTTAAGGATCTTAAGGAGTTCTCTTTCTACATTCTCTCCCCCATTCCTCCAAGAATATACCCTTCGAGTGGCCAAATTTTGAAAAGCATTGGATAGGTATTAGGAAAGAGCTATTATAGAGTTAAACTATATCGCACGACTTTAGAGTGATGAAAGAAGTGGAGTCATAAACATATTATAGCCTCTCATTCATAAATGTGGCGAGCTTCACACTTATGAACGAGACTCTACTTGACGTGGCTTATGAGACTTCCTAGGATCTTTCTAAACCTTATGCTCTGATACCAAGTTTGTCACGATCCAAAGTACACTTTTGACGTGACATGGCGTATAAGACCATGAAAGCCCCTACACAAGTCACTTAGCATGCATCATACAAGATAATAGAATTAAAGAGTTCAAAACATAGTTTATATCATAAATGTTTGACAAGAAAACAAAGAGGAAGTATAACATAGTCTCAAAACCATTTAGTACATCAAGAGTGATTGGGACATAACCGATACATCACATACAACATGGAAAAGTGAAGACAATAAGCAATAAAGGGGTCAGTTCTCAGAACGTAGGACTCACCAATATTCAAAAGGTACTAATATGATCATGTAACGACTTGTTCTCGTCGTTATAGAAAAGCCAACGGGGGAAAATTTTGGGCCAGAAAACTTTTTCGTAGTAACTTGGAATTTCCCAGCCTAGTTTAGATTTGGACGAAATCAGATTCTGTGAGGTCTAGGGAAATCTGGTAGCAATTGGCTGATCTAATTATGATTTTGATTACATGAGTAGATATCTAAGACGTTAAGGAATCAGTACGACTTTACAAAATTGAATTTGGGCGAGTAGAACTCCAGAAATTGATCTTAGCGTGAACGAGTATTTTCTGAGTATCATGGGATGAAGGTGTGTTGTGAAATGGGAGTTTGGAATCCTTAAATAGACTCATTGGTCCCGTGCAAGACGCTAAGGCAGGATTATTCCCGCCAGGGCGGGGTCGTTGTTGCGGGGTGAGTACCATTGTGGCGGGACAATCGCGAGTTAAAGTCGGAAATAAACCCCAAAATCATTTTATTATGCAATTTTCAAACTTGAGAGCTAAGGAACGAGCCCAGAGCTTTTCTTGACAGTTTTCCACCATTCTTGAGGCTAAAGGTAAGCTTTTCACTTCCCAAATCCATTTTTTGATCCGTAAAACATAATTTAATGGGTAATTATCGATGGGGGAGGGTTTTAATATGGAAATTATGGTGGAAATAGCCCTAATGTGGATATTGGGATCAAGGGTTTGATCTAGGGTTGATGGGATTGTTAGTAATTCTGGTAATTAGTTATTGTTTATTGATTCCCATATTATATTATTTGTTTGTAGACCAAGAACAAGCGAAACAAATTTGGAAAGGGAAGAATCAAGTTTCTTAGGGGATTCAAGCTTTGTTTGAGGTATGTGATGGTTGTGATTTCATGTTGTGTGTTGTGTGTTTGTTCTTGCTTAATTATAATACGTGTTTGTATGCGAATGTTGCATTATTGATCACGCTATTTGTAAATGAGGATAGATGAATGATGAATGTCATGGATCATGACTTGATTGTATGATTATGAGAATGTACATTGTGATTGTGGCTTGTTGAATGGATCGGGTGTTGCATTCTGACACACTAATTTGGATCGGTTGCCACATTTCGGCATAAATATGGGATCAGCTTCAACGTTCCGGGATAAACCTTGGATCGGGTACCATGTTCCGGTATGCTAACAGTTTGGGTTAGGGTTCCATGAGAGGACCAATGACTATGTATATTGTTGAGAATTTGATGATAAACCATATTGTACATGTTCGGTATTTATAATGTTGTATTGACTTGCTTATGTTGAACTTATTGGATAGTCACGTGATCCTACCAGTACGTTGTAGCTGTGTACTGATACTGCACTTTCTTTTGTTGAGTACAGGGCATCTTCAGGCGACTGTTGACAAACCTCACCTAGAAGATCAGTGATCGTTCAAATTCAAGGGTGAGCCAGTTCTCTGGGCTGCCATAAGTTCTCTTTTCTGTCTATGTCGACATTTCGGACTTAGACTTTCTAGTTAGTTATTAGTTCATTAGTTGGGGTTGTAACCCTTCTTGTTTAGACTTTTGGTTCATTGTTAGAGTTTTGGTACATTTACTTTCAGGTTCTAGGTGTTACTTCAGCATTTGTTTAGTTGTTAGATTTTTGTTGAAGTTTATGGGAACTCCCTATTTTTATTTTCTTAGCATATAACTTGCTTCCATAATTTAAATGTCTTAGTCTTTTGATTAGAGTTGGTTAGCTAATTAGTATTAATGGTTCTCACACCAGAAGGTTAGTGTGGGTGCCAATCACAATAGTCTGGGTCGTGATAAAGTTGGTATCAAAGTCTAGGTTCATTGATCTCAATGTACCAAAATGAGTCTAGTAGAGTCTTGCGGAACAGTATGGAGACGTTTGTACTTTTCTTCGAGAGTGTATAGGACTTTAGGAGATATCTATGTTTTCTCTTGTCTCCTTTCGTGCTATAATTTGATTCCAATTGGTATCTTCCGATTCAAATTGGTATCTAACCTCCTTCACTCTTCTGTCCGCAAATGGTTAATACTAGATTCAACGGTGTCAGGCCCGTAGCTCCCGTAAATGCTCTAGCAGAGGAATTTGTAGCAAGAGGTCACGGTCGAGGTAGGGGTAGAGGAAGAGCTAGGGATAGAGGCCGAGGAAGGTGGCGCCTACTAGGGATGGAGCTCCTATTGAGAATGCTCCCAGAAATGAGGCCCCTCCTGCGCACCATGAAGAGGTAAAGGAGAATATTGACGTTGAGGATGAGGAGAATGTTGGACAAGAGGAAGAGGTGCAGGCTGAGACTACAGGTATTCCTCCCAGAGACCGAGTGTTAGCTCAGTAGATCATGTCATTCTTGAAAGGGTTGGTTGGTCCTGGAGTGTTTCCCTTTGTTTAAGCAACTCAAGCTCCCGCCAATCCTCCTACTGCTATCATTGTCCCCAAGGTGGGTGGAAATGGAGGTACTGATGCTTTCTTACATCCCTTGTTGGGTTCTATTATGACCGGTAATGAGCATGAAATGTTGACTAAGTTTTTGAAGCTAAAGCCTCATGTATTTCTTGGTTCTAAGAGTGAGGATGCTTATGAGTTTATTTTCAACTGCTATGAAAGGCTTCATAAGTTGGGAATTATCTTTCAGCATGGAGTTGAGTTTGTGACTTTTCAACTTCAAGGTAAGGTTAAGTAGTGGTGGAGAGCTTATGTGGAATGTAGATCTTCAGTTTTACCTCCACTTACTTGGACCCAATTTCATGCTCTTTTTTTAGAAAAATATGAGCCTAGGACTTTGAGAGATCGTAAGAAAGATGAATACATGGCTTTGGAGCAAGGTGGTATGATTGTGGCTGCTTAAAAGGCTAAGTTCGATGCTTTCTCTAGATATGCTACCCAATTGGTGACTACGGAAGAAGAGAGAATTCGTTTGTTTGTTAGGGGACTAAATTCAAAGTTATAGGTATTGTCTATTCATATGACCTCTGCAGGGAAAAGTTTTAATGAAGTGACAGACTTTGTGAAGAAAGTGGAATGGGTGAGGCGAGACGGTCAGGCCAAGGCATTGGCTAAGAAAGCCAAAAATTCAGGCAACTTTCAGGGATCTTACTCCAGAGGTTCAGAGAGGCCAACACTTGCATCCCGGCTAATTCAGTCAGCCATGCCCACTTCTACAAGTATTTACTCTAGAACTCCACCTCAGAATTTGATTCAGGATAGCAAGGGAGGTACACCTTTGATGGGCAGCAGGTCATCTTTTGGTCGTACTTGCTACAATTGTAGAGAACCTAGGCATATGAGGAGAGATTGTCCCCTCCCGCGCATGATGGATTCTAAGCAGCAACAGTCCAGAGCAGTGGTACCTACGGGAAATAGTAATAATGGTCGATGGCATCCATAAGGTGGGCGAGGAGCTAATCAGCGAGGTCGCGGAGGTAGGGGAAATGGTAATGCAGGTATAGGTACAGTGCAGCCAGGCAAGGAAATCGCTCGTCAAGATGACAGGGCTCAGTGTTATGTCATTCCGGGTAAGAACGAGGCAGAGGCGTCTGACACAGTGATCATAGGTACTATTCTTGTCTGTGACCGAATGGCTAATGTGTTATTTGATCTGGGTTCTACTTATTCTTATGTATCTGTGCGATTTGCCTCAGAGTTTGATATGATTTGTGATATATTTGATGCCCCTATCCATATTTCTAGCCCAGTTGGAGAGTCAGTCATAGTCACCCATGTCTATCGTGCTTGTCCTATTTTATTTATGGGTATTTAGACTTGGGTTGATTTGGTGATTTTGGATATGACTGACTTTGATATAATCTTAGGTATGACTTGGTTGTCCCCCTATTATGTTGTGTTAAATTATAATACTAAGTCTGTAACTCTAGAGATCCCCGGTAAGGAAAATTTAGAGTGAGAAGGGGTGTACAAGCCTAAGGAAGCTAAGATCATATCCTCCATTCAGGCTAGAAAACTGGTAGGGAAGGGTTGTTTAGCTTATTTGGCTCATATTCGAGATGTGGAGGTTGATTCTCCATCCATTAAGTCTACTCTTGTGATGTCAGAATTTAGAGAAGTATTTCCTACTGATTTGGCCAGTATGCCTCCGGACAAAGATATAGATTTTTGCATTGATTTAGAACCTGGTACTCGTCCCATTTCTATCCCTCCATATCGCTTGGCTCCGGCGGAATTAAGAGAGCTTAAGGCTCAAATCCAAGAGCTTCTTGATAAAGGATTTATAAGTCCTAGTGCTTCCTCCTGGGGTGCTCCAGTTTTGTTTGTTAAGAAAAATGATGGCAGCATGAGGATGTGTATAGATTACCGACAATTGAATAGGATCACTATTCGAAACAAGTACCCATTGCCGCGAATAGATGATCTTTTTTACCAATTGCAAAGTGCATCAGTTTTCTCTAAAATTGATCTAAGCTTTGGTTACCATCAATTAAAAATTAGGCCTGAAGATGTGCCCAAGATGGGCATTTAGAACCCGCTATAGGCACTATGAGTTCCTAGTCATGTCTTTTGGTTTGACTAATGCGCCTGCAGCTTTCATGAATTTAATGAATGGTGTGTTCAAACCATTTCTTGATTCGTTTGTTATAGTCTTTATTGATGATATTTTGGTCTATTCGAAAAGTGAGGAAGAGCATGTCGACCATCTTCGTATTGTTCTGGGTGTTCTTGGGAAACAAAGGTTGTATGCTAAATTTTCTAAGTTTGAATTTTGGTTGACTTCTGTTGCATTTTTGGGACATGTAGTTTCAAAAGAAGGGGTAATGGTAGATCCTCAAAAGATTGAGGCGGTTAAGAATTGGGTTTGGCCTAGCTCTGTGACGGAAGTTAGGAGTTTTGTGGGGCTCGCTAGCTATTATCGTCGATTTGTGAAGAACTTTGCTTCTATTGCCACTCACTTGACAAACTTGACCAAAATGGAGATACCATTTGAATGGACTGAAAAATGTGAAGAGAGCTTCCAAAAGCTCAAGACTCTTTTGACCACCGCACCTATTCTAGCATTACCAGTGGAAGGTAAAGATTTTATAGTTTGTTGTGATGCTTCACATTCTGGTTTGGGTGCTCTGTTGATGCAGGATAAGAATGTTATAGCTTATGCACCGTGAAGGTGCATGAGAAAAATTATCCAACACATGATTTGGAGTTGGCAACGGTAGTATTTGCTCTTAATATCTGGTGACATTACCTTTATGTTGTTATGTGTGAAGTGTTTACTGATCAACGTAGTTTGCGGCATGCGTTCACTCAAAAGAATCTAAATTTGAGGCAGAGAAAGTGGATGGAGCTACTTAAGGATTATGATGTCACCGTCCGGGTAAGGCGAATGTAGTGGCAAATGCTTTGAGTCGAAAAGCGGTGAGTATGGGTAGTCTAGCTTGCTTGAGTGTAACCAATCGACCTTTGGCTAAGGAAATTCAGACCTTGGAGTCTAAGTTTATGCATGAGGGCCTCTCAGGAAAAGGTGGGGTGTTAGCTAGCATTGAAGTTAGGGCCACGTTCATTGAGGAGATCAAGGCCAAACAATTTAAGGATGAAAATTTGAATGAACTTAAGAAGAAGACTGTGATTGGTAAGGCACAAAGGACCACTCTTGATACGGAAGGTGTGCTCGGTTTTAAGGGAAGGATTTCTATTCCTCGAGTTGATGACTTGATTAAGAAATTATTGACAGTATCTCATGGTTCGCGAAATCTCATTCATCCGGGTGTGACCAAGATGTACCGAGATTTGAAGTGAACTTATTGGTGGTTGGGCATGAAGAAGGATATAGCGGAGTTTGTGGCTAAGTGTCAAAATGGCCAACAAGTAAAGTATGAACATCAAAGGCCTGAAGGTTTGCTACAAAGAATGCCAATTCCGGAATGGAAGTGGGAAAGGATAGTTATGGACTTCGTGGTTGGTCTTCCCAAGACTTTGGGGAAGTTTGATTCTATTTGGGTAGTGGTTGACAGATTGACTAAATCAGCCCATTTTATTCCGGTAAGAATAGATTATAATGTTGAACAATTGGCTAAAGTTTATGTGGTACCCAATTCACATCCAAGTTGTGGAGGAAGT
Organism: Solanum verrucosum; assembly: GCF_900185275.1. Lineage (NCBI taxonomy): Eukaryota > Viridiplantae > Streptophyta > Magnoliopsida > Solanales > Solanaceae > Solanum > Solanum verrucosum. Next base: position 1,018,774 of record NW_026020130.1, read on the forward strand.
TACATAATGAATTGGGCACACAACTCAATTTTAGTACAGCCTTCGATCCACAGACGGACGGGCAATCAGAGAGGACTATTCAATTGTTAAAAGACATGTTGAGGGCTTGTGTGATTGATTTTGGAGGACATTGGGATAAGTTCTTACCTTTGTGTGAATTCTCCTATAATAATAGTTATCACTCCAGCATTGATATGGCACCATTTGAGTCATTTTATGGGAGAGGATGTAGATCACCCATAGGATGGTTCGAGGCTGGAGATGTGAAACATTTGGGGGTTGATTTAGTGAGGGATGCTCAAGATAAGGCGAGAAGCATCCAAACTAAGCTTCTAGCGGCTCAGAGTAGAAAGAAGAAGTATGCGGATCATAAGGTAAGAGACATGTCATTTCAGACTGGTGAGAATGTTCTTCTTAAGGTATCACCCATGAAAGGGGTGATGAGATTTGGCAAGAAGGGCAAACTAAGTCTGTGATACATTGGTCCCTTCGAGGTTCTAGAATGTGTAGGGCCAGTGGCGTATAGGTTGGCTTTACCTCCTAACCTATCGGGAGTTCATCCGGTATTTCATGTATCTATGTTGAAGAGATATCATGGTGATGGAGATTATATCATTAAGTGGAACTCGATTGTGTTAGAGAAGGACCTATAATATAAGGAGGAACCGATTGCAATTCTTGATCGTAACGTGCGTAAGATGAGGATCAAGGATATTAAGTCCATGAAAGTTCAATGGAAGCATAGTCCAGTTGAAGAAGCTACTTGGGAAACCGAGAAGGACATGTGAGACAGGTATCCCTAATTGTTTGTTGATTCAGGTACTACTCCATTCTTTCTTTAGCCCACTTTTTCCTAAGTTTGTCACTGGGGACAAGTGATGGGTAAATTGGTATCTATTGTAATGACCTATTCTCATCGTTATAGAAAAGCCAATGGGGAAAAATTTTGGGCCGGAAAAACTTCTTCGTAGTAACTTGGAATTTTCCAACCTAGTCCAGATTTGGATGAAATCGGAGTCTGTGAGAACTAAGAAAATCTTGTAGCAATTGGGTGATCTAATTATGATTTTTATTATATGAGTGGATATCTAAGACGATAAGGAACTCGTATGACTTTATGAAATTGAATTTGGGCAAGTAGAAATCCCGAAATTGATTTTAGCGTGAACGGGTATTTTCTGAGTGTCATGGGATGAAGGTGTGTTGTAAAATGGGATTTTGGAATTCTTAAATTGACTCACTGGTCCCGTGCAAGCCGCTAAGGTGGGATTATTCCCGCTAGGGTGGGGCCGCTGGAGCGGGGTGAGTACCGTTGTGGCGGGACAGTCGCGACTTAAAGTTGAAAATAAACCCCAAAATTGTTTTATTTTGCAATTTTTGAACTTGAGAGCTTAGGAACGAACCTAGAGCTTTTCTTGACAGTTTTTTACCATTCTTGAGGCTAAAGGTAATATTTTCACTTCCCGAATCTATTTTTCGATCTGTAGAACGTAATCTAATGGGTAATTATCGATGGGGGAGGGTTTTGATCTGGAAATTATGGTGGAAACAGCCCTAATGTGGACGTTGGGATCAAGGATTTGATCTAGGGTTGATGGGATTGTTAGTAATTCGGGTAATTAGTTATTATTTATTGATTCTCGTATTATATTAATTGTTTGTAGACCAAGAACAAGCGGAACGAATTTGGAAAGGGAAGAATCAAGTTTCTTAGGGGATTCAAGCTTTGTTTGAGGTAGGTGATGGTTGTGATTCATGTTGTGTGATGTATGTTTGTTCTTGCTTAATTATAATACGTGTTTGTATGTGAATGTTACATTATTGATCACACTATTTGAAAATGAGAATAGATGAATGATGAATGCTACTAATCATGACTTGATTGTATGATTGTGAGAATGTACATTGTGATTGTGGCTTGTTGAATAGATCGGGTGTTGCATTTCGACACACTAATTTGGATCGGTTGCCACTATCTAGCATAAATATGGGATCGGTTGCCACATTTCGACATAAACCTTTCATTGGGTACCACGTTCTGTTATGCTAACAGTTTGGGTTTGGGTTCAATGAGAAGACTAATGACTTGTTGTAAATGTATATTGTTGACAATGTGATGATAATCGATATTATACATGTTCGGTATTTGGATGTTTATTATGTTGTATTGACTTGATAATATTGCACTTATTGGGATAGCCGCGTGATCCTACCAGTACACTGTGGTTGTATACTGATAATGCACTTGCTCTTTCTTTTGTTGAGTACAGGGCATCTTCAGGAGGCTATTGACAGACTTCGCTTAGAAGATCAGTGATCGTTCAAATTCAAGGGTGAGCCAGTTCTTCCGGGCTGCCATAAGTTCTCTTTTTTGTCTATGTCCACATTTCGACTTAGACTTTCTAGTTAGTTATTAGTGCATTAGTTGGGATTGTAACCCTTCTTGTTTAGACTTTTGGTTCATTGTTAGAGTTTTGGCACATTGACTTTCAGGTTCTAAGTGTTACTTCCGTATTTGTTTAGTTGTTAGACTTTTGTTGGAGTTTATGGGAACTCCCTATTTTTCTTTTCTTAGCATTTAACTTGCTTTCGTAATTTAAATGTCTTAGTATTTTGATTAGAGTTGGTTAGCTAATTAGTATTAATGGTTCTCCCACCAGAGGGTTAGTGTTGGTTCCAATCACGATGGTCTGGGTCGTGATAGATCACTAGCCACGGGGATGCAAAATAGGAGCGTGGAACCCTACATTAGTGAAACAATGTAGGCAAGAGTATGTATTAGTACAAAGAGTATACCAACTATGATAGCAATGCATAAAAAGTATGAAATCATGCTAGAAAGAACTTTACATGGCATGCAATGACCAAGCTAAATCATAAGATAAAGGGGGTTAGAAAACATAAATCATAATCATGGTCAATGCAAGTTAAACATCTTTAAAACACTTGTGAGATACTTCTAGAAGTAACCTTAGTTCATTATTGTGAAGATTTACCTTTAACCGACATATAGACCATGTGAGCTATAACATGGAATCTGATGTTTATCTCACACTGAAAAGAGATGTCCTTACTTTCCACGATAAGAACCATGAACTTTTAGCTTAGGTGGATCCACTAGCTAATGTCTATCTAAGACAGCCTATGGTGGCACATAGTTATAGGATAGCGAGATTTCTACTAGTAACCTGGCATGTACAAGAGGGAGAGATTTCATCTCAATATTATCTTGGTGCTAAGTATAAATCCCACGAAATATTATTAATCTTAACTTATCTTATCATTAGAATAGCTCATTAATCTTGGTTCACATTAAGTGAGAAAACCCTTTCACATTCATGTTTGAGTAGCATGTGAGAAATCATTTCACAACACAACAACAACATTGATACTTCACTCTCAAATCATCCTTAAAACATTTTCATCAATCTCATAAAGAACATGCATATCTTCATAGTTCAAAAGCTTCATCTTATGATCAATTCTAGAAATCATGGATCATGCATGAGTTCATGTGAATTCAACTTAAAAACAAGCAATCATCTTAATTGATACATAAAAAGACATAAAACAATCAATTAGATCATAATTGAAAAGAACCCATGAGATCGAGTAATAACCCCTAACTTCCATTAGAGATTCTATCTTGTTAAGATTGGAGGATTTAGGAACTCTATGAAAGAATGGACTCCATAGGTGAATACTATCATACCTTGATGCCAAAAACTTGTAATTAATGGTGAATATGGAGACTTGATCTTGAAACCCTAGCCTTCTTCGTCAAGCTTCTAGAGAGAGACATATTGGGGAAGAACTTGATCAACTTTTGGGATTTTAGGAGAATGAATTGAATTGGGTGATTTGGGAGTTTAAAATCATTATATAGGGCATTGGTTAGAAGGCAAAATGATGTAGTATAGGGTTAAAACGATTAGGAAAAAGACCAAAAGCCCTTAAATTAACTGTCAAGCCCTCACCGACGGATCATACCTATGATCTGTAGGTCCTACTACGGACCGTCCTGGTCGACCGTTGGTGGGGTTCAAAGACTACACTTTTGGACCCCCAACTATGGGACCCATGTACGGTCTGTAAGTCCACTTACAGACCGTACATCCCAATCGTGGGTCCCAACCTTGACCTTCAAAATTTCATCAAGTCTGGGACTCACCAGTGAGACCTACCTACAATTCGTACCTAGAATGATGAACCGTCCTTGTGAACTGTAAAAGAGTACTGTGGCTTTGACATTTTAAAACATTTGGAACTTGCCACTGACGGTTCTCACCTACGGTCCGTGGTACGACCTACGGATTTTTGGTGGTTCTATCCGTACTGGCACAAGACTCTAGAAACTTGTAATTGACCTTCTTTTCAAATCTGAAGTGTTACAACAGGGTAAACAAACAAACAAAGTAATTAATGGAGAAAATAGAGAAGACCAGACAAATTACTATAATTGCTCAATCTCAAATGATAAAGATTTATCTGTTGTTAGAAGAGCAGGGTTCATGAGTTAGAGCTCACTTCATATCAACAGGATTGCAAGATTTCTTCTTCGCCTTAGCTCGAAAGCTCCTTTATTTATCTAGATTTTTTCAACTTTCAAAACTGAAAAATTCACCCAATATTCATTCGATCACCTCGAAAATCAAGTCACCTATCCCAACAAATCATAAATGATATGCATAATCTACGAGAAGAGGAGGAGTAAGGAAAACATGCGGAAAACTCAAAACAACTATACGCCGCAGATTTTTCTACAAGCTACAAGTTCAACAAACAATTCAACATCAACACCACTAGATTCAAGAAGAAGCTCGAAACCCTTGAATTCAAGTATAAGTCAAGATCAAGATCAAAGTTCATCAAAATTCAAGAACAAGCTCAAAAGCCCTTGAATCCAACAACAAGTTCATGATTCAAGATCAAGCTCAAGAGCCCTTGAATTTAAATCTGAAAAGACGAATTAGAGGAATCATAGAGATTGTAATGCTCATATTTGAAATCAATAAATACTATTGTTGCAATATTTTTCAGTCGTAATTATTATTTTTCTCGAGGTGAATTTTACTGTCTTCAGACATCATTAAAAAATAATTGAAATTAGTTATGAATTTAGTTTCAATCAATTACTAAATGGCACATAGCTAGTATAATTTTTGATAACCTATTTGTTAAAAAAGATTAACTATGAATTTTATTGTTTCATTATAAAACTAGTCCTTCACCTCTTATATCCAATTCTTATTGTATAGACATTTACACCACATTAATTTAACTTACTTTTCTTAAGATTGTGAAAAATATGCATTAACATATGTCTTTTAGTTTTTAACTAAAAATAGGGTGTGTGGATATTTTATTAGAAGAATAAAGAATATTATACTAATAATATTAGGTAGGCGCCAAAGGGGGAGTTTGATGACTCCTCAATCATTTGTTCGGTAGTTGTCCTCCAAACCACCCGAAATAAGTATATCATCCCAACATTGACTTTCTTTTGCTTTTTTACACACAGAAATAATTGAAATATTCATAGATACAATTCATTCCTTTTTTTTTTAATTTCAAATTCTGTTTTACATGCAATCAACGTATTATCCATTAACTTGTGAATTGGACAAGGAAATCTATAGAATATGTCAATGTTGAGAGTCCCAATTCATTACAAAAACTCCAATAATTGCCTTGTTTGAACATGAATGTTCAAAGTTTTCTTTTTATTTTTCCTATGATATAATCATATATGTTGGCAATGGATGGATGAAATTGTTTTGGCGTGGTGACATTTGCGAAGAGAAGATGAATTATTGAGAATTGTAGAGCTTTCTGGGATATTCAATTTAGAGGAAACCCAAAATGTCTATTCATCATAAGGGAAATGTTGATAGCAACAATGTTACAGGTATCCATCCCCTTTTCAAGGTGATCTGGTTTCATCATTACACTATTTATAGTTAATATCCTTTTTGGGAAAGGGACAAGCAATTTAGGAATAACCAAAATAATAATGATTATGACGATAAAAGTAATTGCAGAAAATGGGTGTAATGAATGATGCCTGAATCTTTTTGGCTAATCTGAAAGCTATATTATTGCATGATCCTCAGAGGTTTTTGTATATGGGCTTGTATCTAGCCTTGCAAGGGTTTTACTGATTCATGCTTGTTTTCTATGTATTTTTTGTTGTAAATCTTAAGGAAAATACCTCTTGACAAACATTTGTACGAAATTTACCAAAGCTTGAGGTGTGTTAGACTCTGTGCGTAAGGATATTATTTCATTTGGTATAGGTGTATTCCCACAAGCTCTTCTAGTATAAAATTAGGAGCCAGAAGATTCTTTAAAGATAAAACACAACACAGCAGAATGAATATAGGAGGAAATATTTCTCTTAGTGATTTATATCCTTTTTCTGCTCAAGTTGAAGAAGAAGACTAGATTTATAGAGAAAAAACACACAAAGCTAAAGCCTCCAACAGTAATAACAAAATCAGTGACATGAGGATTAATGGGTCATAAAGGTTAGTAATTGGAATGTTTAAAGCCGAAAGTCAATGTCCTTAAAGGGCTTTCAATGGTAGAAAATGTAATAGAATTATGGATTATGCATTCAACCACAATAAAAATACATTTAATACACATAAACAAGATATGAAGGAAGGGACCTAGACAATATTATGAATACTTCTTTTTGAGATATTAGAACCATTTTTCCAACATTTATAAAGGTGCGGATAACATGTTTATAACAAGCATGCAGTTTTCTCTTATTTATGTTATTACAATAAATAAGGCTGAAACATCATCTACTTCTTCTATCTTCGCTATGGTTTTTCGATTTTTCCCTCATTTGTGATGCTTGATTCTCTGAACAAATTTCTTTAAAAAGAGTAATTTGTAACGAAGATTCACTTAGTATCTCAGATTTTTTTGTTCCTGTGTTGAATTTGCTCAGTGATGATTAAGTGTCAATGAAAATGTTACTTTATACTATTTCTGCAGAATGCAGTAAAAAGTTTCAATAGTTTCTCTATTTTACATGTGTAATTATATCTCATGTTTATTTGCTAGGTTCTTGCCTTTACGAACTTCTGCAAATGGAATCATCTGCAAATTGTAGCGGTCATCAACCAGAAAGACGAAACCGTTCTTCAAGTATGTAACATCTTATTCTCAGCTTGAAATGAATGCCATGTAAATTAATCATATTCCTTTTTACTGGATAATTTTCTTTTTGTTTTTTGAGCACCATGTATACTTGTTGAGCTGTCTAGGATTAGTCACTTTCACGTTTTCGACTATATCAATTTGACCACCATGGAGATATTGCTCCTTAATTTTCTTTTCAACGCTGTTGAGTTTTATCATATGTTGCATAGTTATGTTATGTTGTTAAATTGGTTGAATTTAGTGCATACTTTCTCATTTTACATAATCAACCAAGCTTGATTTATAGCTTGCAAGTGTTTCTAGTAATCTATTGTTATTTGTATTAGGTCCTCGACATAGACTACAGAGGCTGTTGAGTGAATCTGGCAATAGATTTTGTGCAGATTGTGGATCTCCAGATCCAAAATGGGTGTAAGTATCACAAGTACTAGGACATACAAGTTTTATATCACAGTTAAAGAATATTATAAGGTTTATCAATCTCTTTAAAAACTTTTTTCGATTCATATTGTATCGTAACCTTTATTGTCCCAAGGCATTTGAGTTATACACCATCCGTTACTGGCCTTTTACTTATATATATGAACTTTTCCTTTATGTTTGTACTTTCTGTATCTCAAATGTTGTTGGGAAAATTGTAAAAAAATTAATCTTTTGCATACCTAATGAGGTTTGACAAGATAGGAATATCAGTTGTTTTACATTATTAAGAAAATGCTTCCTTTGTTTCCCCTCAGTATGTTGGATATCATAAAGCCAAGTACCTAACGGTTGGTATCTCTTTCTTTGTTTTTGTTTCGAAAGAATCATACTTTGAAGATTTTCCTTTTATTTTGAATAATTGTAGCATAACCACCTGTTACATTCCTCTTTTCTATTCCTCAAGTCTTGAAAGTACTTGTTACATCTATCTCATTTCGTGATATGCAGATCAATAAATCTTGGAGTTTTTATATGTATCAAGTGCTCCGGAGTACATCGAAGCCTTGGAGTGCACATATCAAAGGTTGGTTAATCAAACTTTTCTGTTTGTCTTAACTTCTATATATACTTGTTATTGTAGTATATACTAGAATAGTGTTTGATCTATTCTCTTTTTTCTCATTCCATTGGGAACAAAATAAAGTTTAAGTAGTAAACTCTATGGTCTGTCATGATTAACAGGTTCTGTCAGTGAAGCTCGACGAGTGGACAGACGACCAGGTTGATAGTATGATAGAGATGGGTGGAAATAGTACAGCAAATATGAAGTATGAAGCTGCCATTCCTGATAGTTACAAGAAGCCCAGACCCGAGGCATTGATAGAAGTGCGTACTGACTTTATCAGGTAACGTATTTCAGTAACCATCAGATATAGGTATATGGCACAGCCTATTCTAAATCGAAAATCCACTCTCAGGAGAAAATATGAGCTGCAACAATTTCTAAACTCTGATGAACAGATGATTTGCCCCTTCCCACCGTCATCGTCTTCACATTACAATTCTTTAAGCCTTACTTGTAGTTTGGCTCTGGATAAGAGGAATTATGAGAAACAATCGACTGGACATCGCATCCATGGCATAGGGCATGCATTTCGCAATAGCTGGAGACGGAAAGAATCTGAACATAGGAGCACCAAGAAAAGTAATTCAATGGTAATAATTTATTATTCTGTAAAGAACAAAATCTTCTGCACTTATTTTAACAAAACCAGAGTGGATTATAATTTTACATTTAATGCAAATTGGTAAGGAACTTAATGCAAATTCTTGTATCATACTCAAGATATGCTTGATTTATCAGAAAATCAACTCTCAATTGAACCTTACTACTGCATATTTTACCTATAGGCAGGTATGGTTGAGTTTATAGGATTGATAAAAGTCAATGTGGTGAGAGGGACCAACCTAGCTGTCCGTGATGTTGTAACAAGTGATCCTTACGTAATTCTCTCCTTGGGAAGCCAGGTAAATGTTATTTCTTGTCTTAAGTTTTCTCATTAGTGCAGGCTAAATATTTGAAAGTATAATAGAAGCCTATTTGGATTGGCTTTTGACTTATTTTTGTTATTTTAACAAGTAAATGTTATAAGAATTTTTTAATTTAACCAAATACTACAAAACTGCTTAAACTATTCGGGGCTTATGGTTCATTTGAAACTTCCCTCTCCTACCACATGTGGATAACAAATGGCATTAAAATCCTCATACTAAAACCAGCTCTGAACTTCTATTTGTTGCAGTCCGTCAAGACACGTGTTATAAAGAACAATCTTAACCCAGTCTGGAATGAAAAGCTAATGTTGTCAATTCCAGAAAATGTTCCTCCTTTGAAAATGGTATGCGTATTTTTATTTTTTTTTGTCTCTTTTTCTGTCATTTGATTAGCTATATAATGTGAAGATGGAAAATTATAAGGACATACAAGAAAATGTAACATAAAAGGAACTTTTTGTCCTAATAAATTTATCTTCATGTGTGAGAAAATTGTTCAGGCAAATCCTAATGAACTTAGGCATGGTTTCGCAGCTTGTCTACGACAAGGATACATTTACAACGGACGACTTCATGGGGGAAGCTGAGATTGATATCGAGCCCCTTGTTACTGCAGCAAAAGCATCTGAAAATTCAACACTTAGTGAATCAATGCTGCTTGGGAAATGGAAAGCAAGCAAAGACAACACTCTAGTTAAAGATGGCATGATTAGTCTAATAGATGGAAAAGTGAAACAAGAGATCAGTGTGAAGCTACAGAATGTTGAAAGGGGAGTACTTGAGATTGAGCTTGAATGCGTTCCTCTCACGCAATAGCAGGTGCAAGTAATGGAAACAAAGTATGAGGATCCTGTATCTTAGCCAAAGTTGGAGCTTCTGATTAATTTGAGTTGGTCAAGGGCTTCAAACATAGACCCCATAGGAAAAGAAAATGCAACATGCAGGGAAAGTATACTGAAATTAGTTACCATTGCCAGAATTTCTAGTCTGGATTAGTCGCAAAAAGTGAATTATGCTCGTTTCACATGGCTGAAATGGTGAAGGGTCGACCCGTTGAATAGGCAAGCGTAGACTGTGGTAGAAATGCAAGGAAATCCAGAATCACACCATCATCCAACTTTTTCTGTTATATTAGACTTTTGATATTGCTAGGGCAAGAGAACATTCTAATGAACTGTATGTACCTGTTCTAAACAAAATAACCATTTGTCTGGCTTTATTAATGCTCCTTAGATTACACCTAGTCATTTTCATTTTTTAATTGATGATAATACAACATTTCAATATCAGGACAATAACATTGATCACCTTAACACTTATCACTTAATTGTGAACCTACAAAATAGACAGTTATTGGAAAGAAAAAATATTACTTGAGGATAACTGATTCAACACTTTAAAGTTCAAAGGGCTTTTGCTTCCTTATGTCTTTGGTTGTAATGACCTAGTTGGTCATTTTTTTTAATTCAAAAAATTACTATTTTACCCCTTTCAATATTGGCCCAGAGTCATTTCTGAATGAGTTCTGAAATTGGTTTCGAGTTTTGAGTTAAAGTTGTGAATTATGTAAGTTTTGGGTTTCGAAAGGCTAAAGTTGTTAAAAAGTGGTTTTTGGTGTCTTTTGAGGTTTCGAGTGTTGGAATGGAATTTCGTTGTTTCTATCAGTTCTGGAATGTGGAAATTAGTCTAAGAGAGTTGTCAGTTTCAAATTCGGAGTTTTTTTGAGGATTTGAGGTCCTAAGTAGGAAATTGTTGAGATTTTAACATTTGGGTTGACTTTGAACAACATTCGGGGTTCGGACGCTCAGATTGGATTTTCGAGAGTTTCGTTGGATCCAGGGGATTATTTTAGGCCTAGAGGAGGTCTTGGTTGAATTTTTAGAGGTCCTAAATTTGATTTAGCATTAGGCGTTATGATTAGTTTCTTGTGACTTACACGGGACTCGGGTCAAGGAGATCTCGAATTCATATTTTGATGGTTTCATTGTGTCTGAAACATCGAGTATAGTCAATTTTCATATATGGTTTGTGTGTACGGAGATTCCCAACGAATCCCTAGGATCCATTTGGAGAATTTTTTGTTGGCTGAAGTTTCTGGTTCTGCAGGCATCACGTTCGAGAATCGACTTCGCTTTAGCGAAGGACGGCTCGCAGAAGCGAGACTAGCGGTTTTAGCGGGGTTCGCTTAAGAGAATTAGGGCTCCCTTTAGTGATGATCACTTAAGCGGAGCCTAATTCGCAAAAGCGAGACCCCCATTTTAAGTGGGGTTTGCTTAAGCGACATGTGAGGGGATTTTTGGCCTGTCATTTTGAGTTTTGTAAAACCTTTGGAGGTGATTTTGAAGAAATTATTTGTGGTAAATCATTTGGGTAAGTCTTTGTAACCCTAGAACTTCAATTCCTTTTATCATTTATGGATTGAATTAGATTTGGTGGCTTAGGACATTGTTCGGAAAGGGAAGGATCAAGTCTTGAATTGACTTTTGATTAAATTGAGACAAGTGATTTCTAAACCTTGTAAAACTAATAGAATCGTGTATTTCCCTTCATTGTGTGCATTGGTGAGTGATTAGAATGAGGTGATGGGTTCAGTTATACCACTTGATTGATCTTAATAAATAAAAAGGGGATTAATGAAAAAGGCAACATGTTGATATTTGTGTTCTGTGAAGTGCCTTGTCGTGGATTCTAATTTGTTGATGGATGAAATGCTTTAATGACATCATTGTGAACTTGAATTGTTTGAGTTATTGTCTCTTTCTTATGGTGTGGAATTATTTAATTGCGTTGACTGTTTTGCATCGTGATGAGACATGTGATGATTATGTCGAAGGAAAATGGTTCTGATAATTGATATGATATAAAGCCGAAGAGAAATGATTCTGGCTAGTGATATCGTGCTGAAGGAAATTTTTTCCAATAAGTGGTGTGATATAAAGCCGAAGGGAAATGATTTCGATTAGTGATATTGTGTCGAAGGAAAATGGTTCTAACAAGTGATACTATAAAAAAATTGATGGAAAATGGTTCTGGCTAGTGATATTGTGCCGATGGAAATGGTTTTGGTAAGTGTTTGACTATTGTGATTTGATAAACTTGATACTCGAAATTGATTCAAATTAATACTTGTGATTGATCTACTAGATACTTGTTGGTTGTTGAACTGGGATTGTGAAGCCTTGTGAGTTGTGTATTATTTAACTGTTAGGTTGGCCTAATTTCTATGCAGATTATAGTTGAGGTGGTTCGGTTGGGATGAGAGGAGTACTTGTATTCTACCTTAGTTTTGCCTTGTTTAATAGGTTGTTTGCTGAGTACCGTGTTGTTTGACACTCACTCCTTGATTCTTCACTTGTGTAGGTTCTGAGCCCAGATCCATGTGAACTTTCTGCTTTATCTATTTTCGAGGCTTTTCTGAGGATACGTTGAGAGGTAGTTGTTTGTCATCCCGACGGACCCTCTTGTCTCTTTATTTTATGATTTGATCTATTTGAGAAAGAAAGGCATTGAGACTTGTAGTTATCTTTCAACTAGTTCTCAAACACGTGCATTGCATGAGCATTCCATGCTTAATAGTATAAATATTTCAAAAGTTAAAGTATGTGAATTAAATTTTTTAGATGTCATATGAACATGTAAAGAAAATAACTACAATTTAATTTTTATTACTATTTTTTTTAACATTAATTTTATTTTATAAGATAAATAATAGATGATCTTCTTGTTGTTGGTGTTGACATCCTTTGAGAGAGTGCAACGTCACGGTGACTCACCAAAGAATAGTAATTCAGTTTTAAAATGAATGAAAGAATTTTAAAAAAGGATAAAGGGGTAAACGAGAGTCGCCACCTAATTTTTAAGAAAACTAGGAAACCAATCAACTTAATAAAAATGTCTACGAAACCAAAAGATTCTAGGTAAGGGTTCAAATTATTCTAAAGGGAAGGTGTTAGGCATCCTTCGAAATCCACAATTGTGGTTCCCGATTGAGTTCATTTTTTCAAATTGAGGAGGAGATAAGAACAATATACAAGTATAATAAACAAGTGATATACACAAGTAATAAAATGAAACAATAATATAAGAAACAGCTTAAGGTTTGCCTAACATCGATATATACAAAATATTGAATAAAGAATATAATTCAAACTTAATTCGAATAGCTTCAATGTGAAGCAACTCTATGTACCTGTAAAGACACTTAGTAAAAGTGTTAGTAATGAATAAAAATAAATAAATTAAATAATAACTTAAGAATAAAAACTCATCTTATTAACATGAGAGGCCTTGAAAATAAACGGTAATTTCTTCATCGGCCATTTTAATAAACAAAATATATAAACTTGAACTAAATTTCCGTCTTCTAACATTGGGAGGCCTCTAAAATTGACGGAGAGATTTTTTCATTGGCCAAACCTAACAAATAAACAATAATAACAACCAAATCCTACAATATAATAACTTACATATAGAACAAAATCATATGAACAATAATCAAATACAAAACGATATAAAATTAATTGAAGCAAATTTCAAGCAATTATCAACAGAAAATATATGAACAGTAACCAATTATTGAACAAAACTATACCAAAACAAACACTAACTAAAATAATAACAACATTTAATGTGACTAGTGACAGAATAATTAAAGTAGTAGACAAGACAAAAAATACAACCAAAGAGAATCAAAAATAATAAAATTATAATAAAAAATAGCAAAATTATAAATAAAGCAACTAAGATAACAAGATCTAAAGAGAAATATACCACACACCCAAATATCCACACAATAAAATAAAGAGTAACAACAATAAACAATAACAACTGTAACTATGGCAACACGAAATAAATAAAAAGAAACTAAGCAAATCTCCAAAAACAAATGTATGAATTAACAATAATATATGTATAAGCTAACACAAGATGCAACCCAACAGTAGCAAAATGTAAAGAAAAATCCTAAAGATCTGAATTATTTAATAGTGAGAAAATAATAAGAAAAATGGGAAAAAGGGACTGACAGTCGGTTGTTTATGGTGTCACGGTGGTTTGGAGTTCGGAGCTCGCAGTGATGGCATCGTTGTTGTTAGCTGTTGCTCGCTGGAGAAAGGGGCTCGCTGGTGATGGTTTCACTCATGTAGTTCGCCGGAGCTACTGGTTTGGATTGTACGAGCTCGGAGCTCGCTGTCCACCGGAGTTCGCGGTGGCTTCGTTCTTCGCCGGAATGGTTGTTTGTCTGAGCTGTTTGTGGCGTTTTGGTTGAGAAAAAGAAAACGGAGAAAGCCGATTTTAAATGGGGTTTAGGGTCTGGTGGAGGTCGGTTTTTGTTGGTGGTGTGCTGGGTCACGAGCTGGTTGTTTTCCGGTGGGTTTTGGACTGTGGTTGGGTCTGGTTGTTGCTAGCATAGGGGAGAACAAAGATGGGGTTTTGGTGGTGAACCGGTTGCTGTTTGCTGGTTGTCTGATCGGAGAGGGAACGGAGGTTTTGGTTCTGTTCGTGAGCTGGTCAGACAAGAAAAGAAAAGAAAATGGGGGGTTTTTTGGTGGTGAACTCGCCAGAGTCCGGCAAAACTCCGGTGACTTGCCGGAAAGATAAGGAACAATAAAAGAATAAAAATGCTGTAAATTACACCCCTAAAAATCTAATTCACCACCTCTTAACTTAATGAGCAAGTTATTCTTTAAATAGGGAATTGAAAATCATCAATAGTACAATATCATTATCTTAAAATTGTGAGCCAAAACCATTCGTTAATAAAATATTTGCGTATGAAATTTTATCCATATTAGAATGAATTTCTGGACTGTACAAAATATCAAAATGAATATTAACAAATGTAACAGTTAAATGAATAGGAAAAAATGTAACGAACGTAACCAATGACATGTAAAAAATACAAATTAATAGAAATAATGATTTTTTATAAAAAAAAATGAACAAATATTTGAACGTATTCAACCGGTTGTAACAAAATAATATAAACAGAATTAACCGATAAAAATCCTAATACTTTGAGAATAAAGATAATTACCAATAAATTGCATTAAAATGGCAAAACATGTATTTTGAACTATTTAAAAAATAAAATACTTAAAAAGTATTAACTTTAGAAATATCATACCAAAATTTGGTGTCAACAGTTGGTTCTCATATGTGAATTCTTAATTAAATGTGTACATAAA